>NC_059343.1:127595954-127929568 GCF_018350155.1 Leopardus geoffroyi | reverse complement strand
GTGATTCTCCAGTCACGGTTGCTTTGAGATCCCCTGAGACTTGCGTTCTTAATTGATCGCCTCTGTACATCCTGTTAACATTCCCAAGGAAGGCCTTCAGGGTTTGAGTGTTTAAGCAGGTGGTTCTGAGCCAGGCAGGGTCACAACAGTCAACGCACGCCGACACGCCATCGCTGGCCTCTGGGACCGCTTCATCCGTGGTTCTCTCTCTTTTGCAGACAGAGGCCCTGCAGCAGCTGCAGAAGGACTCCGAGGCCATCCGCAGCCAGTACGCGCACTACTTTGACCTCTCGCTGGTCAACAATGGCGTCGATGAGACCCTGAAGAAATTGCAAGAAGCCTTCGAGCGGGCGTGCAGTTCTCCACAGTGGGTGCCCGTCTCCTGGGTTTACTAAGCTTGCAGAACGGGGGAGCTTCCGTCCGCCCTTCTCTAGCGGTGTGAACTCCATTCTCCTTGCTTTCAGACAAACAGGGACGCTCCCCTAGTTTTTTTGTCAGCTTCCCGCACTCTGCTCCTATCCTACTTCCGCCAGTGGGCGTCAGACTGGTGCAGGCTCCTGGCTGGGCTCTGACTCTCCTGCTAGATGGAGCCCCAGTGATCAGGGCTTCAGAAGGCTCTCTGGAAACCTGAGGCCGAAAATACTGTCAAAACGCAACTGCTAATCAAAGATGGTGCACACAGAGAGGAAAAGCGACGGACCTTGTCCCTTAAAGCCTGTGCGCCTTCACCTCGAATCACCCCGGGCACTTCATTGGTCTTGGAAGCATCTGTAACCTCAGCCTCAACTTTCTAAAATGCCAAAATGAAACAGCTGCGCAATAGGAGGATGTCTGCTCTAGGGAAACCCTCAAAAGCAATAAAAATGTGTTAAAACGCCGATGTCTTGTGTCTCCTTGCGTTTCCGCCTACACGGGTCTCTGGAGAGGGAAACCGCACCACCTGCTTTAAGCTTCCGAGGGCAGCATCAGTCCCAGTTACCTCTCCTGGGTCCTTAAGTCTCCCCTCCAGCGTGGAACAATCTGGAACCAAGAAGTCAAAATAACTTCCCGGGAGCGGTGTTTGTGTGCACCGGGCAGGGCATGACCCGGTGCTTACACGTGGACCCGAACACACGCACGCGCGCACCTGAAGAAAGTTTGGCAACAAAGGTGTGATCACCCCATTTGTATTCCACAGGGGGAGTGCGCACATTCACGTTTATTTAAGGTACTGTGAAGATTCCCGAGGGAACGTTGCCCGTTCTACCAGCCGCTCCTTTCAGCTGCTTCGCTCTCCAGACCTGGTTTTCAGAACACCCACGACTACTTGCCCAAATTAAACTACCGTGTCCAGAAGGAAAACTCCACTCCCTTGTTCTCACAGCAGCTGCTGGGGTCACAAACACGTGCGTTCACGTAGAAATGCACATGAGATGCTCCCGTCCTGCACGAGAACCCACTAAGCGGGGGCACGGTGAGCTTCCCACCACGACTTGCTGGAGGCTTGCATTCCGACCTCACTCACAGAGGGAAACCCAGCCCCGGGCCACGCTCAGGATCCCCCCCTCCCAGACCCACTCCATAGATACTAACACCTTCCTCCTGTCATTTGCGGGATCACCAAATTTGTGATGATGTCCCTCTTGTTTTCTAGTCAATGTCCCGAACGGAGACTCCAGAGCATTTGGTCCCATGCCAGATGATAGGCCCCGAGATGAACGTTGCAAGGCAAGAAAAGTAACCAGGGGATCAGCAAATGTCAAACAGGACATAGTTCCCTGGAGTTTTAATCAAAATATTTTATGTTTTTTCTTCTACGAATCTGAGATCCCCAACAATCAGAAAACCCGGGGCGCCTGGGTGGCGCAGTCGGTTAAGCGGCCGACTTCAGCCAGGTCACGATCTCGCGGTCCGGGAGTTCGAGCCCCGCGTCGGGCTCTGGGCTGATGGCTCAGAGCCTGGAGCCTGTTTCCGATTCTGTGTCTCCCTCTCTCTCTGCCCCTCCCCCGTTCATGCTCTGTCTCTCTCTGTCCCAAAAATAAATAAACGTTGAAAAAAAAAAAAAAAAAAAAAAAGAAAACCCAACAAGAATACTTTTAAAAACAAGTAAAGTTTAATAAGTAAAAATTCCAACCTTCTCCCAGCAGTGATTGCATCCTTTGAAAGTAAAGGAGGGTTAAGAGTACAGAGCAGTTTCTAGCTTCTGTCACAAAACACGTAGGCAGATGGATCCAGGCGCACGAGGCTGTACACACAGGCTCTGAACAAGTACACAGAAGACCACTAAGCCCGAGATGGACTGGAAAACAGCTGATAAGTTTGGTCTGCCTCTGGCAGGGGAAATGGGGGTGACACAGGTGGCCGTGACGCCAAAGTAGACCACTGTCCTCATAGGACGCGGGGGGAAAAATTGATCTCTGCAGTGAGCAGCGTGGCTCGGTTCTATGGTTTTACTTGCTCTACGCCATTTCATTGAGCAACGTGCAGACGCTTTCGATGAGCCAGGGCGGGGGACGGGGTGCAAACCAGGAGAGCGCGAGGGTGTCGACACAACCACCGGGCAACGGCTGAGACGGTGCCCGGGCTGCGCTGGGTCTGAAGGAGAGGGTTCCGACTCTCCCCAGCAGAGAAGCAGGTGGCATCAAATCCGCCTCCTTCACCCGTATCCTTAAAACAGGACAGGATGGGATGGGCGCACCAGGTGACCTCACAGAGCTCTCAGGTAGCAGGAAAACGTGCCGGGGCTCTCCACCCTTTCTGGGACCTGGGTTCCATTCCCTCAAGAACCAAAGGAATTAGGTTTTCTCAGTAAGGCTTTTTAATTTCTCCTCCCAACTGGACACCGGGCTTAAAGTGGTCTCCACTACTCAGAAACCACTTCCACTTTGATTTTCTTCTTCTTCTTCTTCTTCTTGCTGGCGTCACTGTCCTGGAAGAAAGAGAGAGCCTCACAGCATCTGTTAACAGAACCAAGTTAGGGAAGTCCCGAAAGCCCCGGAAGCCTTTTTGGGATCGGCGAGGCTATTCCACGGTCATTTGGCGCGTAACTTTCAGCGCCGCCCCAGGGCCGGACTTCCACAGACCGCCCGGCCAGCAGCACACTTCTAAGTAAACGCTGGGGTCGGTTTCGGTGCCCACCCCCAGGGCTGCCGGAGGGCACACGCACCGTGGGCAACGTGGGACTGCCGCCCCCTCCCCTTTCGTGTCTGCCGTGTTTCTACACACCCCATCTCCCGGATCGTCCGCACTGTCTACACCAGCTTTGGCCTTCTTATCCTTCTTCTTCTTCTTTTCTTTCTTGACCAGCTGTGGTGACGTCTCGTCACTTTCACTCTCTCGCTTCCGCTAAGGTGGGGACAATCGTGTTAGGTCTTGGGCAAACACGGATGAGAGAGGTTCAGTAAGAAAAGAGCCTAAATCTTGGGGCGCCTGGGTGGCTCGGTGGGTTGAGCGTCCAACTCCGGCTCAGGTCACCATCTCACAGTTCGTGACTTCGAGCCCCACGTCAGGCTTTGTGCTGACAGCTCAGAGCCTGGAGCCTGCTTTGGATTTTGTGTCTTCCTCTCTCTCTGCTCCTCCCCTGCTCACACTTTGTCTCTCTCTCAAAAATAAACAAACATTAAGAAAAGAGCCTAAATCCAACAAACAGAGCCCCCATTTACCGAGGACTCCAACACGGTCTCCTCCCTAGAGAGCAGAACCCGTGGGCGCGGCTGAGCCTGAACTGGTGGGCCGCATGCCCTCAGAGAAGGAGGGTGAGCCAGGGGCGTGAGGCTGACGGCCCCCAGTGGGGCCAGAAGTCCTTCCCGGAACCCTCAGACTGGAGAGCTGCGGCACTGCCGCGTATTTTCGACGCCGAGCTGCTGTCGTCTAGAGCGGACTCTGCTCCCACACGAGCTGTGCCCGCGCTTGACCCCAGGTGGGGGCCAGAGGGACACATACGTGCGCTCTGCTCCAGTGTCGCTGCCCGACCTCCGGGCCTGTGGAGCCCGAGGTGTGGCGCACGACCTGCATCGTGTGCTGCGTGCACCCCCAGGGGCGGGAAGCCTGCCGCGCTGAGCTGCAACATACGGGGGGGGGGGGACCGCAGTCCTCGACACGGGCCGAACAGAACCCTCTCCCAAAGGACACTGCAAACTGATCCCAGCATGTCACTTACCTTTGGAGCTTTCACCGCTTCATCAACTACTTTTGGGGCTTTTACCACTTCAACAACTTCCTGCGGGGCTTTTGCTGCCTTGGCCGCCACCTCTCTCTTGGCAGAGTCACTGAAAAAGAGGGAGCGATGGGTCAAACGCACTGAACGGCTTTCAGGCAGTGAAAGTCGCCATCCAAATACTGACAGTGGCCAGAAATCCCCACTCACTGCTGCAGAATGACTCCCTCTAGAGCCCCATGAACCAGGCTACAAAGGGGTTAACTGTCTGCCACGGAGGCCCCGGCCCCTAACCGGCCTGAGCAGTCAAGGGTAGTACCTCCGGCCCCCAGGCCTCCCGAGCCACCACCCCGCGTTTAGCAAGTTTCCCCCAAACTGAATATGCCCCCCCCCCCCGTACCCAGGCACTCCAGGAGCTCCTGTCCTCCCTCCCCATGCTCACCTGCAGTCGAGGCACACGTCTGGGCCACCCCCTCACCGCACCTGCCCCCCGGGCTCCACGGCCTCCCACCCTCACCACCTATGCCCTCCTCACCTGCACTCTCTGCCCAGCTGGGGCTCGGAGACGTCCCACCCTCACCTGTAGTCCACGTACTCCTGCGTCCAGGCGACAGGTGTGCTGTCCGTGGGCTTGCCATGCTTATCCAGAAGGCCCTGCTTGATCATCAACTTCTTCTGACTTGCCTGGCAGACCGTCAGAGTTTCAACATCAGAACAGTGTCAACTCGTGAAGCAGGTACTGTGACCGCTCACATCAGGCTCCTCCCTCGCAGTCTCACTTGGGCTCCACACTCCTCCGCACCACACTCAGAACCCATGTTCTCCAACGGGAGCAAACGTGGGACTTGGCGCAAGTCACAAAGCCCACTGTATCACTGACAGCCTCTGAAGCGTTGTTTTGTGGCACCTCCCCCCACCTCATTCTCAACCCCCAGGCCTTTGCACCTGCTATTCCAGCTTCCCCACACTCTCCCCTCCCTGACACGTAACACTGCATCCTCTAAGCTGGCCTGGCTCCGGCAAATCTCTTACCCAGGACCCCCAACCAGGCCAAACCCCTCAGTTTGGACTCCCAAAGTGCCAGGCACCCCTCTGCATCCCTTGATAAGCCTTCAACTTGGCGGAAATTCACCATTCATTGCGCAGTATGACTGACGTCCATCTGCTTCCCCCTTTATACTAGGAAATCTCGAAGGTCTGAGACGGGCCCATTTCTACTCACCATCAACTCGCCAGAGCCCAGCACAAGGCAAGATTGTGGTAGTAGGGACACACTCGACAGCCATCCAGGTGAATATTCACCAACACAAAAATGAAAACATAACCCGGTGGGACACACACACAGTCCCACTTACCTTTGGACCTAAACCCCACTTCCGAGGATAAGTATCTCTCTCCATGATCACTCTCTTGATCTTGGCTACTATACCATGGTCACAGGTAGAGATCACTGCTGTGGTCATTAATGCAATAGCTGGAGGTGTGGGAAAGAGACGAAAGAGGGATCTGGAGCGGAAAACGTGGTTGGCGATGAGCCCTAATTCCACTGTTTTAGAAATCCATTGGAAACTCAAAGCTCTACTGCCTTAATGGAGGCTTCCTTTGCTGAGGAGGTTCATATGGAGACAATCTGCCACTATGGGAAGAAAGCCTCTGAAAGCATGTTATCAGTTTAAAAAACATTCACGCTAATCACGTAAAACTCAATGCTTCCTAGATCCTCAGGAGTCCAAACATCTGAGGTATTCACTGACCGCGCCGCACTCGTGCCAGGAGGAAAGCATGTCATCAGACTCCCTTCTCAGTTGTAAGCAGGGCTCTGCGGGGAGCAGCCAAGAGGGGAAGGGAACACATCGACAAGGCACCCTAAAGATACACTCCTCAGGCTCCAGGCTCAGGCCACAGACAGGGAACGGCTTGCACACACCCTTCACGGAATGGAACACTCGAAGTTCTAAGCGACAACACCAACTAAACACTCACAAGTTAACTGCTACAGACAGACAACGAATGGACTATACTCTCCATGTGAATTACCAAAGACATGCATTCTCTTCCTGGACGATTTCCTCCATCCTCACTGGAACCAAGCTGCTGAGATGTGGCTGCTAATACCAGCCAGCTGGACAAAATCTGGGCCCATCTACCACGATCCCCTGCTAGGACTACCTCTACGGGCCCCAGACAACACAGTGATTACGTGAACCTGAGGAGTTGGACTTGGGGTCCGCTCTTAGCAAGCCTGGCTGTGATGGTGCAGCAGGAACTAGTGCAAGTTCTCCTCTTACCCATGCAGATCGCTTCCCCTTTGGTGGTGATGACCACGATCTCCTGGTTGACTTCGATGCCGTCCTCGTATCGGAGAACTCCCGGAAGCATGATCTTTGCCCCATAGCAGATTGCATTCACCTGCAGGGATGGCATCGCACGTCAGAGCACCAGCTGCTGCGCTAGCCAGTGCCCTCCATCCGAACCCACACGAGAAAAGAACACGCGGGGTGGACCTGCGAGTGTACCCCCACCTACAAAATGGGGCTAATGGCACCGACAGCCACTGGCTGCGATCCGGTGTATGAAGCAACCACTCACCACGGGCTAGCCACCTTATCCCCACCGACTCAGACATTAAAGGGGACTGAAATACCTACTCCTCATCCATCCACAGGACTTCAAAGGTATCTTTATCTTAAACCAAAACCCAGCCTTCATTTTCCTTACTCTTCTCTATTTTTTATCCTTGAGGAAAACCCTGACAGAAATGGGAGACCTTTTTGCTTTATTGGGAGATCTGGCCTATTAACAGGCCCCCAAAGTAACCAGCAAGCAAGATTACCAAGGCCTGTGACCCGACCCCATGCAGGTTAAAAACGCCACCTTTCCTGGGCATCAATGGCTTATGCCATCTTGCCTTCACTTACCGAGATACCTTGCTGACCGCATTCTTCCTCCCCCTAAATTCACCCAGACGGCACCAATCTGATCCCAGCATAATGAGAATTTATCACATTTCTGTTCTATTTCACGTGATTAACTTTTTCCAACTATGATAGCCTGGCTTAGTATACCTCTATAATTTTTGTCTCCTACAAACCATAACATACAAAAAATTCATCAGACGGATTCCTGGGTGGCTCAGTTGGTTAAGCATCTGACTTTTGATTTCGGCTCAAGTCATGATCTCACGGTTTGTGAGTTTGAGCCCCATGTTGGGCTCTGTGCTGATAGCATGGAGCCTGCTTGGGATTCTCTCTCTGCCCCTCCCCTGCTTACGCTCCCTCTTGCTTGCTCTCAAAAATCAATAAACATTTTTAAATGCATCAAATACCCTTAACTTTGCTATCTTTTGTCCCTGACATAACTAATTATATCATTAAGAGAAGTGCTCTCAGGGTGCCTGGCCGGCTCAGTTGGTGGAGCGTGTGACTCTTGATCTTGGGGATGTGAGGTTCGAGCCCCACCTTGGGTGTAGGAATTACTTAAAGGAAAACAGTAAGCTCATATCATGTTTCATCTCTTCCCACAGAGCACAGACCAGACCTCCTGTCTGGGGTCGTTTTATCACACTGCGGACGTGCAGCCCAGGACTTACCGCGCTGTCTTTCATCACCAGCCGTTTGTGAGATGTCAAGAGCTTTTCTAAAGGGTAAACAACCCGCCGCAGGTAACTCTCATCCTTGTGGTTGTCATACAGCCACTGGGCATCAAGCACATCGTGCATCGTCACCATATGGTCCTGAAAAGCAGCCACGCGCAAAAATTGTTCAGTGTCACTGTATCTTAAATGGTCCAACAGACCCCAAACTTCCAAAATGTGAATGAATTTAGTCCAAACTCAGTCTTTAGTCTCTTCCCAATCATCTATCTTCCGCACATCTGTAAGCTGGTGACATACTTAAATCTAGGCAGTTTTGTAGGCTGTGGGATCAAAATGAATAGAGTAATGCTTTCTATCCAATCATCTCCCACAGCCCGGGTTTCAATGTTCCAAAGTTTAATTAACAGAACAGGGAAGCCGCCCTGAACTGAACTCAACACTTTGGAAATTGCCTTTTCCAGGATGTGAAGCAGGTGGCATTGCAGCAGGGGCGGGAGGATGTTAAGGAGCAGCTCCAAAACTTCTAGCCCATAATGCTGTACCTTTTCACTCATGACTCCAGAACGCACCCGCCGAAGTTCCTGCATCTGACCGCCAACTCCCAACAACAAACCCAGGTGCACACACAGTGTCCGAATATACGTGCCGGCCTCACAACTCACCCAGAAGATTCCTAAGATGCACACACATAAAAGTAGCACATTTTCCAAAGTAAACACATTGCTAACTGAAAAACCCAGAGTTATTATGTATCTGAGCCAACAAGACTAAAAATAGAAACAGGCCCTGACCACACCATATACTAAGGGCATCTATTCTTAATGAGAGAATCTAATTCTCAACAATGCATTCCTGGGGTGCCTGCGTGGCTCAGTTGGTTGAGTGTCCACTCTTGATTTCAGCTCAGGTCTCAATCCCAGGGTCGTGGGATCAAGCCCCTCGCCAGGCTCCATGCCAAACGTGGAGCCTAAGATTCTCTCTCCCTCTGTCCCTCTACCCCAGTCGCGCTCTCTTTAAAAAAAAAAAAAAAAAAAAGGCATTCCTGTCCACATATGGTGTCCTGTCCACATATGGATGGCTTCCTCAAAGGCCTAAGGACCCACCTAATCTTCTTTCCGGATCATACTCGATCATCTTGCTCTCATATATGGTCCGCACTCGGAGCTGCCTCTTTACTGCAGCAATAAGTGGGGGTCGCTGGAATAAGGCACCTGTCAGAGTTTCTAGGGCCTAAGAATAAGCACAAATCAAAATAAAGACTCTTGAATAAGAGCAAGGGTCTACTGTGGCAGGTTGAGGACACAACTGAAACACAAAATATCTTTCAATCATTTAAGACCTATGATGCCCTTTCCATTTTTGCTTCTTTCTTCAGAGACACAGAAAGGACTCGGTGCCAATCAGAGCCCTTTCCTCAGAAGTGGCATGTCCAGAAGTGACCGTGCCATGTGCAGTTACCTGTCCAGGCCAGCTTGGGCAGCCCACTGGTAAGGGCACAAGACAGGACGGTCAGGAAAACCGACCTGTCTCCAGATGTCTACGGGCTTGGATACCCAAGTCGCCAAAATGTGCCCTCCCTATAATCAGACTTACCCTAGAAAGTTGAGTCCCCCCTTCAATAGCATTGTGTAGCCGGACAATTCCCACATACTCTTTGCCTGAAAAATGACAAAAGAGTAGTCAGGTGTGGCCACTGAGTTTTCTGTAGTTTTAAAAATATGCTCATGTCCACATTTTGTATAACAGGAAAAGCAGGCCATTTGACTCTGTAAAATTTGCATCAAGACAAATTTCATGGTTTGGACTTGGGAAAGGACTGAACGTGCTCTCTCTCATTGGGAATTCAACTTTCAGTACGCTGACAGGGACCGCTGGAGCATCCAGTGTACAGCCTGCTTAGCAAAAAACCTTTTTCGGGCACCTGGGCAGCCGAGTCGGTTAAGTGTCCGACTCTTGATTTTGGCTTAGGTTATGATCTCACAGTTTGTGAGATCAAGCCCCGTGTCAGGCTCTGTGCTGAAAGTGCAGAGCCTGCTTGGGATTCTCTCTCTCTACCCCTCCCTGGCTCACACAGGCTTGCTCTCTCCCCCTCTCAAAATAAATAAGCATTTAAAAAAAAAAGAAGAAAAAACCTTGGAAGGTCAAGTATGAGAGATTCTCCTGATGAAAATTTCCAAGGGCCAAAAAATAGAAGGAAAGGAAATGTAGAAAGCCTTCCAGTATCAAAGTGGCTGCCTCTTTATTCCCTCTTGCACATACCTGCACTCTGTTGGGATTTCACCAAGCGAGTGGCTCGTTCTATGCACACGATTAAACAGCCAGTCACCTTGGGATCCAGAGTACCGCTGTGTCCTGTCTTCTCCACCCGAAGTATTCGTCGGATCCACGCTACCACCTCATGGGAAGAGGGGTTGGAGGGCTTATCAAGATTAATGAAACCTGTCCTAGAATGGAAAAGAAATCACTGCACCATCATCGCTGGCCCTTTAATAAAAACTAAATCTGAAGAGGAAAAAAGTTCACGATCAGTACAGGTTATGTGTTTAAGGCAATTCTAAGCCATTCTAAAATGCCACCATCTCCTTGAATAACCGATGTGAAAAGGTCTTTTTTTAAAAAATAAACTCTATGTGCCACGTGGGGTTTGAACACATGACCTGAAGACCAAGAGTTGGATGCTCTATCAACTGAGCCAGCCAGGCGCCCCTGAAAAGGTCCTTTTGAAAAGAAGTCTGAACAGTGCTCGCTCCCAACACACTTACCTGATATAGTCCCCGATCTCTCTCTTCAGAGGATTTGATCCACAAGGAAGAGGTGTATAGTGTGTTGTCCTTACATTTAGCTTATCGAAATTCTGGAAAGCAAGGATACAACACAAAATAAACTTAATAAAGCATTAACGTGTGTACGACAAGAGTCAGCACCACTATCAACCATGATATGGTTAACTTGCAAGTTCAGAAACCCGGATTCTACCCCTCGGTTTTCATTATGTGTGACACAGCGTTAAGCCCCCTTACACACTGGAGAAATTACCCACAGCAGGAGGATTTAGACAAAGTTAATCACTCCTCTAGAAATACTTTTTGTTACCAGGACTGGCAACCACGTTTCTCAAACACAGCCAGCTCATTCCTGCTCCAGATGTTCCCATCTCTGTTCTCAGGTCTGCTCCTTTTTACTCTCCTCCTTTCCAGGGCTCAACTGCAGGTCTCAAAGAGCTCCCCTCAACTGAAGCTCACTTTTCACATTACCCAGTTTAGTTCCATCGTAGTGCTTCGACAAATAGCAATTATTTTTTTTAACCATCTACCTCCCACCCCTAGATTTTAAGTTTCATGATAGTAGGGACTTTGGCCTATTCAGTTCACTAGCATATCCCCAGAACCTGTAACAGAAAAGGAGATATAAATGGTAGACCCATGTGGCCGAGCAGAAACTGAACAGTGTTGAATTACACAAGCAAATCTCATTCTTTCACCTAATATATATTGATTTATTAAAACACTTTGCCGGGGCGCCTGGGTGGCGCAGTCGGTTGAGCGTCCGACTTCAGCCAGGTCACGATCTCGCGGTCCGTGAGTTCGAGCCCCGCGTCAGGCTCTGGGCTGATGGCTTGGAGCCTGGAGCCTGTTCCCGATTCTGTGTCTCCCTCTCTCTCTGCCCCTCCCCCGTTCATGCTCTGTCTCTCTCTCTGTCCCAAAAATAAATAAACGTTGGAAAAAAAAAATTTAAAACACTTTGCCAAGAGGCATCTGAGTAACTTTCCCTACCCTAGCTTTTTCTCCTAATCTCATACATGATGCCCACTAAGTTGTTTGTGAAACTTGTAATTCAACTCATCACTGAGCCAGCCTATTTCAAACCCAACACAACGGTCAGCAATTTTCTAGAGAACGTGTTACGTGCCAGGCACTACAGCAAAACACATTTCATGGATTACCTCCTGAAGCCCTCAGCTTGCCTTCCCAATAAAAGATGTCATGAGCAAACCACCTCAGAGGTTAAATGACTGGCTCAGAGTCACACACTGACTTTGTGTGGTCACAAAGTCTGACTGAAATTGGTCTGGTTTCAAAGCTCATGTTCTCAAGCACTAAAGCAGTCCTGCTCCAAGCGAGGCTCACAAACTAGTATGAGTCTGTAAAGTGGAGTTAAATACAGAAACCAAGAACTAATTATTTGTAAACTTCGATGGTGGTTTTACATTGTGACATTTTAACTGTATCATGTAAAGCGTTGGGTGCACTGGAAATGAAAAACCAAAACAAAACAAAACCTGGCCTTCATGTCAGACACACTGAAAAACATTGCTTTAGACTGTGTCATCTACCATTGCCAAGGTCAAGGATGCTAGTGCTAATCACTCTTAACGAATCTTTTAACACTTCAATAAGGTAAAAGCCAGGCATTGATCCGATGCATAATCTTAACCACATACCTTGAGCAACAGGGGCCATTGAGATGTGTCCAACTGAGCCGCCTTGGATTCAGGTTTGATAAGAAATTCCTCAGCGTGTTGTATCTCCTTACATGGGACAGAAACACACCCTATTAGACTTCCCAAATGATCTGGAAAAGTTCCACTGCTATCACATAAGTTTAAGCCTTTTAAATAGAAAACAAGGTAGTCTCTATTGCTCTTCACTGGGACCTCCAAAGAAAAACCAGGATCTCGGAAATGAACCACGATCTCAGAAAAGTAAGTGAAGTGCCACCAAGATGGGGTCAGGTCCTTATGAGAGAAAGAGGAATAGTGGGTCTGTGGGTGGAATAAAAAAAAAGCATTTCAGGGAGAGCAGCTGGTGTACCAACACCAGTCAGCAAACTCTACTTGACAGGAGACTCAGGTGACTGGGGTTGTGTATTTCCTAAAACAACCATTCAATTCCATCCCATTCCTTAGAAACTTGCAAAAAACAGTTGTTTTATGTAACCTGTTACCTATGTAACATTTCCTTTTTGTCAAAGCAAAGCAAAACATATTTCTACTCACTGCTACATCTTCTTCTGCTAACAACTTCCGCTCCTTTTTCTTCTTATGTTTCTTCGGCACAATATACACTAAAACAAACACACACACACAAACGAGATTTGGGAGTTTTTCCCCAAAATAAGGGCAACGAAGCTTCAAATAGTGAAATCAGAGCAAGTAAAAATCGAATGTTTGATCTAGAATTGCTGGGGAAAGCCTAGTGTGTAAAAGCCAAACGCGTGGGCTGCACGGCCCGGTAACCGACCGCAGGCAGTCGCACATGCCGGCTTCCATTCCGGCTCACCACGTGGCCGTGGAGGGGCTTAGATCTGCCGCAGGAGCGCTCCGGCCAAGGGCCTCCAAGTTCCCGGAGTGACCACGCAACCGCCCCCTCCCCGGACCCCGGCCTGTACAACTTTCTCTGCACTTGGAGCTGCGCGTACGTCCGAGCCCCTCGGCCCCTCTCCTTGCGGGGCCTCTTCCCAGCGCCCTTCCGCGTGGCGCCGACCGACCCGGGTGTGTGGGCTGGCGGCGGCGCAGGTACGGCCAGGTCTCCCGTCACCGCGGGGTCGCCGGAGAGGCCGACGCCTTTCGGCGACGACCCGGGCCCTCAGGCGGCTGTGCCATCGAAGGGAGGCCCGGGCCTCGCAGAGCCACGTCACTGCCAGCACCTCTCCATCTCCGGCCGTCACCCTTAGAGCCAAGGCCAAGAGGAAGGCCAACAGGAGGCCCGGCCCGGCGGCGACGGGGCCGGACCGGCGGCAAACCGGCGGGGATCTCGGCCCCCGACGCCGCCACCCTCCCACCCCGGCTCTCCGCACGGCGGAGCCAGTACTCGGCCCGGCCACCCACCAGGAGACGACCCTTTACCTTCCGTGTCCGCCATGTTGCCCCGCACAGCGTGCGAGCAGCGTGGGACACCGCCGAGGAAGCAAGCACAGACTCCCGCCGCCCTCAGGCCGCGCCACTAAGCCCCGCCCACCTCTGTGACGCCCAGTGCGCGCCGCGCCGCGGAGCGGTGGGGGCGGGGCCGGGCTCTGGGAGCACAGCCCGGGGCGCGCGCGGGCCGCCTGCACAATTTCATTGGTTGGGTTGCCCTCCCGCCCCCGCTGCGGTAGCGCGCCCGCGCGTGCGCCTTGAGCCTCGCCCGGCCCTGGGCTGCCCCGGTTGGAGGCGCATGCGCAGTCCGCCCCGGTGGTCCGTAACTTGTGGGCGCGGTCCCGGGCCCGGGTCGCCGACTTTCGTTGGGTTTAACACGGGCCTAGGCACTCGGGCGTCTCGCGAGCACTCTGTTAAACAACAGCTAATTGCTTCCTTTCGCCGACCCTTTAAGGTTGGGTATCGGATCAGTCCCGATTAAAAAGCGAAGACGTTGAGGCACAGAGACGTTGAAAGCTCTTTGCTGCTTGCAATTCCCATCCAGCTAGAGCGCCGCTGGCCAATAGGAACACTGTGCGAGCTGCTTGTGGACTTTTAAATTTTCCAACAGCCACATGGCAAGAAAAAAAAAAGGAAAAGGAAAAAGGTGAAATTGATTTTAATAACAAAATTTGTTTAACCCAATGATCCAAAATATTTTCATTTCAACATATAAGCGATACACAACATTATGAATGGAATATATTACATTTTTTGGTACTGTCTTTCCAGTGTGTGTTTTACACTTACAGCACACCTCGATTGGAAGTGCACGAGGGGGCTCCATGTCAAGGGCTCTGTAGTCACAGATCCCTTAATGGCAGCAGTATCTGGCAGCCAGGAAGTAGCAAATCCTCGTGCAAGCTCTCTTCCCGTCTGTCTTTGGTGTTCATCTCACTCTTCTGTCTGTCAAGCACGGGTTCTTTTTTTAAAGACTTTTTAAAAGGTTTCCTTGGGGTGCCTGGGTGGCTCACTCGGTTGAGTGTCCAACTTCGGCTCAGGTCATGATCTCACAGCTCGTGAGTTCGAGCCCCGCTCGGGCTCTGTGCTCACAGCTCAGAGCCTGGAGCCTGCTTCGGATTCTGGGTCTCCCTCTCTCTCTGCCCCTAACCCACTCGCATTCTGTCTCTGTCTCTCTCAAAAATAAAAATAAACATTAAAAAAAATTTATTTAAGTAAAAAAAATAAACGGTTTACTTATTTTCAGAGAGAGAGAGAGAACGGGGAATGGGCAGAGACAGAGGTAAAGAGAATCAAGCAGGCTCTGCACTAACAGTGCAGAAGTCACGAACTGTGAGATCAGAATCTGAGCCGAAATCAAGAGTCTGAGGTTGGACCAACTGAGCCACCCAGGCGTGCTCAAGAGGGGGTTCTTAATCTAATCTCTGTGGATTTGACTGATTTTGACTTATTTATTTACTGCTATTGTAAATGAAATCTTTGACATTACCTTTTCTAACGACTTGCTGCTTTGCTTCCAGTTTTCCTCTGCCATACAAAAATTAGCAACGTTTGGGCATCTGGGAGGCTCAGTTGATTAAGCGCTGACTTCGGCTCAGGTCACGATCTCACTGCTCTTGAGTTCGAGCCCGGCACGGGGATCTGTGCTGACAGCTCAGAGCCTGGAGCCTGCTTCAGATTCTCTCTTCTCTCTCTCTCTCTCTCTCTCTCTCTCTGCCCCAGCCCTACTTGCATTCTGTCTCTGAAAAATGAATAGATGTTAAATTTAAAAAAAATTTTTAACACCTATTTATTATTGAAAGACAGCATGAGCATGAGCATGGGAGGGGCAGAGAGAGGAGGAGACCCAGAATCCGAAGCAGGCTCCAGGCTGTGAGCCGTCAGCACAGAGCCCAACACAGGGCTCAAACACACAAACTGTGAGACCATGACCTGAGCTGAATTCAGGCGCTTAACTGACTGAGCCACCCAGGAGCCCCGAAAAAAATTTTTTAATCAGAAATTTTTCACTTGTATTTTACGGTGCCTTAAAAAATAGATTTGTTTTTCCTCACCTAACTTTTTATACTACATGGAATTTATTTAGGTGTGTGCCCCAGTAATAATAATAATAATAATAATAATGATCTAAATTGACTTTTTATAGATAACCAAAGTCCCCAGTATCAATCAATCCATGAGTAGTTCATTACTTCTCCCACTATTCTATAATGCTTCATTGGTAAATATTTTGCCGAGTAAATGTAGGCTTCATCTTTCTCCAACAGTCTTCATCCAGTCTGTTAGTCTCTCAGCTTTGGTTCCAAAGGAGATCCAGAGTCTGATGGTTTTTTACCACCTTCAGTGCTGTCACCGTAGTCCATGCCATCTGTATGGTTCTCCTGTATTTTTCCAATGGCCTCCGGCAGGGCCCTCTGCTTCTACTGTCTCCAACTATACTGTCTTCTCAATGTGGCACCTGGCAAGAGCCATTAAACTGGAAGTCAGGGCATGTCTCTCCTCTGCTCAAACCCCTCAATGACTTCCCATCTGTAGTGGATGAAGTGGCCCCCAAAAGATGTGTTCTGACCCCTGGACCCTGTGAATGTGACCTTATTTGGAAAAAGGGTCTTTGTACATGTAATTAAGTTAAGGATCTCAAGATGAGATCACCCTGGATTACCAGGTGGGCCCCACATCCAGCGGCAAGTGTCCTTAGAAGGGAAGAAACCATGTGAAGATGGAGGCAGAGACTGTAGTGATTTCGTACTTCAAGCCTCGAGATCTAGAAAAGAATGAGTTTATGTTAGTCAAAGCTGCCCAGTTAGGGGTCCTTTGTTAGGCAGCCCCAGGAAACTAATGCAGCATCTCACTAAGAGTAAGAGCTAAAGTGTCTGTGACAGCCACTGCCCTTCTCTTCCTGTGTCCAGCTCTGTCCCCTCCTGCCCTTACTCACCCCACTCCCGGCACACTGCCTCTTGACTATTCGGGACTACTCCAGGCACATTCCCCCTCCTCGGGTCTTCTGCACCTGCTCTCCCCTCTGCCTTAAATGAAACTTGTTCATTGTCTCTCTTCACTAGCCTTATGAAGCCAGGAAAATTTTGTCTATTTGTTCACTGCTATATATCCAGCTCCTGGAAGATGCTCAGTAAGTAGTTTTGTTTAATGAATCTGTGTCTTCTGAACTCAGAAACCCCATGGACCTGCCCTTACCAGCAGAAGCAGCCCCCCCCCCCCCTCCCCTGTCTGATGAGGCCGATCCTGCCTTTCCTGGGGATCCTGGAATGAAGTCACCAGGTCAGTTACTGAGCAAGAGGATGCCAGTTCTCCTTGTGCCCTAGCTCCTCACGTCCCTCATTGTCTCCAATCCCAAGACTCAGGTGGGTGAGAATGTTGGAATGAACTTGTTGTGTGCAACTTACTGGCTCAGCCCTTAACTACATCCCCTAAGAGAGCTCAAGGGACCTTCTTTTTACCAAAACACTGAGACATACTTTGGTGAAGGTTCTGGAAAATTAGTCTGGGAAAGGAGGGGAGTGGTGTTGCCATGGAAACAGGGTTGCACTCTCAGTGGGAATTATGGGATCCTGGAGCAGCAGAGGCCAAGTAGTGGCACTAAATCTCATAGAACAGGATGGTTTCTCCCCAAGGATCTTTGGTGGTGGCTAATTGGTCATGATGTCCTGTTAATAGGCCACCTATAGTACTCCATGGTGTGTATAACCCCAACAACAAAGGCTCTAGGTCTGCCTCAAGTCACTACAATGGAAACTCATAGCCCCTCATCGGATCCCCAGACCCAGTCAGTCCACAGGCTCAGAGCCCTCAAGTGAAGATGAGACCAGGTACACTTAACACTAGTGTATACTTCTTAAAAAGTTTATTTATTTTGTTGGGGTGCCTGGGTGGCTCAGTCGGTTAAGCGGCCGACTTTGGCTCAGGTCACAATCTCGCGGTCCGTGAGTTTGAGCCCCACGTCGGGCTCTGTGCTGACAGCTCAGAGCCTGGAGCCTGTTTCAGATTCTGTGTCTCCCTCTCTCTGATCCTCCCCTGTTCATGCTCTGTCTCTCTCTGTCTCAAAAATAAATAAAAACGTTAAAAAAATTTTTTTTAAATAAAAAAAAAAGTGTATTTATTTTGTGAGAGAGTGTGTGTGCATACAAGCAGGGGAGGGACAGAGAAAGAGTGAAAGAGTGAATCCCAAGGAGGCTCCATCTGCCCTGTCAGCACAGAATTCGATGTGAGGCTCGATCTCACAAACCCTGAGAGCATGACCTGAGCCGAAGTTAAGAGTCGGACACTTAACCGACTGAGCCACCTAGGCGGCCCGTAGTGTATACTTCACACCTTCATCCTTCTTTTCCATGGGGACATAGAATGCCATTGCAGTCCACTGGTCAGAAATGGAGACTCAGTCTGTGTCCCTCTCCCTGTGGGTCCTCCTTGGCTTTTCTCCCAGTTCCTGACTACGTAATTGGAATAAACACAATCGGGAGCTGGAAAAATTCCGCGAGGGGCTTTTTGACTCAAGGATGGAAGACAATTATGGAAAGAACAGTCAAAAGGAAGCCTCTAGAGCTGTCCCTTCAATTCTCTGGTGTATTCGTATAATTAAGTCCCCAGGGACTGACTCGATCATCTCACTGTCCCCCAAGACATCATGCTGGTCCATTACGTGAATGATACCACGCTGACTGGACCTGATGCATAGGAAGTAGCAAATATTTTGTCACAGGGTGAGAGATAAGTCCCCCCAAAATGCAGGGGACCACCACCTCTGTGAAGTTTCTGGGCATCCAGTGGGCTGAGGCATATTGAGATGGCCCTCCAAAGAGAAAACCAAGTTGCTGCACCTCCAGCCCACACCACTGAGAGCGAGGCATGGTGCTCAGTGGGCTCTTTCTGGAGCTGGCGTACCCCATCAGGGTGCTGCCCAGAGCCTTTTCCAAGCCTTGATAAGAGAATCACAGCTCAGGCTTCTGCAATTTGGGACAAAAATGAAGCTAGGACTGACCAGGGGGCTGGTTAGCTCAGTTGAGTGGCATGTGACCTGGCAACACCAACGTCGTTTGATCCCCAGTAGGCCAAGAGGCATTAGTTCTCGTGTTGAATAAAGATTAATTAAAAACCAACCAGGGGCGCCTGGGTGGCTCAGTCGGTTAAGCGTCCGACTTCAGCTCGGGTCGTGATCTCACGGTTCATGAGTTCGAGCCCTGCACCGGGACAGAGCCCACTTCAGATTCTCTGTCTCCCTCTCTCTCTGCCCCTCCCTGGATCATGCTCTGTCTCTCAAAAATAAATAAAAAGTAAAAAAAAAAACCGTTATAAAAAATGAAATATGAATTAAAATAAATAAATAAATAAATAAAAATAAAAATAAAGGCAGGACCTTCACACGTATTGATCTGCTGGAAGGAAAGGCTCCTGACTTTCTTTAGTCCTTGGTTGAAACTGAAGGACTGTGTGATCTCGAGACCTGAGCTGCATATCATGAACCGGGCAGTGTTCGACCAACCAAGCCACAGAGTCCGGTGTGAGCAGCAGCGCTCCACCATCTAGCGGCGCAGCTGCCGGAAAGCAGTCTGGCACTTCCTCAAAAAGTTAAATACTGAGCTGCCATGTGACTCAGCAATTCCATTCCTATGTATATATGCCCAAGAAACTTGAAAACAGGTGTTTAAGCAGATGCTTGTATATTCACAGCGGCATAATCCACAATAGCCTAAAGGTGGAAACAACCCAAGCGTCCATCTACAGATGAATGGATAGACAAAATGTGGTGTATCCATACATTGGAATACTAGTCAGTCATAAAAAGGAACGAAATACTGATATATACTACAACACGGATGAACCTTGAAAACATCATGCTGGGGGCACCTAGCTGGTTCCATCGGTAGAGCACGTGACTCTTGATCTCAGGGTTGTGAGTTTGAGCCCCACGTTGAGTGTAGAGATTACTTAAACATAAAATCTTAAAAAAAAAAAAAGAACAAAAATCATGCTAAATGAAGTAAGCCAGACATAGAAAGACAATGAAATATGAAATAGCCACTCATATGAAATAGCCAGGATAGGCATCCTAACACAGGCAACAGGCATGTGAGTGAGGAAGCTTCCAGAAGAGTATAGCCTCCAGCCATCTGGTCACCACCAGCCCTTGAATCATCTCAGCAGAGGCCGCAGACATTATGGAGCGGAGAGAAGACGTTCCACCGTGTCCTGTCAGAATTCCTCAGCGTAATCTGTCAGCGGAATAACAAACCATCCCCAAACGTAGTCTCATTAAACAAACATTTTATTATTCCAGTTATGGTGGGAATTCAGTTGGAAGGCCAGGCTTTGCTGGAACAGGAGCACCTGTTATACATCGCCTCCAGTAGCTTGGACTTCCTTATGGCTTGGTGGCCTCACAGTAGTCAGACTCCACACTTAGTGGCTCAGGGCTCCAAAAGCAGGTGTTGCAGTAGGTAAGGCATAACACTATCACAGCGACTGTTTGTGGCATCAACCCCACCCCTCAATGAGAGGAGTGTCAAAGAGTTTTGGAGCCCCTGCTTTAAGACTGCCACATTCACCAAGACCATCAACTGCTGTGCAAGCCAAACAGTTAAATGGGGGATGTGATAGGAATGTCCTTCCCTGCATGTTTCAAGTCTTTGAACTAATTTCTGCCATTGTCTCCTAAGTATATGATATTTTTTTGGACTTACACTTCGGTAGAAAGGCAAAGCCCCAGAGGTTTCCACTTGGGCCTTTCTTTCATGATGGCTTCATCCCATGGGTCAGGAATCAATGTGGGGGTTCTGCTGATTGTTAAGAATTTTAGCCATTCAGGTACATATGTGGTGGTATGTCATCGTGGGTTGAATATGCATTGCCCTAATGGCTAATGACATTGAACATGTTTCCATATGCTTGTATGCCACCGCCTGTATATCCCCCTCAGTGAAATATCTCCTCGTATCTTTCATCTATTTTCTAATTGGATTAGTAGTGGTTTGGGTTTTTTTTTCTTAATTACTGAGTTTTGAACATTTTATGTATTCTTGATAAGAGTCCTTTGCCGGATATGAGCTTTGCAAACATTTTCTCCCAGTCTGTAGCTTGTCTTTTTATATTCTTCACAAGGTATTTTGGAGAGCAAAAGTGTTCATTTTGATGAAGTCCAGTTTACCATTTTTTTCTTTTATGGATTGTGTCTAAGAATAGTTTCTCCTATGTTGTCTTCTAGAGGTTGTATAGCCTTACATGTTATATATAAATATGTGATTCATTTTGAGTTAATTTTTTTATAAGGTGTGAGGTTTTGGGTGAAGTTCTTTTTTTGCCTTGGGATGACCAGCTTCTCCAGCGCCATTTGTTGAAAAGACCGTCCTTCCTCCATTGAATTGCTTTTGCACCTTTGTGAAAACCCAGCTGGGGGAATTTCTGTGGGTGTGTTTCTGGGTTCACTATCTCATTCCACTGATCTATGTGTCTATTCCTCTACCAATACCACACAGCCTTGATGACTGCAGCTACTATCTAATAAGCCTCAAAATTGTGTAAAGAGATTTGTGTGTTGATCTTATATCCTGAAACCTTGTAAAGCTCACTTAGTAGTTATGGGAGTTTTTTCTGTAGATTCCTTGGGATTTTCTATGAAAATAATTCTATCATCTGCAAATTGAGCCAGTTTTATTTCTTCCTTCTCAATCTGTGCACCTTGTTTCTAGAAGTTTTAATTCTATGTTGAAGAAGAATAATGAGAACAGATATTCTTGCCTTGTTCCCGATCTTCAGGGAAAAGTGTCTGGTTTCTAATTTTTTTAATGTTTATTTATTTTTGAGAGAGAGAGAGAGAGAGAGAGAGAGAGCAAGCAGGGGAGGGGCAGAGAGAGAGGGAGACACAGAATCCGAAGCAGACCTAGGCTCCAAGCTGTCAGAGCACAATGTGGGGCTCGAACCCACGAACTGTGAGATCATTATCTGAGCCGAAGTCAGATGCTTAACCGACTGAGTCACCTGGGTGGCCCAAAAGTGTCTGGTTTTTAACCATTAAGTATGTTAGTCGTACATCTTCTATGGACGTCCTTCAACAAGTTGCAGAAGCCCTTCTCCTATTCCTATTTTGATGACAGTGTTTGTCACGAATTGGTGTTGGGTTTTGTCAAATGCTTGTTCTGCATCAGTTGCTGTAAGCATGTGACTTTTCTTCTTTGGCTTGTTAACATGGTGGACTGCATTGATTTCTTTTTTTTTTTTTTAATTTTTTATTTATTTACTTTGAGAGATACAGAGAGAATAAGCAGGGGAGGGGCAGAGAGAGAGGGAGAGAAAGAATCCCAAGCAGGCTCTGTAGTGTCAGCGCAGAGCCGGATGCGGGGCTCGAACTCACAAACCGTGAGATCATTACGTGAGCAAAAACCAAGGGTCAGACGCTAAACTGACTGAGCCACCGAGGTGACCCATCTTTTTTGTTTTTTTAAAATAAACTCTGCCCCCAGTGTGGAGCTGGAACTCATGATGCTGAGATCAAGAGTCACATGGTCCACCGACTGAGGCAGCCAGGCATCCCTGATTGACATTCATATATTGAATGAGCCTTGCATCTCTAGGGTAAACCCCACCTAGTCATGGTGTATAATCCTTTTTATGTTTTTGTGAATTCTACTTGCTAGTACTGTGCTAAGGATTTTGATGTCTATATTCATAAGGCATATTCATCTGTAGTTTTCTTTTACTTTTTCATTTTACTTTTTTTTTCTGGTTTTGGTATCAGAGTAACCCTGTCCCCAATGAGTTGACAAGTGTTTGATTTGGACTTGTGATAATAATTTCATACTATTTTGAACATGACAATAATGGATATGACATCAGGAGTTTTTCCATAAGACATGAAAGAAACTCTCATTGGTAATATTAAAGTCAAATTTCATATGTCGGGTGGAAATGACGTTGCCTTCACTTTCAGAGAAGCACTTCATAGATGTCCATATAGGAAAAAGGGGAGCTTCTGCACCTGAAATTGGACCACGGCACTCCAAGCCTTTAGTTCCTGTGCTACATAGATGATTTGAGCAAGAGATAGGTGGGATGTGGGGATATAGGAATACCCAGAGCCTCTTCCCTCATTGTTGGCCTTTCACATGCAGGTAGTCATCCCCCCATGGCTGTCCCTGAGCCAGAAATTGGAGAGGCATTTTCTTTTCAAATTTTCTCTTTTTCACAGAGAATGAGTTAGATTCATGGGTATCTGCTCATCGTCACATAATCGAAATAGAAACTCCTGATAGTGGACACTTATATTCACAAATCCTTCTAGTTATAAGATTTACAGACTTTAATGAACTGCCAAACCAAACCTATTTTAAATGGGGAAGCCAAATAGGGAATCCAGGTGTTAAAAACCACTTGTTATTCAAATGGATTTCCTCTCCCCAGGCTGGAGGGCAAAGAAGCTAGGAAGGGGCTTGATGAAAGGAAAATAAAAGTTGTAGTACAAACAGGTCATTTCTCCCTAGAAACTTAGGATGAGTAGCCATGCAGAAACAATTTTTGATCCATCTGGAAGGGAGAGCAGTGCAGGAATGATTGTCCACATCACAGCCTTATTGAATCTACAGGGGTAGCCTGGAGATGAGTAGCGGGTAATTGTGAAGTTAGTCAGGTTGTGACTTGAATTGAAGCTGCTATTCCAGAAGATGTTGTTTTTCTAGAGCAAATCAACACTGTCCCTGGTACCTGGTAAGTGGCTATTTGTCCCACAAATGCTCTTATCTCTATTGCAGTCAGCAGAGACTATCAGAATCAGCTGGCCTTCATCTGGCAGGAACAGAAGAACAGCTTTTGTGCCTTACTTCAGGGCTACACGTATCCTCTGGCTCTCTGTCATCATCTAGGGTGAATGGAACTTGGTTATTGCAACAATCATGGTGAACATCATGCTGGTCCATTGTAATGAAGACATTATGCTTACTGGACCTAGTGATCAAGAGGTTGTTGACACACATATGCCTGAGGACGGGAGATAAATCCCACGAAAACTCAAAAGCCTGACCCCCAGTAACATTTTGAGATGGTCCGGACCACACTGGGTGTTCAACAAGTTGCCACACCTCGTGCTACCTCAAAAGGAGACACAGCATTTGGTGGGGCTCTTTGAATTCTGTAGGCAACATATAATCATATAATACACTTAATTGTTCCACACCCAGGGTTCCTGACTGGCTCAGTTGGTAGAACGCAGGGTCATGAGTTCAAGCCCCATGTTGGGAGCAAGGTTAAGGGAATCAGCAATGATGGTGAGGCTCCCAGGGACTGGCATCAGTTGATTCGGTCACAGCCACTGCCACTGCTGTGTACTCAACCTTTCCACAGTCGGGACAGCCCCCAATAAGGTAGCATTCCCTGGGGAGATCAGCCGGCCACCTGGTGACAGGTGGAGGTTGTGTCTTACAGGATGAGGGATATACTTTGAACTGGTGTCCAGTCTATGGTGCTGTGTTTCCATAGCCACAATGCCTGGGTTCAGGAATCAAGAGGTGGAAGTGGGGGTGACTTCTCTATCACCCCTAATCTCTCCAGGGGTTTCTTCACATCCCCACAGCTTTCTTTTTTTTTTTTTTTTTTTTTTTTTTTTTTTTTTTAAATTTTTTTTTTTCAACGTTTATTCATTTTTGGGACAGAGAGAGACAGAGCATGAACGGGGGAGGGGCAGAGAGAGAGGGAGACACAGAATCGGAAACAGGCTCCAGGCTCCGAGCCATCAGCCCAGAGCCCGACGCGGGGCTCAAACTCACGGACCGCGAGATCGTGACCTGGCTGAAGTCGGACGCTCAACCGACTGCGCCACCCAGGCGCCCCATCCCCACAGCTTTGAACTCTACTGGTTCCCAAGGAAAGGATGCTTGCACTAGGGCCATCAGATTGGTTCTACTGAATTGCAGGTTGAGGTCACCATCTGGCCATTTAGGGCTCTTTATGCTACTGAGCCAATCGGCAAACTGTGGGTCTACTGAGCCAGCTTGGAGGGTTGATACTGTTGGTTATGAAGTGGAAAGCGTTGCTGTTAATGCGATCGGGAAGGACTATGCGTGGGCTATGCAACGGGTTCTCTGGGGTGGGTCCTACTATAGCCTCTCTAGAGAGGACGGCTGAGGACTCAGACTCAGGGGGATAAAGGTTTGGGTCACTGACAAGGTAAAGAATTCTGAGCCGCTGAGTCCTTGGCTGGAGAACGAAGGGAGGACAGAGAGGGTAGTGGAAGAAGTAAGGTATAAAGATCAATTATGGCATCAAGACCAGTTACAGAAATAAGGATTGTACTAAGTGTGTGTGCGTGCGTGTGTATATAGCAGCTTTTTGAATCTTCTTTCTATATTTTATGCATGTGAAAGAAAGACTGATAGAGCTTAGCTTTATAATGTTTTTCTTCAGGTTGTAAGACATCGAGGTCGGGCAATGCCTGAGCTAGCAGAGGAATGGCTGTACCCTAGAGATGGCTACAACGAGCAGTGGAACTTTTGGTGTCCTGTTTTACGGAGCGGTTTTCAGTTTGTAGAAGGGTAGCATCATTATTTTGGTGGAAGCAAGTTTGTTGTTTTAGTAGGTTTATTTTGTGAATCTGGATTTCTGGATGTCAATTGGGTTTGGCTTAATATGACACAGGAGTGTGAAATTTGGAAAGCAGGAGGGACTCCAGGGATTGCGCTGGAGAGGAGGGCTAAGTGGGCTCTGAGAGCTGTGAGTTCCGACAGTAGCTGGAGTCCAGCTTTGCACAAGTGATATTGTGTGGGTGACCTTGTAGCCTCTGGCCGCTCGTGCGCCCACACTTCCAATGAGTTTGTAAGCACGTACATCCCTAAATTAAACCAGGTTTCGCTTGAAACACGCATAGCACATTGTTTCCTCCATGAATCCCTGAGTGGTAATAGAAGCACAAATGCACGCGTCCACGTGAGACTCATTACTCTCTGGAAGTGTCCCATGTAAGGTAGCAGGCCGAAGAGTGGGTGCGTCTGTGTTGGCAAAGTGCGTCAACCTTATCTGGTGATCCTTAGTTGCGTGGGCTTTGTCCTGTTTCCCATTTTAGTCGCAAGCACCACTGAGGCAGGCCCATTTGTCCCGGTGCTGGTGCTCATGCCTTGAGGTCGTGCGTGCCGAGAGCTCCGCAGGGTTACCGGCGGTGCAGCGGTTCTCAATCAATGTTAGTTCATTGTCTTCATTGCCGAAGGGCGTGTGAATAGCTCCTCGCCCGAATACAATGATGTTTGGGGGAGGGGCGCACGAGAGCCTGGGCTCGGCGCCGGATCGAGGGCAGCGGGGAGGTCGAGGGGAGGGGTGGGGAGCCCCGGCTTTCCTTCCTCCCTGAGCCGGCTCCCCACCCCCCACCCCCGCAGGTGCGGGGCCCGGGCCCCTGGCTGCCATCGCCCCGGTGTGGGGGCCGGGGGAGGCCGCGCGCTCGCTCCAAGGGGGCTCCCTCCACCCCCGACCCGGCCGGCCGCCCGTCGCGCCGTCAGGGCCGCGGGCGGTGGCGCCGTCCCCTCCCCCCCCGGGGGCGGGGGTCGCGGCGGGGGCTCGGGGCGGCGCCGGGGCGGGCGGGGACGCTGGGCCCGCCCCGCAGGCATCCCCGGCCCGACTTCCTCCTGCCGCGGCGACCCAGCTGGAGGAAGCGGCAGCGGCGGCCACGATGAGCGCGGGCGACGCCGTGTGCACGGGCTGGCTCGTCAAGTCGCCCCCCGAGAGGAAGCTGCAGCGCTACGTGAGTGGGGGGCCCCCGGGCCGGGCTGGCTCTCACGTCGAGCCCGGGGACCCGCGGGACCGGGAGCGGGGAGGCCGGGACGCGGCCCCGCGGTGTCCCCGCGCGCCTTCCGGGGCGCGCTGTCGCGGGGCCGTCGGCGGACGCCCCGCTTCTGGAGCCTTCCGCGGTGGCGCTCCTGGGTGTCTCGGGGTCACCTCCCGGCTCTCTACGCTGACACTGCGCTTTCCGAGGAGCGGCAGGAACCCGGACTTGGGCTGATGTGTAAAATGCGGGGCGCTAGGGACGGCGCCCCTTCCTACCCGTCGCGTCGGCAGCGACACGTGCCGCCCACCGCCCAAAGGTCACGGGCTCCGTCAGCGCCCCGGGGACAAGGTCCTGGAACGTTTGGGCCCGGAGACCTGAGGGCGGCTGCGCCTACTTCGGCCGGTAGGAAGCGGCGGCTCGGCCCGCGGGGTTGCGCGTCCCGAGCCATCGGGGCCCCCCGGTGCACCACGTCCGCCACTCCCAGCTTCCCCGCCGCTGCCCAGCTCGGTGGGAGGGACGCGGTGGCCCACCCCAAATGACGCGGTCCCGCACCGCCATCCCCGGCTCCGCCACACTTGTCACCTTTGGTTTTCTTCCCACGTTTACGCGGCGCCTACCGTGTGCCCCTGGAGGACGACGGATTATAAAATAATTTAATCATGCGTGAATACTTCCACAGTGAGTGATAGGACATTTATCTGAACATAAAGTTATTTCGGGCGACTTTCCCCATTGACACTGAACTAGACAGGGGGACTCTTGCCGGTCTTGTGAAAGTATTTGTTATTGGTTCTGCAGAGCAACGTTTAAAAAATTGTTTTTAAGATTTACGCGTTTGTTTCATATCTTTGTAATTTTGTCAAGATTTTTCTAAAGTAATCTGTGCCCCCAACCTTAGGCTCAACCTTACAATGCCACGTTCAAGAGTGACATGCCCTACCACCAGAGCCACCCAGGTGCCCCTCTAAGGAGCAACATTTTACAAGGAGTGTTACTATACTTAGCATGTAGGTATCAGGCATCTATACATACCCAGAATTTTCAGGTTAACTACCAGGGTGCCCTTTCATTATTCTTTTTCGGTCCCCTATTCAATAAACACAGGCTCCACTGTTTCTCAGATTGCAAGTCATTCACCTGTTTCCCTAACAGTGAACCTACTTTGAAAACTCATTAGCACTCGAAGGAGACACGAAAACCTACTCCCTGAGCCCCGGATGGGCAGGTGATGGTTTGTCAGAAAGTGGTACTGACAAACCCAACTACAGGTGCCTTTCCTTGAGAGCCTTTGGCGTGTGACACACGGGCGTGTGATGTTTGAAAGGCTCACTAGATATTTTCAGAGCAGCTCTCACTCTCATGATGGTTCGTGATGATTCACAAAGATAGTACACCTCGAAGGCAAACTTTGTGGAAGATTTTTTTCTAGTCTTGTTTTGCAGCGTGTCCTGACCAGACCGGCTTACAAAAGGTTATTAGCATTTCATCAATTTCAGAAAAGCGTGGGTGTATATACCTCATACCGAACTTGGTTCATTCTTTTTGGCTGTAATGAACATGTGGCCAGCGTGGACTTTGCACAGTTTATAGGTGTGCGGGGCATCTGATGATGGGACGCTGAAGCAGGAGACCTAAGACACAAGAGTACCTAGACGTCATCTTCCCAACACTCCACGACATAAACCCTAACCTTTTACCTGATGCTTCTGAAGTTTTTCGGAGGCTCATTCTCTTTTAGATAGACTGCTGTTTTGTTGAAAGGCCGCCTGAAAGTCCAGATCAGTCTGCTGATCCCTAGCTTCCGCAAGAATCCTTTGTTGCCACTAGATGGCGATCATGTGTCAATTCCACGGGGCCATACGGAGCTATTCTTCCCGGCCAGCTTTAATTCCCATTTTGTCAGGAATAGTGATTCTTTACCTCGCTCCAGCGCCAACTTGGAATCAAGACCCGTGTCGCAGGGCTAGAGAGAGAAAAAAGACTGATCCCTGTTTCTGACAAGTACGCACTCTAACATTTGTAACACGGTTTAGTGGCACAGCCAGGGCAGTGACTCAGTTCTTTGTCCCGCTAAGGCCAATGCGTAACACTCCGTTAATGTTTGTTAAATTACACATGCAAGTTGAGTCTATTTTTATCATTGCTCTTTTTAAATTTTTTTTAACGTTTATTTATTTTTGAGACAGGGAGAGACAGAGCATGAACAGGGAGGGTCAGAGAGAGGCAGACACAGAATCTGAAGCAGGCTCCAGGCTCTGAGCTGTCAGCACAGAGCCCGACACGGGGATAGAACTCACGGACTGTGAGATCATGACCTGAGCCGAAATCGGCCGCCCAACCAACTGAGCCAACCAGGCGCCCCTTTATCACTGATCTTTTAAAAGATAATTGACTCTTCTTTCGTGTTTTTTTCTTACAAAAATATAGGAATATATTCTTGTAAAAATTCAAACAATCTAGGAATAAATAGAATAAACAGTGAAAGACCACCTCTCTCTGAACCCCTCCTCATTCTGCTCCCCTCCGTAGGGATAACAATTGTTAGCAGTTCAGTGAATATCATTCCATAAACATTTTTTTCAGAACGTATCATTTTATTTTTGCACAAATGAGATCATACTATACAAATTATCCTGCAATTTACTGTTTTCACAGTTCTGGACATCTTTCCAGATTAGTACATATAAATTTACTTCATCCTTTAAACCACTCCATAATATTTCTCATAATAGATATAACATAGTTTAACAGCTTTTCTTTTGATGGAAATTTCTCTTATATTCTCAATTTTATTTTATTTTTTAAATTTAATGTTTATTTACTTATTTTAAGAGCGAGACACTACAAGCAGGTAAGGGACAGAGGGAGGGGGGAGAGAGAGAATCCCAAGCAGGCTCCACACTGTTAGTACAGAGCCGGACACGGGGCTGGAACTCAAACCATAAGATCAGGACCTGACCCCAAATCAAGACTCGGATGCTTAACCCACTGAGCCACCCAGGTGCCCCGTATATTCTCAAGTTTAAAGAATGTTGTAATGACAATGATAATGAATTATAATAATTTCACATTTATTGAATGACTTGTATGTAGCATGCGTTCAGCTGAGGACTTCCCTTGTAGGATCACATTGAGTTTTGTAAACTGTGCTAAAACCCAAGTACCCCTGGATGCAAGGTCTTTGTGAGATCTATAATTTCCATATGTTTTCTATCCATCTATAGTCTTGCCATTCTCTCTGTAGTATCTTTGTGGAACAAGGATTTTAAACTTTTGATCACATTCCATTTATCGGTTTTTCTGTTAAGGATTGTGCTTTTAGTGTCTAAGAACTCTTCAGCTAGCCCTGGGTCCTGAAAATGTTCTCTTTTTTTTTTCCTGAAAGTTACACAATTTTATAGTTTATAAACTACAGTTTTTCACAACTTTGTGAAAAATCAATTGGTTGTGTTTATGTAGGTCGATTTCTGTGTTCTCCAGTCTGTTACATTGATTTGTTTCTTCATCTTTGCGCGAATACTATGCCGTTTTGATGACGGTAGTTTTATAATCATTTTTGAAATCAGGAAGTTTTAGCTCTCCAACTCTTTCTTTTCACAGTTGATTTGGCTATTCTAGGTCCTTTGCCTTTCCGTATCCATTTCAGAATTAGTTTGTCAATTGATTTCTGCATATCAACCTCGCTAAACTCACCTATTTAGTTCCAGTAGTCTTGTTTGCAGTTAGTACCTGTGGCACTGTCAGTGTTGCATAGAGATGATGAGAGCAGACATCCTTGACTTTTTCCTGATCCTGGGGGGAAAGCCCTTGGTCTTCTTCACCTTTTAAGTACGGTAGCTGTAGGCAACTACAAGAAGCCTCTGACCAAGTTGGGAAGTTCCCTTGTGTTGCCAGTTTGCTGAGACTTTTTTTTACGAATTGGATTTTGTTAAATCCCTTTTCTGCATCAACAAAAACAATAATATACTTTTCTTTTTTTTGTCTGTTACTAGGGTGAGTTATTCTGATGATTGATTTTTGCATGTTGAGCCAGCCTGGAACTCCTGGGATAAACTTCACTTGGTTGGAATACATTATTCTCTTCATATATTGCTGGATTTAATTTGCTTCTATTTTGCTGAGGAGATTTGTGTCTTTGTCCATGAGAGGTATTGTTCTGCAAGTTTCCTTTTTTGTGTTGTCTTTGTCTCGCTTTGATATTAGCGCAATTCTGGCTTCAGAAAATGATTTGGGAAGTGTTCCCCACCCTCACACTTCTAATTTTCTGAAAGATATTGTATAGTATTGCTATTCCTTTTTCCTTAATTTTTTTGGTAAAACTCACCAGTGAAACCATCTGAGCTTGGACTTTGCTTTGTGGGACGCTTATGTTTTGTTTCTTTGTTTTATTTTTGTTTTCAATTTTGTTTCTTTGTTTCATTTTTTTTTTTTTTTTAATGAGAGAGAGAGAGGCTGAGCTGGGGAGAGGGACAGAGGGGGAGAGAGAGAGAGAGAGAATGAATCTTAAGTAGGCTTCATGCTCAGCACTGAGGCCAACATGGGGCCCAATCCCACCACCCTGGGATCATGACCTGATCAAAATCAAAAGTCAGATGCTCAATAGACTGAGCCACCCAAGCGCTCCCTTTTTTTCTATTTTCTTAAGGTGGAAGCTTAAATTACTAATTTGAGATCTTTCTTATTTTCTAATATAAGAGTTTAATATATTTCCTTCTAAGCACTGCTTCAGGTGCATTTCACAGAATTTGATATGTTGCGTTTTCATTTATTTAAACATATTATTTAAAACTCTTCTGAGATTTCCTCTTTGACCCAAGGGTTGTTTAGAAGTCTTTGTTTAATTTCCAAATATTGGAGGATTTTCTATATATCTTTCTGTTACTAATTTCTAGTAAGTTCCATCATGATCTAAGAATAAACTCCATATGAGTTCTAGTCTTTCAAATTTGTTGTTTACATCATGTCCCACAATATAGTTTTATTTGGTGAGTATTGCACATGCACTTGGAGAAGGCACATGTTCTCTTGTTGGGCAGTGTGTTCTCTAAATGCTCATTAGGTCAGGTAGGTGGATATTGTTCAGTTCTTCTCTATCCTTCCCGCTTTTCTACTTACTTTCACTGTCAAGTACTGAGAGAGGAGTGTGAAAGTTTCTATCTGTAATTATGGATTTGCCCATTTCTCCTTCCACTTCTGTTTGCTTTTGCTTCATGTATTTTGGGTTTTTCAAGTGTGTTTATTCGGGGCGCCTGGGTGACTCAATCAGCTGAGCTTCTGACTCTTAATTTCCGCTCAGGTCATGATCCCAGGGTCATGGGATAGAGCCCTGCGTTGGGCTCCGTGCTGAGTGTGGAGCCTGCTTGGGATTCTCATTCTCTCTCTCTCTCTCTCTCTCTGTCTCTCTCTCCCCTGCTCACCCACTCTCCCCTGCACAACCATTCTCTCTCTAAAATAACATTTTTAAAAATTAAAAAAAAAAAACTTTGGGGTGCCTGGGTAGCTCAGTTGTTCAGCATCTGACTTCGGCTCAAGTCATGATGTCATGGTTTGTGAGTTCAAGTCTCACAGCGGGTGACCTGAGCCCCATTTCAGGTGAGCTCGAGCCCTGCTTTGGGTGAGCCCCGCTTCGGGTGAGCCCTGCTTCTCTCTCTCTCTGTCTCTTTCTCTGCCCTTCATGGGATTCTCTGTCTCTACCCCTCCCCTTGATCACTTGTGCCTCCTCCCCTCAAAAAAAAAATACTTTATTTATTTTTGAGAGAGAGAGAGAGAGAGAGTATGAGTGGGAGACAGGCAGAGAGACAGGGAGAGAGAATCCCAAGCAGGCTCCATGCTGTTAACTGACGCAGGGCTTGACCCCACGAACTGGGAGATCATGACCTGAGCTGAAACCAAGAGTCGGGCGCTTAACTGACTGAGCCACCCAGGTGCCCCAGCTTCATGTATTTTGATGCTATGTTGTTAGTTGAATATGTTTAGAATTATTATGTTTTCTTGGACAATAGACCCGTTTGTCATTATTTAATGTTTTTCTTTATCTTAGATGCCATTTCTTCTTCCGAAGTATACTTTTTCTTTCTTTTCTTGAAGTCTACTTTTTCTTATATAAATGTAAGTACCCCTGCTTTATTTTGATATGTGCTTGCATATTATATCTTCTTCCTTTTACTTATTTATTCACTTACTTATTTTTAAGTAATCTTTGTATCCAACGTGGGGCTTGAACGCATGACCCCAAGACCAAGATTGCATGCTCTACTGACTAAGCCAGCCAGGTGCCCTTGTGTCTATATTTAACATGAGTTCCTTTTCCACAGCATATAGCTGGATCTTGCTTTCTTTATACGATAGTACCCTCTTCATTTTAATTGGTATATTTAGTTTATTCACATAAAATGTGATTATGGAACTTTTGGGAATAAAATCTGCCATCTTACTAGCTGTTTTCCATTTGTTCTATTCTTTGTTTCTTTTGTCTTTTGTTTGTACCTTCTCTTGGGTTAATTAAGCCTTTTTTATTTTTCATTTTTATCTCGATGATTAACTTGACAGTGATAAGTTTTTAATTTTTACTAGTTGTCCTAAGGTGTAAAATATACATCCTTAATTAATTGGAGTCTTTATTTAAATAATAATACACCATTTCATGAATAGTGTAAGGACTTTATAACAGTATATTTCCCATTCTGACTTTATATTCTTTGTGCTATGGTTGTTATGCATCTCACTTTTTTATAGGATGTTTCTTCTATTTAATTCAGTGATTTATTTATTGATTGATTTTTTAACCTAAATTCAACTTAGTAAACACATAGTGTAGTATTGGTTTCAGGAGTAGAACCCAGTGATTCATCACTTACATACAACACCCAGTGCTCATCCCAACAGGTGCCCTCCTAATGTCCATCACCCAGTTAGCCCATCCCCCCCACCCACCTCCCCCTCCAGCAACCCTGTTTGTTCTCTGTATTTAAGAGTGTCTTATGGTTTGCCTCCCTCTCAGTTTCTCTCTTGTAAACTTTTTTTAAGTTCATTTTTTTTATTTATTTTGAGAGAGAGGGAGAAAGCGCGCGAGTGGGGGAGGGGAGAGAGAGAGGGAGAGAGGATCCCGAGCAGGTGCCACACCATCAGCGTTAACTTCAGATTCTCTGGCATGCATGGTATCCATAAGCAAAGGTGGTCTCTACCGTGCGCTCAGCAGCTCTGATCAGCGTGATGTCATTAATGTGGTGGATATTAGGACATGTCACTAGTGTGATGATCTGTGGGACCTCAGGGGAATCACAGTCTCCACGAACCAGTAGCAGACTTCTCATAGCTTTGAGGCATCATGATAAAGATGAGCTGTGTGTGCCGATCCTTGCGAGCTGGCGTAGGGACGAAAGCATTTGCCGGAGCAGTAGCCGGATACCAGACGCCAGGGCCGTGCCGACTTGACCGAGAGAGGAGACCGTGTACAAGGACAGCTGCAGTGGGAACGTGTACAAGGACAGCTGCAATGGGCAGGTGTGTACAGGGGCAGCAGCAGTGGGCACGTGTGTACAAGGGCAGCTGCAGCAGGCATGTGTGTACAAGGGCAGGTGCAGTGGGAACGTGTGTACAAGGGCGGGTGCAGCGGGCACGTGTGTACAAGGGCGGCTGGAATCGGCACCGACAGTAGGGTAGGTGTGCGATAGCTCATTCTGAGGTAGGCGGGACACATGTGTCAGCCGCGGTGTGCTAGGGGTCACCTCCCTGCGTCTTTGAAGTGTGTGTTGGTGGCTCATGTCTGCAGTTCCTCTGAGCACGCGGCCTTCCTCCTGAATGACCGTGGTGGTGTGAGTGTGGCGGGGGCCGGTGGGCCTTGCCCTTCCTCCTACGGGAGGCCTTGCTCCGCGACCCGGAGGCTGCCGCGGGGGTTTGACCAGCCGTCAGGGAGGTGTGTTCCGATTACACGTTGAGGAACTGGAGAAACGGCCGTGAGCTCACCCACTCTGAGGTTGAGCTGGGTCAGGACGCCATCGGTCACCCGACTTTCCTACAATATGCTTTCCAGACACATGGGAGATGGCTGAGAGAAGACGCCACGTGTGGGCCCCCACTACGTCTGCCCTGCTCCCTGTGCCTTTTACGTCACAGAAAGGAACCTCTACCGTGGCAGTTCCATCGTAGGCACCATTTACTCCCTGTTTCGGTCAGGCAGACCATTAGAACGCTCACATTAGATCGAGAAGCTCTGGTAAGCACACCCGTGTCAATGCGTTTAGCTCGATGCAGTATTCTAGTCTGTCTGGCCTGGCCCACTTTCCTTAGTGCCACACATTCCACTGGTTTTTGAAGGCAGCTTTATTGAGGTGCACACACACGCACACACACTATAGGATTCACCCGTTGTAAGTGTGCGGCTGGATGACTTCTAGTAAATCTGTCGTTGTGCAACCACTGTGCAACCAGTCCAGCTCTGAACAATTTCTATCCCCTCAGAGAATTTCCTGGGCCTGTTTGCAGTCAATCCTCACTCCCATCTCCAGCCCCAGGCGGTGAGAGATCTGCTCTCTGTCTCTACAGATGTGCCTTTTCTGAGCATTTCATAGAAAAGGAATCACGGAGTATGTGCTCTTTTGTGTTTGCCTTCTTTCCCTCAGCAGTGGCCACACGACAGCCAGCTCTCTTTCTGAAACGCGCTTGAGGCAGAACCTCAGGTTGGGTTTGAGACCTTTCTTATTTTCTTTGCTGTTGTTGTGGAACTGTAGTTGGCACAATGTTACATTAATTTCAGGCGTACAACGGTGACTCCACAAGTGTATACGTTACGCTGTGCTCACAAGCACAGCTACCACGTGTCGCCATGCAGTGCTGTCACAATACCACTGTCTATCTTCCCTAGGCTGCACCTTTTAGTCCCTGACTTCCTCGCTTCGGAACTAGAAGCCAGGATCTCCCACTCCCTTTCCCCCGTTTGGCCCTTCCCGCCCATCCCCTCCTCTCTGGCAACCAGCAGTTTGTGCTCTGCATTTATGGTTCAGTCTCTGCTTTTTTGTGTGTTTACTTATTTCTTTTAGTTTATAGATTCCACGTATAAGTGGAATCATAGAGTATTCGTCTTTCTCTGTTGACCTGTTTCACTTAGCATAATTGGTCCATCCATGTTGCTGCAAATAGCAAGATGTCATCTTTTTTTAGGGCTGCATCCATTTGTTTACCAACGGACGCTAAGGTTTCCATAGTGCTGCAGTGAACACACAGGTTCATATATCTTTTCAAATTGCTGTTTTCATTTTTTTCAGATAAATACCCACATGTAGAGTTGCTGGATTGTGTGGTAGTTTTGTGTGTGTGTGTGTGTGTGTGTGTGTGTGTGTGTGGCTCTATTTCTAATTTTTCATGGAAACACCCATGTTGTTTTCCTCAGCGCCTGCACCTCATTTTTTAAAGTAGACATTCACGGGGCTCCTGGGTGGCTCAGTCGATTAAGCATCTTACTTTGGCTCAGGTCATGATCTCACGGTTTGTGGGTTCGAGCCCCGCATTGGGCTCTGTGCTGACCGCTCAAAGCCTGGAGCCTGCTGCAGATTCTGTGTCTCCCTGTCTCTCTGTCCCTCCCCCACTCATGCTCGCTCTCTCTTTCTCTCTCTCTCTCTCTCTCAAGAATAAATAAATGTTAAAATTGAAAAAAGAATATATTAAAAAAATAAAGTAGACATTCACTGCTATGAATTTTCCCCTTGGCACCACTTTAGTGGCATTCTAGAAATCGGGCTATGTTGCATTTTTATTTGTATTCACTTCAAGATATTTTCTAGTTTCTCTTGTTCTTTCTTCTGTGACCTGTGTGTTTAATATCTAAATATATTCCTCATTTTGATATATAATTTCATTGTGGTTAGAAAACATACTTTATATGATTTCAGTCCTTGTAAATTTGTTGAGGCTTAATAGATTGTTTATCTTGGTACATGTTCTGTGTGCATTTGAAAAGAATGTGCATTTTATTGTTGGGTGGAGTATTCTATTAACATCAATTAGGTCAAGTTGGTTGATGGTGTTGCTGAGTTCTCTCTCTACCCTTGTTAATTCTCTATCTTCTTGTTTTACCAATGATTGAAAGGGGTGTTGAAATCTCACACTATAATTGTGGGTTTGTCTATTTCTCTTTGAGGTTTTAACAGTTTTGCCTCATATTTTGAAGTTTTGTTATGATTTGCATACACATTTAGGATTGTTATTTTATCTTGACGAATTAACCCCTCTATCGTGATGAAAGTACCTTATTTATTCTCGGTACTATTCTTTGCTCTGAATTCTACTTTGTAGTTCAAGGTCATTGTAAGGGTTTATTTCCTAGGACCACTTCTGGTAGTGAACACCATCAGTCAGGCTGCAGACAGGAAAACAGAAGCTACGCTAGGTATTTGACAGATGATTCAATATAGGGTATGGTTTACACAGGTATAGAAGGCTACAAGGTCACAGATAATCCAGATATTAGTAATTACAGAAAGTAGTTGCTATTGAAAGAACTCGGGCATAAAGGTGAAGTTTGGCACGGCCAGAACCTAGGGGCTTAAAGGAGGGGTACCTGTAGCCATGCATCTATTGCTGTGACTTCTTTTATTGCTATTTCTTTAATGTTTAGTCACTTTTGACAGAGACAGAATGTGAGCAGGGGAAGGGCAGAGAGAGAGACACACACAGAATCCGAAGCAGGCGCCAGGCTCTGTGCTGACAGCTCAGAGGGGCTTGAACCCACGAGCCATGAGATCATGACCTGAGCTGAAGTCAGAAGCTTAACCGACTGAGCCACCCAGGTGCCCCAACTGCCTTGATGAAGAGGGTGCTGCCGCAGTTAGTGCTGATGCCTCAGAGGTACTCTCCAGATACGTCCCAACCTTGCTCTGACACTTCCTATCTTTCTGTTCTTTCTGAGAGACTCTCTCAGCTCAAGCTTGTACCTCGTTGATTATGGACAAGTTGTAAACTTTCTACTGTTCAGCCCATTGATCGGTAGTCATGTTTTTAATTTCTGCGACTTTCGTTTTCATGTCAGCTCTTGCATTTTTTCTTTATATCTTGTAAGAATTTTGTGTAGCATATGTATTACATCCTGGCTTCGTCTCTCACATCCATACTGGTATTTAGGGGAACAGGTTTCTAGAAAGAGGAAACAGAAAGTGCAAAGGCCCTGAGGCAGAAGGATATATTTGCCGTATTTGAAGAAGAGCTTTTTGAATTCAGTTTCATATTCTTCAAATGCTTGGTGATTCCTCGTTGTCTGCTCATGTCAGTATTTGAGGGTCTAGATCAATAGTTCTCAACGGAGGCGAGCTTTTTTCCCCTGTGGTAAGGATGCCATCTTTAGCAGAAAATAGAAAGTTAAATTCGCATTTCAGATGATAAAAACAAGTATATATATATGTATGTATGTGTGTGTATATATATATATACACACACACACACACATATATACATATATACTTGTATATATATATTTTAGTATAAATATGTCAACCCTATCCCCAGGAGACATTTGGCAGTGTCTGGAGGCGTTTTTGTTGTTAGAACTAGTGGGGAGGGCGTGACTGGCTTCTAGAGGGTAGAGGCCAGGGAGGCTGCACAGGGCAATGATGACCACGAAGAATTTGGCCCCAAATGTCAGTAGCACCAAGAGTGAGAAAGTCTGTTGCAGACTGAACAGTGAGTGTCTTCAGCTGAGATGAGAATCCTGTTGACAAGTATCTGTTTGAATCGTAGGAATCTGTTTCTTGTTGTTACACTGAAGAGGAAGGCTGGGTGCCTGGGTCTGTCTTCCAGGGTGCAGGCTCTGAGAGCGAGTGGAAGTGTCTGCATTTAGGGTCATCACCAAGGGGGCTCGCTGCCAGGAGTCCCATCCACCCTGGGGCTTGGTGACCTCCGCTCTCTGATGACCTCGACAAAATGAAGATTCCCCGTTCGATTCAGCTTTTCTGGTCAGGGTGGAAGGGACCTTCCTTGCGACTTTCTACATCCTAGGTAGAAACGGAAACCCTTTCTATTTCTTTTCTGAATTTAATCAACTCTTGTTTTATTTATTTCTTCTTGGTGTGTTTATTCATTTCTGTTCTTAGCTTTTGACGTTTGGATGATCTCAGCCTCTGCGTTATATTTAGGAGATGTGTTGAAAGTTTCAGATTTACGTGGTCATCATTACCTTGGCTGGTTTCATTTTTATTTAACTTTTAATTTCCCTAGTTCAATTGATATCTATATTAATGTACGCTGAAGGTATGATTTTATTTTACAAAGTTAATCAACTGACCCGACACCATTTGTTGTGTCATCTTTCCTCTGTAAATACCTTCTGGCTTCTTTTTTAAAGTAAGCTCTCCACCCAATGTGAGGCTTGAACTCACGACCCCGAGATCAAGAGTGGCATGCCCCACTGACGGAGCCAGCTGGGTGCCCCTGTCCATAGCTTTTTGCTTTGTTCTCAGAGAGTACAGTTTTAAGGAGTATGTGCACATGATTGAAAATCAAAGCATATTAAAGTCAGTTTCCATCCTTCTGATTTGTCCCAGCCGCTTGGTTTCTCCCTCCAGCTGCTTCCTTCCAGATGTATATTCCATATGTATTCGGACATATTTTTTGCATAAATGGTAGCATTTTATTCACCATGTTTATAGCCCCCTTTCTTAACAATATGTTTTGGGGATTGTTCCCTTTCAGCACATGTAGATATTTCTCCTTGTTTTTAACAGCTTCGTATTTCATTGCAGGGAGGTACCCGTGGTAGACTTTTTCTTGGTTTTAGTCTCCTGCTACTGTTCACAGTGCTGCAGCAAATATCTGTGTACATCAGTCTTTGTGGTCAGGTGCGATTATGCTTGTGGAAAAAAAAAAAAAAACTCTTAAAAGTGGAGCTGCTGAGTCAAAGTGTATGCAAATATAAACTGCCACTAGATATCAGATTATTGTCTTCAATGGCGATGCCACTTGTCACACCCAGCAACCGGGCATGAAAGTGCTAGTCCCTTTGAGACTCCTCAAATGTAGCGTGTTAGGAAATGTTTCCATCTTTGCAAAGTCAAGAGTTGATAAGTGGCATTTTGTTTAAATTGAATTTCTTAAAAAAAAAAATGTTTTTTGAGAGAGAGAGACAGGGAGCACAAGCAGGGGAGGGGCAGAGAGGGAGAGAGAATCCCAAGCAGGCTCCACACTGTCGGTGCAGAGCCCAATGTGGGGCTCAATCCCATGAACCGTGAGATCATGATCTGATCCGAAATCGAGAGTGGGACACTTAACCGACTGAACCACCCAGGCGCCCCTTAATTGAATTTCTTGATCAGTGAGGTTGTGTATCTTACATATGTAAAAGCCACTTGTACTTCTGTTTCTATAACATGATCTTAAATGCAGCGTAAATCTTAGATACTTAGTTGGGTCTGTTTGGGGGCAGTTTTGTTCAGTTGATCTTCCTGTCTTCGTTACACTTTTTTTTTTCCAACGTTTATTTATTTTTGGGACAGAGAGAGACAGAGCATGAACGGGGGAGGGGCAGAGAGAGAGGGAGACACAGAATCGGAAACAGGCTCCAGGCTCTGAGCCATCAGCCCAGAGCCTGACGCGGGGCTTGAACTCACGGACCGCGAGATCGTGACCTGGCTGAAGTCGGACGCTTAACCGACTGCGCCACCCAGGCGCCCCCGTTACACTTTTAAACTGTTATTGAACAGATAATATGTGTACGTGTTTCAAAAATGAAAAGTATATTTAAAACACACTTAACCTTGAAGTAAACATTTTTATTAGTTTTTCTCCTCCATCCTTCCAGTATTTTTTTTTTAATGTTTATTTTTGAGAGAGAGTGGGGGTGGGGCAGAGAGAGAGGAGTTCAGAGGATCCAAAGCAGGCTCTGTGCTGACAGCGGAGAGCTTGTCGCGGGGCTGGAACCCACGAATTGCAAGATCGTGACCTGAGCCAAAGTTGGACACTTAACCGATTGAGCCTCCTGGGCGTCCCCTTCCAGTATTTCTTTATATAAATACAAAGAAATCATTTATTTGTTTTTTCATTCTTCCCTTTTTTTTACACAAAGGGTAGCTTACTCTGTATACCATTCTGCATCTCCGTCTGTTGACTTAAGAAGACATCCAGATGGCCAACAGCCACATGAAAATATGCTCAACATCACTCATCACCAAGGAAATTCAAATCAAAACCACAATGCGAAGTCACTTCACACATTTGAAGATGGTTAGTACCAAATAGACAAGAGATAACAAATGCTGGGGAGGATGCAGAGAAAGGGGAACCCCCGTGCACTGTTGGTGGGAGTGCAAACTGGTGCAGCCGCTTTGGAAAACATACGGAGGTTCCTTAAAAAACTAACCCTATGATCCAGCAATTTTATCTCTGGGAAGATATCCAAAGGAAACAAAAACACCAGCTCAAAACCATATCTGCACCCACGTGTTCATTGCAGCATTATTTACAACAGCCAAGACACGGAGGCAACCTAAATGATATTGGTGAATGAATGGGTAAAAAATGTGGTGTATATATAGGCAATGGAATATTATTCGGCCATAAAAAAGGAAATCCTGCTGTTTGCAACAACACGGCTCAACCTTGAAGGCATTGTGCTAAAGGAAATAAGTCAGAATAAAGACAACTACTGTTTGAGCTCACTTATGTGTGGAATATAAAAACAAAAACCCCTGAACTCAGAGATACAGAGAAACACAGAGGCTGGGGGTGGGGTGGGTGAAATGGGTAAAGCTTGGTCAAAAGGTACAAATTTCCAGGTATACAATAAATAAGTCCTGAAGATAAAATGTACCACATGGTGGCTAGTCAGTAACAAAATTGTACGTTTCAAAGCGGCTAACATCTTAACAGGTCTCAAAAAATGTTATTTTATAATTCTCTCCACGTCAGTGACCGGGAGTCTTCACTGTTTTTAACAATTTTTTACAAGTCTGATTTATTAAGTAATGTCTACTCCCAACGTAGGACTTAAACTCACAACCCTGAGATCAAGAGTCACACGCTGCGCTGACTGAGCCAGCCCAGGCGCCCTGGCGTTCGCTGTATAATATTCTGTCATGTGGCTATAGCACATTTATTTAACCAGTTCCTTCTTTTGCACACCTGGCTTGCTTTTACTCTTATTGCAACCATTGCCGTGACTAGGAAAACGTTGTGTAGGCGGCATTTTGTACTTGTACAGGTACGTCGATAGTATTCCCGGAGCTGGGATTGCTGGGGCTGTGAAACTATACATTTAGTCAATATTACCAAATGTCCCATTTTGCAGTCCTACTAGCAAAGTAAAATAGTGCCTCGCCAACAGAATGTGTTGTCCAGCTGTGGGACTTTTGCCATCTGATCGGTGAAAACCTGCATTTCTGTGTGGTTTTAGTTCAGAGGGAGGCTGAATATTTTCTTGAGACCTGTGCGCTCTTCCTCCACTGTTGGTCTTTTAGTCCCAATTTCAGGGGTGACAAGTCCTTTGTGAGAAAAGCCATGTGTAATTTCCCCCGGTTTGTCATTTGTATTTTGATTTTGCTTATGTAATTTGTGTGTATATGTGTGCAAAAAAATCCCATCTAGTAAAATGTGTCGATATTTTCTATACAGCTGCCCCAACATCACTTATTAAAAACGTCACCTGTATCCCACGGATTTGAGACGCTGACCTTCCTCATCCTGGAGGAAACTCCTGTGTTTATTTCTGGCCTTTCTGTTCTCTTCATGGGTCTGTCCGTGCGCCATTATTATACTGTTTTCATTATAGAGGTTTGTTATTTAGTGTGTTCCTGGCTGTGTTAGAATCAGCTTGCTTAGTTTCAAAAGAAAACCGGTTATTTTTGGGGAAGGGGTTATGTTCGATTTCAAAATGAACTTTTTTTTTTAATTTTTTTTTTAACGTTTATTTATTTTTGAGACAGAGAGAGACAGAGCATGAACGGGGGAGGGTCAGAGAGAGGGAGACACGGAATCCGAAACAGGCTCCAGGCTCTGAGCTGTCAGCACAGAGCCCGATGCGGGGCTCGAACCCATGAATCGCGAGATCATGATCTGAGCTGAAGTCGGACACCCAATCTACCGAGCCACCCAGGTGCCCCCATATCAAGTGTTTTTAACACACACACGCACACACACATGGAAACTTGGAGGCGATGGTTTCATGAGTGTTTGCATAAGTTCAAACTCCTCAAACTGTACATAATAATTATGTGCAGTTCTTTGTGAATTGTGCTTCAATAAAGCTGTGGGTTTTTTTTTTTTTTTAATTGAGGTAATGGCTTTGAGGCTAGGAGAATGTTTTTTTCATGCTAGTCACACTTTCCACTGAGTCCTGTACTCCTGGTTTTTTTTTTTTCCCCATCAAAAATCATTGTTAAAAAAAATCATTGTTAAATTTTATTAAAAAGTTTTCCAGCATTTCTAGTGATGATTATATGATTTTTTTCATTAAATCTACTAAAGCAATGAATTCTATTAATAGATTATGTAATATTGAACCATCCTTATATTTCTGGAATAAACCCCAGCTGGACAGGGTGTTTTTCTTTTTGTGTTGCTGGATTATGCATCTATTTTCTATTTTCTATTGAATTTTTGTATAAATATTCAGATGTGAAATTGGTCTTTGGCTTTAAATTTGGCTTTATTTATTTCTGTAAAATCTTGACCGGCTTTTGACATAAATGTTATATACTTGGATCATACAAAAATTTGGAACTTTGTCATATTCTAGAATTAAAAAATTTTTTTTATCTGTATTTATTTTTGGGAGAGAGACAGAGACAGACAGAGTATGAGTGGGAGAGGGGCAGAGAGAGAGGGAGACCTAGAATCCAAAGCAGGCTCCAGGCTCTGAGCTGTCAGCACAGAGCCCGATTCGGGCTCGGACTCCCGAACCGTGAGATCATGACCTGAGCTGAAGTCGGATGCTTAACCGACTGAGTCACTCAGGTGCTCCTAGAGTTTGTTTAAGTAGGCTCCACAGCCATCGTTGGGCTTGAAATCACGACTCCAGGATCAAGAGCCACATGCTGTACACAGTGTGCCAACCAGGCGCCCCATGTTCTAGAATATTTTAAGTAGAGTTGGAATTAACAGCACTTTTAAATTTTGGCAGAATTCCCCTCTAAACTATATCTGCTGTTTTTTTGGTGTGTTTAGATCTTTGTCAACTGTCTACTTGTTTTATGGATTGATCTGTTTAGTCTGTATCTCCCCAAGTCGGTTTTGTAAATTCTGCTCTTCCTGGAAAAGTATCTGTTTCAGTCTGGCTATCAAATTCATATAATTTTACAAAATAGTTCTTATAATTTTTAAGTTTTTTTTTTTTTTTTTATCCTTTCCAGAGGTATTTTTTCTTTGTCATTGTGAATTTCTGCTCTATCCCCTTTTTCCTTGTTGGTTAGGTTAGCTCATGGCTTTTCTAGTTTATGGATTTTTATTTTTGTTTATTCTTTTTTTGATTATTAGTTTTGATTATTCTACTTTTTACTTTTTCTGACTCTTTAATTTCTCCTTTTTTTTATCGACTAATTCCTTCCTTCAACTCTGGTGTGTTAGAGATGGGGAAAGCCGGACTGACCACACTGTCCATATAGATGTTGTAGCACTGCGAGTTTTAATTTGCAATCAACAGAAGCCGAGCTGACTAATGTAAGCAGAAAAGGATCTTATCAAGCCGATATTGGGTAGCTCACAGAAATGTTGAAAGGGCTGGAGAACCAGCTTTGAGGTTAAACAGCCAGGAAGAAACACCCCAAACCACAACTCAGAACTAGTTCTGGTGAGAAGTCCGCTGCCAGCTGCCCGTTACTTCTCTGTCATGTCAGAGAGTGGGCGATGCCACTTCCCTTTAGTATTGTTGTGTGTCCGCGAGCTAGGCATGACACTGTGAAGTGCATTGTCACCAACACATTCTAAATAAAATAGTATGGAAAAGAAAGAGGAAAGGAAGAAAATTACTGAAATGTCATAGCAAAGCCGAGCGTGTGAATGGTTAATACAGTCCGTGATTCCTGTGCCCCTTTTGCTCAACCGATCAGGGCTTCTCCACCTGGTGAGGTGACCCAAGCCTTCATTCCTGAGGATCCTGACTCCTTGGTGGTACCACCAGTGTGTTTTGGGGGTTGGGAGATTAGGGTACTCAGAATCATCCAAATGCCCTCAGATGTCTCTATTCCGATGGTCAGGTTCCCACTCTTTCTATGTACGTATGTGTGTATGCATGTATGGATATGTGTGTGTGTATATATGCGTATGTATGTGTGCATATGTGTGTATGTACATACGTAAGTAATGTCTCCACCCCACGTGGGGCTGGAACTCACACCCCCGAGATCAAGAGTCGCACCCTTCACCGACCGAGCCAGCCAGTCACCCGCCACCCCCGCCCCCAACCCCTTCCCAGACTTTCTTAAGCGTGCTCTTGATTTCCCATATAAGACCTGGTGCAATAATTTGGCATGTTGTGGTAGTAAACTCTGAGGTGTGTTTCGAGTTGTCTCAGCCCGTGGGTGTAAGACAGAACAGATCCTTTTAGGCCTGTCATAGAGAGCCTAGCTTTTCAACCAGGTTTTGGGCCGAGAGTTCAGGTCATCGAGTTTGGCATCCCTTTTCTTTAAGATGTCCAGCGTCTTGGGAAGTAAATGCCTGTCTTGGAGTCCTAGGGTGTGTCGTGCCCTTTATTGCGATTGTGTGGCTTTGAACGCTGAGCTCCCTCTCCCCACCCCGCCCCAGAAAACCCTGATCTTCAGTAGGCAATTCATTTCAGGTCACGCAAGGGTTATTCAGGTGGCCAAAAACTGTCAATGTTGACGCCAAACTGTCAGGAAAGACTTATCAGAGTCTGTGCTCTAGCTGGAAGGGAGACTGGAAAAGAAAGGGAACTAATAGGAATGCAGCCGAAGGGGAAAATAGCAGAACGATTTTAGAGAAATAACCAACGAAACTTGTTGACTGCTTAACTAAAAGGTATATGAGACGGTTTGGAGCCTGCTGCGGATTCTCTGTCTCCCTCTCTCTCCCTGTCCCTCCCCTCCCCCCTCAAAATAAATCCGTGAAAACTTCAGAAAAAAGGTACGTGAGAGAGGGGGAATAATGTTGAGAAGGGTGATTGGCAACCCCAGAGACAACACAGCCGTCACTGTGAACTAGATCTGAAGGGATATTGATGGCCACCCACTTAAATGCTGGCCACACTTTCACCAGTCATGTGTTATCTGGAGACATACAGTGACAGGAAACCGGTTGCATAACATGCTTTGCAAATAACTGTGTGACAGCTGTGACTGTGAGAATCCGGCTCACAGAACACGTGTCATTCTCTGCCACCCAGAAGCCCTGCACACGTGTCTTCTCCGTGTGGCCGGTCTACGCGGCCCTTCCCTCTGCGCTCGCACACCTTCCGACGGAGCCCTTCCGAAGCGCCAGGAGGACTGAGGCTGCAGACCTAGGGTGTCAGGGCAGGACGATCACTTCTCATCCGGACGCCGGCCTCCGGACAAGGCCGCTGGAGATGCCACGAGCTTTGTTCTGGCAGCCGCACCACGCTGTTGACTCACCCCCAGCTTCCGCTGTGGCTCTGTGAGGCTGTCTTCTCTCCGGTCTGTTCTTGTGCCGTTGCTGCTCTGCTTTTCCCTGGTTCTTGTTTCTCCAAGTGCAGTCCACACACCGACTGTATTTGTTTCAGGTGCACCACGTCACGGGTCCACGTGCCACAATGAGTCTAGTTCCCATCTGTCACCAGATGAGGTCATGCATTTGTTTCTTGTGATGAAAGCTTTCAAGATTTACTTTCTCAGTGACTTTTAAACGTGTGACACAGTATGATTGGCTCTAGTCACCATTGAGGTACGTCACAGCCCCACCCTTAAGCCCAGGAACCAGACCGATACTTGGTACGGTTAAATTTCATCTTGTTTCTCTCCAGCTGGTCCTTCCTGTCAGTCTGGGAAGATCCTAGTTTGGGGGCGAGTCCTCGTGGCCGGCACACTCGGGGTCGGCCACATGGTGTTGGAGGTGACTGTGGGACAGGCACCAATGGGGTGGATCTGTGCAGAGCTCAGGGACGCTCTCTGGGGCACAGGTAGTAAGTGGTTGAAATCGGGGAGTTGGAGGAGATCATTCAAAGAGAGCGTGATGAGTTAGAAGGAAAGGGGCTTGGGGTGGGACTTCGGGGGGATAGGAGGGGAGGTGCTGTGAAGCCAGGGGAGCTGAGAGCTGGGCTGTTGCAGGGGGAGCGCCGGACAGATGAGGAAGGGACCGGGGGCACAGGACAAGGCAGATGGAGACGGACAGCTGCTTCATCACCGAAACCAGCCGCAGTGGAGAACGCCACACTGGGGCTTCCTACTCTTTCTGGTGACGCCGACTCGGAACATTCCTAAGGTGCTTGAGGAAGAAGTGGACAGCAGAAGCGTGGTGGTAAAGGACAAGAGGATGAGGTCAAGTTGAAAGCAAAGGACAGGGAAGCAAAGGGAAAACTCTCCCAATTCTGATATTTGGCTCTTTTCAAATTGGAAGCTGGCAGTTTGCACCACCACCATGTGTAAGACGCACCTGCCTCTAGGTCTTAACAGTCAGCACTCCGACATGTTATTTTCTGAGAGACCAGTGTAATGAATCCGTTCCCCATCTCAGAACAAGTGTGTGTGTCTTTTTTTTTAAGTTTACCTGTTTGTTTACTTTTAAGTGATCTCTACCATCAATGTGGGGCTCGAATTCACATTGCCCGAGATCAAGAGTCGCACACTTTTCCTACCGAGTTGTCTTTTTGTGATTGCAGCAGTCGCTGATACTTAATGCCTCAAGCGATGACTTCACTAAGGAATATAAAGCATAATACGCATTCTATTTCTCTCTCACTTTTTTTGGAGACTTGATAAATACATGTTGCCAGTGACTATTTGACCCTGTGGGCCTCAGCTTCTGACAGCCATCATCTACAAGTCCTGTTGGGGGATTGCTCTTGCCTTAAGGGACAGCTCTCGGCCTGTGCTGGGACCGAGCTCGAACTGTCCAGGAGTTGGCATAGCGCACTCCTCCTACCGGGTGCAGTGAGCTGGGCTGGAGCCCGGGCAGTGAAGACAGAGTAGATGAGGTCAGAGAGGTGATGGGAGGGGTGGGGGACTCAAGCAGGGCTTTGGCTTGTCCCCTGAGTGTGGGAGGAAGACACTGGAGGACAATGAGCACAGAAACAACACGATTTCGCATGCGTTGTGACAGGATCGACCTGGCGGCTGTATTGAGGATAGACTGTAGGGACAAGGGCAGAAAGCAGGGAGAAGAGGTGAGAGGTGACTGCAGTGATCCAGGTGACAGGGAGGGAGGGGCTCTGCAAGGGGGTGGTGCATGCTGATATATTGGTTCTTGGTGACAAAAAGAGAGGAGTCCAGAATTGCAGGGCGTTTTGGCCTGAGATTTGGAAGCCGGTGGAAGAAGCAGGTCCAGGGAGACCCGAACTGCCCTGAGGGCTGGCTACATTATAGAAAGATGTGAACAGCCTCTGCTCAGTTGTTTGAAAATTTGCTTCTGTTTTGTAATTATGAACTTTACCGTTCATTTCACTCCGACTTGTAAATGGACTAATGAAATGGGAACTCGAAGAATCACAACAAAGCAGAGCGCTGAGATTCCCAAAGTACGGGGTGGAGGGGGGTTGGGGTGGGACTTGCATAATTATACCACAATTTATTCAACCTTTTGATGGCTATTTAGTTTCTTTCTGATTTGGGGCCATTATAAATAATGACACTAACATCCACAAATACACATGTCGTGCACGTTTGAAAATTTGTTGGCAATCTGATGGGCAAAGGTAGCACATTTGTAATTAGCAATGTCTGGATGTATGATTTCGGGCCATCTGTTTCCTCTGTGAATATGTTTTGTTTATTGTAGCTCACCCCATATTCCTTTTTTAAATTTTTTTTTTTTTTTCAACGTTTATTTATTTTTGGGACAGAGAGAGACAAGCATGAACGGGGGAGGGGCTGAGAGAGAGGGAGACACAGAATCGGAAACAGGCTCCAGGCTCTGAGCCATCAGCCCAGAGCCCGACGCGGGGCTCGAACTCACGGACCGCGAGATCGTGACCTGGCTGAAGTCGGACGCTTAACCGACTGCGCCACCCAGGCGCCCCCCCATATTCCTTTTTAAAAAATGTTTATTTATTTTGAGAGAGAGAGAGAGAGAGAGACAGCAGAGTAGGGGCAGAGAGAGAGGGAAAGAGAGAGAATCTCAAGCAGGCTCTGTGCTGTCAGCAAGGAACCCGATAACGGGGCTTGATCTCAGGAACCGTGATATCATGACCCGAGCCGAAGCCTTGTCTTACCTTGACTTTTGTTCAAGGGGCCTTTTCACCACATAGGTATTTTTGATTTTTTGTAAGTAAATCTGTCACTCTGTACCTACGTCGTTTCTGTGACCCGTTCAGCATGTCATAATTATAGTCCTGTAATAATTAAACATAAAAGATTAACAGAAAGTATAGAAAAATATTTGTCTCTAATCGTGGCTTGGAGAAGGCCCCCAGCTTGTGTCGGGCTGGATGTGCCCAGAGACCCTGTGTCCCCCGGGTCCAGAGCATGTCGGGAGGCCCCGGCGAGGGCTGCCCCACGTCTGCTGTCTCGGGAGCTGAGGCCTCCGTTGACTTGTCTGTCTCCCTTCCCACACTGTGAGCCCATGAGCACGGGGGCCCAGGGACACTTGCTCGGGGTCCTCTCCCCAAGCGCCCGCAGTGAGGGACCTCAAAGTCAGGGTCCCTTCCCTTGCTAGCTGGTGCCGCGGGCCCGAGAATGCCCTGTCTTCGTGGCGAGCGGAGCGTCTTCGGTCTGGCCCGCGGGCCTCGTGGCTCTTCCACGGGCCATGCTCCCGGGCCATTCTTTGGGGTACTGTATCCACAGTACTGAGCAAAGCCTTGCTTTCCATGGGGAGAAATACCTCGCTCTCGCTCACAAAAAGGCAACACGCCGTCTGGGTCCCCCAACAGGCGGGCTGCTTTGTCACCCCCTCCCAGGCCTCCTTTTCAGTAGCTGTTTTGGTTCATCACTGCCAGTTCCCATTTCACAAGAAGCAAGTCTGTGGCTCTCTCTCAGTGCTGACAAGAATTCAGTGGTTTGGGGTCTTGGGCCATGAGAACCGTGTAATTAGAAATTAAAACTGAAATTTGAGTGGCATTTAATCTCACCCAAATTTTCACCCCAAATGAGAATTCTAACATTGCCTTGCCAAAGTCTTAGACCCTAAAACGTTATCCTGGTCAGATAATTACCTCTAAGACATATGCTTGATTCAGAGTATTTTGATACTTGAGTTCTTGTGAACTTTAGAGAACAGGTAACTTGCATACTTTTTAAACTATTTAGGCACAGAAATGGTTCTTCAGTAACCCTGCCATCAAGTTAGGTAAGGAGATTCCAGTACAAAGAAAGAAAACTATGACTCAATCCCACTTAATGTAGACGTACGATACCCAAGGGGTACAGGAGTGCTGATGCATAGGGGCACCTGTACCCTAGTGTTTACAGCAGCACTTTCAACAACAGCCAAATTATGGAAAGAGCCTAAGTGTCCATCAACTGATGAATAGATAAAGAAGATGTGGTTTATATATACAATGGAATACTACTTGGCAATGAGAAAGAATGAAATCATGCCATTTGCAATAACGTGGATGGAACTGGAGGGTATTATGCTAAGTGAAATAAGTCAGTCAAAGACAGATATTCTATGTTTGCACTCATATGTGGATCTTGAGAAACTTAACAGAAGTCCATGGGGAAAGGGAAGGGGAAAAATAGATACAAACAGAGAGGGAGGGAGGGAAACCACTCTTAAATACAGAGAACAAACAGGGTTGATGGGGGCGTGGGGTGGGGCAGGGAGAGGGAAAATGGGTGATGGGCATCGAGGAAGGCACTTGTTGAGGAGAGCTCTGGGTGTCGTATGTAAACCAATTTGACAATAAATTATATGAAAAACAATATAGATATATGAAACTAATTCCAGCTGTATTGTATTTAAATGGAAGAAAATGGCATAATTTCTGGAAGAGAAGGCTGTAGAATTTCAATCATATGAAAATAAAACTTCATTTATTCATTCAGTCCTTCAACAAATATTTAGCGAGCATTTCCTAAATGTTGCCAAGGACTATTTTACACAGTAGGTACTTCAAAAACAATATAAACTGGGGCGCTTGGGTGGCTCAATCACTTAAGCATCCAACATTGGCTCAGTTCATGATCTCAGGGTTGATGCGCTCAAGCCCCGCGTTGGGCTCTGTTGACAGCTCAGAGCCTGGAGCCTGATTTGGATTCTGTGTCTCCCTCTCTCTCTGCCCTTCCCTGACTCGTGCTCTGTGTGTCTCTGTCTCCCTTAAAAATAAAGAAATAAACATTAAAAAAATAAAACTTAAAAAATATAAAAAAGGAAGGAGCATCTGGGTGGGTCAGTCGGTTTAGTGTCCCACTTTGCCTCGGGTCATGATCTCACGGTCCATGACTTTGAGCCCTGCCTCAAGCTGTGTGCTGACAGCTCAGAGCCTGGAGCCTGCTTTGGATTCTGTGTCTCCCTCTCCCTCTGCCCCTCCTCTGCTCACAGTCTAGCTCTCTCTGTCTCAAAAAAACCAAATATTGAAAAAAATTAAAGAAGAAAAATGAAGAGCCGCTTACACAAGGAGGTCTACAAAGGTACGTGACACATAAGAAATAACGTCCAACCTCATTAGACAAATGTCAACAACCAGATACTCTTTTGCTTTGGTCTCTGCGACTGCCAGAGCTTTAGAGAAAGCTGGCAGAAAGAAAACATATTTCTGAGTACATGTTTGCATAATTCCGTGCTGTGAAACTCATCAAAACAAATGAAAAGAACCCAAACTGGAAAAGGAAACGCCAACCAGCTCCTTCTGGAAGGACCCTAGGTCGATTACACGTGTCCCCACCCCCTCTGGAGGGCACAGTTTTGACAAAATAGAAAAATGATTTCTGAAGGATTCCAGTGAAAAATCCTTAACTTGGTCCATTCTGGACCCTTGGAAGTCACAAGTGCAGCGGGACAGTGACATGCGAGGAGAGGGAGGTGTCACAGGGGCCTGCTTACATCGAGGGCCCACCTGAGCTCAGTGCACGCTGCGTGGAATTGGAAGTGAGACCGGTTGTTGTCTGGACCGGTCCCCATCATTCACTCGACACACGTTTCTGAACCCTGGCTTGTACATGTGTTCCTGGGTGAAAGGAAGGACATTTGGGTCAGCAACGGGGAGGCCCAGGGGGGTTGCCTTAACTGTAAGCAATAACGGGTTCGTCCACGTAGCAGATGCATGTGCCTTGAGCCACACAACTCACGAAACCAAGTTGGCACTGAGAAGGTTCTTTTTCTCTGCAGGCACTTGGGGCTAAGCGTCCAGGCAGGCGCCCTCTGGCATCTTGGCTTGTCCCTGGCTGAGACAGGAGCTTCGGTGAACACTGGTGGCCTGTGGTCTCCTGGGTGGAGTAGATTCACGGCCTGTGCTGGCCGGAGCCCAGGAGGTGGTTTTGGCAGCTTCCTGTAGCCAGCAGGTGCTTAGAGCTGAGGAGCTAGCCTGCAGCATCTATGTGGGGCTGCAGCTCACTGCTTGCTGCCCCCACCCCTGCCGGCCTGGGCCCCGACAGCCCCCTCCTCCCGTTCACTCTCGTCTCTCCTCCCCGCCCCCACTCGCCCTGTTCACCTCTGTGTTTTCCATACTGTTATAGTTTCCTTTTCAAACATGAATCTTTAATCCAGGCAGAATTTTTTTTTTTTTTAACTATGTGTGCAATGAAACCCAGATTCGCTGATTTGCTGAGCAGCCTCTAGGCTGCAGGCACTGTTGTGGCATTTTAAGAAGATTTTTCTCTGCACTGAACCTCAGATATCTTATATCTAATAACACAAGACACCAGGTTTCCCAAATTCCTCTATTTTAGGAAACGGGAGGATGGCTTGCTAGACTGAGCTCATTTAAAAAATGTTATTTAATGCTTGTTCATTTTTGAGAGAGACAGAGCATGAGTGGGGGAGGGGCAGAAAGAGAGGGAGACACAGAATCGGAAACAGGCTCTCGGCTCCACGCTGTCAGAAAAATTTTTTTAATGTTTTTATTCATTTTTTTGAGAGACAGGGTGTGAGTGGGGGGAGGAGCAGAGAGAGAGAGAGAGGGAGACACAGAATCCGAAACAGGCTCTAGCCTCCGCGCTATCAGCACAGAGCCCGACTCAGGGCTCGAACTCACAAACCACGAGATCATGACCTGGGCCGAGGTCGGACACTTACCCGATTGAGCCACCCAGGCGCCCCTAGACTGAGCTCATTTTTATAAAACTGTGCTGAATGTTCTCATCTCCTGGACTTTGTAATCCAAATACGTACTCTCCCACAATCCGAATCCGAATTCTCCTCATTCCTTTCATTTTTTTGGAGCACTTCAGAATCCGGGTGCGCCATCCTTACACATCCTTCTGCCAGTTAATCTGCTCTACGTAGAGCTCGTCTGAAGCGAGCACTCCCCTTGCCTCGTTCCTTTCTCTGCGGCTCGCTCTTGGGGCTTCTAAGCTCGGTGACCTACATGTGACCCACATAGCTGTGGTCCGTTCACAGCAGCCTCTGGTGTCACGGCAGGACACGTTTAAGACCCAGGCTCCCAAGGTAGGTGATCTGAGTAGCTCACGCACCTCAGTGTCCCCAGAGGGATGGAGGGTGTGTACCCCACAGGGTCCATGTGGACGTTAAGTGATTCACTCCAATCCATGCAAACCGCTGACGTTGGTGCAAACTGTTATTACTATTTTCAGAAAAATCTGCTTTGAGGTCTTTCTGTTGCTCTGTTAGGAATATCTTCTCATTGTTAGCGGACTCCTTTGGAGACAGTCCCAGGAGCCCTCGTGCCTCGGCACTCAGCTTGAGCAGTGGGAGGGTCCCTAGGGGACAGACACCCATGACTGTGAGAGTAATATTTTGTCATTTTTTATTGGAGTAAAATATACATATATAATATGGGTTATTTTAACCATGGGTAAAGTTCAGTGGCATTAAACACATTCATGATGTTGTGTAACCATTACCATTAATCTTTACCCAACACTTGGGGATAATGGTGATTTTTAAAAGCTTATTATCTGGGCATCTTGTGGCTCAGTCAGTTGAGTGTCTGACTCTTGGTTTGGGCTCGGGTCACGATCCCCAAGTCGTGGGATCAAGCCCCACTTCAGGCTCCACGCTGAGCATCAAGCCTGCTTGGGATTCTCTCTGTCTCCCTTTGCCCCTCCCCCGCTCTTGCATGTACATTCTCTCTCTCTCTCTCTCTCTCTCTCTCTCTCGCAAAAAATAAATACAATAAAATAAAGGAAAATAAAATCTTATTCTTATGTGTTCATGCTGTTGCAGGGACCCCGCTTAAAATATTTCCTCATCAGCCAGGTCAGTTGTCAAGTTGTCCATTCCACCACAGACTCTTACTCTATCACAGAACTTAGGAGAGTTTCAAACAGCTGTTTCTTCCTGAGTTGGTTTTCAGCCATTGTTCCAAGCCGTCATGTTGATCCTGAGCCTGATACCTAATGTATTGGTGACCTTCCTGGGTTCACAACACCTGCAGATTTGATTAGCTGGTCTTAATGACCTCTGAGAATCTGCCATGTAAGAAATAATGAGAAACCAGCCAGGACACTCAGTGGCACTTAGGTTGACAATTCATGAGGAAGGTCAAGTGCATGTCATGTAATGTGGCACACTTATCTCTGCCGAACATTCCTCCTCAAGATTCCTCCTTCCAAGGCTCGCCACGCTACAGAGACACAGGACTTTTCTGCGTCTGTTGACAACCATGGAAGCTGATCCTGTGGGCCAGGCCATCTCCAGGACAATCACAGGAAGTTGTTCCATGCCTGGGACAAGTCTTAGCTGCATCTGGCAGCGAACAGAAGGTTACAGGCCATCAGGCTGAAGGGTCACCAGCAATCCCAGGGCTACTGGCACTGAGCCAGGACAAAGAGGAGCAGTGTAACGGGCTCCTGGAAATTCCCGACCCGCTGCCCTTGGGTCCCATGGCTTTTGCAGTCCCCTTTGGCAAGGAAGCAGAAGGCGGAGAGAAAGTGGAACATTATTCAGAATTCTGTTTGTTTGATGATTTTCACCTTTTGCAACCCATAAACACGCCCCAAACTTCCTGAGTATTTTCATGGCGAAGCCATTGGGAAGAGAATGGGGGAACTTCAGGTCGTTACCAACTGCTCCCCTTCATCTCGTGTTCTGGGACCGCATCCAAGATCCCTGGGGGCCGTACAAATGGCGGCGGTGATTGACTCGTTAGCTTTTCTAAACACTAGCTAGCATTTACGAAGCCCCCATCAACGGCAACACAACAACAAGAAAAAGCCAGTGGGGGGAACCTGCTCGTAGAGGAACAGTGATGAGGAAGGATGTAAGAGGAAATGAAAAGTCAGTCCGTAAATCAGACAAGGGCCAGTCTTATTTGTCTTTGCTTTTTTTTTTCCTCCCCGTCTTCTGATCTCTAGAGAAGAGTGCATGTAAAGGGACAGAAATATTCCACTTTGGAAGACAGCTAAATCAGGGGAAATGCTTCTGATAGTTGTGTGGGATAAAACAGTCTTTGCTGAGAGGGCTCGGACACGTGACTTGCAGGGCACTGCTGTGTCACTGTTTCCCTCCAGATGCCTCCCAGGAAGCTGCAGGAGTGGCCGGATCAGCCAGCTGGAAAACCTGCCCGGTGACGTGTTCAGATACCTTCCCGGGTCACCGGCCAACTCCCACTGTTTTTGCTTTTCTGGAATTTCAACTAATTTTTGTTCAACTTCTTAAGTTATGGAGTGTTGTTTAAAACATTTTTTTAATGTTTGTTTATTTTTGAGAGGCAGAGAGAGACAGTGCCGGCAGGGGATGGGCAGGGAGAGAGGGGGACACAGAATCCAAAGCAGGTTCCAGGCTCCACACTGCCAGCACAGAGCCAGACATGGGACTCGAACTCACGAACTGAGAGATCGTGACCTGAGCCAAAGTCGGACGCTTCACCGACTGAGCCACGCAGGCTTCCCAAGTTACAGAGTGTTCTTGAACACTGAAGGGGGAGTGATGAAACTTGCATTAATGAACAAGACACTTCCTGTTCTGGAAAAATTCACTGCTTTGAGCACTTCACAGGATTATGAGTAAAAGTTGATAAACTGGTAAGAGAAAGGAATGCCATTGGTGGCAGCTCCTGTGCCGCTGTCCCACGCAGAGCAGTCCGAGCGGTCGGTACCACATTGCACGGTGACGGTGTCTGCGCATTGGTAAACCAGAGCCTGCGTTCAGCGTGGAGGCCTCCCTCCGTTGTGGTCACGTGCCCTTGGTGGGCCGGGACTAGCCATTCTGCGTCTTCCACCGGCTGGTGCCACCGCTCCAGCTTCACCGACTGTCACTCCTACCCTCTCGGCGGCTGCAAATTCATCCACGCAGCACATCCCATCAGTGCACCAGGCCCACGAGACCACCGTGAGCATTGTAGAAGCAGAGCCTGCGTCTTAGTTCTCTCTGTCCCCAGCACGCTTCCCGTTCGGTGACTGTAAGTGTGGACACACGTGGAGTGAAGGCAAGCATGTTTTGTGCACACCCCCTCTGCCAGCCTTCTGTACTCTCTTGACTTCTTTTGGGTTGAGGAGGTTTTTGTAAGCTTATTTAGAAACATCATTAGATCCCCAGGAGGCTGGTGGCCTTCTGTCGTTCCCCTAGTGTCTCTATCTTACACAACCAGTAAATGACATCGGGAACATCTGAGAGCTGCTGCAGGCTTCCCCTGTCGCCCATGCACACGCGCGCCTGTGTGCGCATCAGTGCACTTTCATCAGCCGTAGTTTCGCGTGACCGCCACCGCTGTCAGTACGTAGATCTGTTCCGACACAGGGGTCCTTCCCATTCCCCCTTCACGGCCACGGCGCTAGTCTGTCCGCTGCGCCACAAGCCCACATCAACAATGCACTGCAGGTACTTCAGGGACCAGCAGTACCGAAGGGTCGAAACATAGCTCCCAGTGCAGCCACATGGAGGTCCTGTTCCTTCAGCCTGACTTGGGAAGCCTGGCTGCGAAGGCAGGTTGTGGACCCCATCCTGTGTGTATGTGGAGGAAATGATTTCATAGCTTTGGGATTTCACCACTGCAGAGGGGGCAGGGGGCCAATTCCGCCGAAACAAAGGGACAGTAATCACTCTGGCCAGAAAAGCAGTTTAAACCAGAGGTGTCTCTTTACAGCCTTGGAGACTTTCAGGATGTTTCTCCGTTCATTTCAGTGTTTTTTGACAATGGACATAATCCAGACAGGCCACTTCAATTTTATGGGAGTGAATTCTGGAGCACAAGAAGTGAAATTGCTATAACCTGGCCAGGTTTATCTCACTTTGCAAGTAAAACCGAGCGCACAAATCAAATGTTCAGACTTCTAAGGTGTCTCCTTCGTAAACTCCAACCAAATTATCCAACCGATAATCTGTCTCAATAGCTGATAAAAGCTCACGTTAGGTTTGCTTAACTGATCACTTTCACACCCCGATTTAATCCTGAACAGGCCGCTGCAGTGTCTGGATAGAGCATTTACTGTGTTTGATTTCAAAGTCTGGTACCAAGCCTTGTGTGACTGCCTCGCGTCCAGCTTAGAGATCACATCTGCCTGGTTCACCATCACATCCCAGTCTCTTGCCGCATAAATGTGTCACGAGTGAATCTTGGTGATTAGGTTTGTTAGGAACCCACAAACATAGTCATTTTTCTCAAGACTAGTATTTTTAAGTTGATTATTTATTTTGAGGGAGAGAGAAAGAGAACATGCAAGTGGAGGAGAGACAGGGAGAGAGATAATCCCAAGCAGGCTCCCGCTGTGAGTGCAGAGCCCCACGTGGGGCTCAATCCTACGAACCATGAGATCATGACCTGAGTGGAAATCAAGAGTTGGACGCTTAACTGACTGAGGCCCCTCTAGGCGCCCCTCTCAAGAGTAATATTGTATATATTTTTAAACTGTATTTATCTTAAAAAAAATTTGTTTAACGCTTATTTATCATTTTTGGGAGAGAGAGACAGAGCGTGAGCCGGGAAGGGGCAGAGAGAGAGGGAGACACAGAATTAGAAGCAGGCTCCAGGCTCTGAGCTGTCAGCACAGAGCCCGATGCGGGGCTTGAACCCACGAACCGCGAGATCATGACCTGAGCTGAAATTGGATGCTTAACCAACTGAGCCACGCAGGTGCCCTGCCAACCACATTCTTCCTGAGCTTCTGTGAATAATTAGGCCATGTTTGTTAGTCTTGATCATTCGAAGGCTTCTTGTTAAGCTTTCTTTGGGCAAGTCTAGAGCGCCTCCACTCCAGGGCTGGTTTGGCCTATTCCAATTCTAAGCTGTGGCCTTTCCAGAGTCTCTCCTGAGTGTTTCAGGTTTTTCCACTCTAACTGGTCGGAAGTCAGACATGTCCCAGCCCTGGTAGGTGTTCAGTTCGTGGGTCCCTGGTCGTTGTTTTTGGATTTGTGTTTCGGTTCACCTCATGGAGTTTCACTGTACACGTGCTGTCCTTAGTACGGGTCTTGTGGAGCGGTTCCTCTGTAGGCTTCTGGAACTCTTTCCTTACCTAGCTTCATCCTCTCTGGCCCTGTTCCCTGCAAATTTCAGCCACTTCAACCATCCAGAATTTTTATCTCTGTCTTCTCAACTCTGCAAGACTGCTGTGCTCTGTTTAGGACCCCCTCCCCTCACTGTCATGGTCTAGAAATGGGCCTGGAAGCCGAAAGCCAGGATGGTCCATGGGCTTAGCTCTTTCGTTTCTCTTCTCATACGGGTCACAGCCCTGCACTGACTGTCGTCCAGTGTCTAAAAGCACTCGTGGCATCTACTTGGTCTAGTTGGTTTTATGGGTAGGGGGTAAGTTCAGCGCCAGTGCTACACTGGTGTGGCTGGAAGTGGAGTGATTCGAATGTGTACCAACGGTTGAGGAACATATCCGTTTGCTGGAGCTGCTGTGACAAAGTGCCAGAGATTGGGTGGCTTAAACAACAGAAATGTACTGTCTTCCGATCTAAGAAGCTAGAAGTCTGGGATCAAGATGTCGTCAGGGCTGGTAGGAAGGATCCATCCCAGGCCTCTCTCCTGGCTGATTAGCTGGCTGATAGCCATCTTCCCTCTCTGCCTCTTTGTGATATATTCCTTCTATGCATGTGTGCACATTTTCCCCTCAGCTCCCACACTAATAGCGTCATTTTAACTTGCTAAAGATTCTGTCTCCAAATCCAGTCACACTCTGAGGCCCAGGGGGTTGGGACTTCAGCATATGAATGGGGTGGGGGGGTGGGGGGACCTAACTCAACCCATCCCAGGGAAGTTGAGATTCCACCCCAGGCTCGCTGGCACTTGGGCTTTTCTTTGACCCGGCGGGTCACTGTCTACCAAGAACCAAACTACGAGGTGTTTGTAAATTATGAAGTCAGCAAGTTGGGTTGGTTTAAGAGGAGAACAACACATAGCTTTTAGTCTTAGAAAGATGAGATTCAATTATTCCTTTAACACTTCCCTACAGATGAGCAGGCTTGTGATCCAGACACACCCTTCTGGAGGAGCTCAGCTTTAACCTTTCTCAGATTCGAGGAATGAGCACAAACACTTTTCCACAAGGTTACAGGATGTTGCAGGTTTTTCTTGTTGGAGATGATACTCATGGGGTGATAATGAGTCAGCTTGGTGGCTGTGGCAGGAAAGGCTCATGAGAAACAGATTTTTGATTATCAGAGCTAGAAAAGCCCTCGGAACCATTGGTGCATGGGTTGCGGGGGGGTGGGGGGGTGGGGTATGCACGCCACAGGGGAGAAAGCTTCCCCAGGGCAAGCAGTGCCTTGTGCCCTGGTAACACACAGCCCCATCATCATTTTATAAGTTACTTTCAAATTGATAATGTTTCTCTGTCCGTTTGTCGTGGCTTCGCCGCAATCACAGCACACGGGAGGCAGGCCAGGGCATACTGGCTCCGTTTACACATGCCGAGGTTCGCAGCGGTCAAGTGCTCAAGGCCGCCCGGAAAGTGAGAAGAAGCATCAGAATTCAAAAGGAACCCCTTTTTTTGTACTCCATTTCTCGGTGAAGATGAGCATGTCCTGCACCGAGAGGATCTGGAAAGCAAAATCACTGTGCACACAATTAGCCACAATTATGAATAACGTATAAACTGATGATGGCGCTGCTTCTGGGACGTGTGCAGTGGAGGAGGTCCAAGGGGAGGGGGCGGACTTGAGGGCAGCCGTGGAAGCTGGCGGTCCTGCACTTGTAAAAGGTAAAGAGCTCCTACGTGAGAAGAGACAGCAGCTCTCAAGCCCTCACGTCCTCTGTGAGTTCGCCAGTCCTCCAGCATCCTTCCACCTGTTGTGCACAGTGCCTGGCACACAGTAGGCACTTAATAACTGTTTGTTGAGTGGGGGTGGCTGGGGGACTCAGCCGGTTAGGCATCTGACTCTTGGGTTCAGCTCAGCTCATGATCTCCCGGTTCTAGAGTCCCAGCCCCAAGTTGGGCTCTGTGCTGACAGTGCGGTGCCTGCTTGGGATTCTGTCTCCTCTCTCTCTGCCCCTGCCCCGTGCACTCTCTCTCGTAAAAGAAAGCACAAACCCAGCAACCCACATAAAACACATATGTGGCTTGTGAATTATTATTAGCTGAGCCCTCGGTAGAAGCCCTCTTGTAACCAAAAGGATTTTAAACCAATTCACTCAGCTGAACGTCCCCTAGGCACTATGATATAAAGTTTTCATCTCCTGGGTAGTCTGCCCCCCTTTTTCTTACTGTTTATGTGTGGAGGAACGTGGGCCTTTGAGATGCCGGATCTCCCCCCGGGTCGGCTTGTGGTCGATCACACCCTCGTGCCATTTCGCTTCCTGAGCCAGCAAGTGTTGGTGCCTCATGCCTATAGCTGCTGATTCACAGGGGTGGCAAAATGGGGATATTCGAATTCTGTCATTTATTTTCCTTTATGGGTCAGAACGCATTTATAAACAGGTGTTTGCCTTCATCTTCCCAGTGGGACGGCTTGTCGAGGAAGGGCAGCATAGTGATCGATTCTTTCCCTTTGTTTACCTGTTTGCATGATTAATGTCTTGGAACTGTTTCATTGTATCTTTTTAAAAGAGTTTATTTATTTTGAGGAGGAGAGAGAGAGAGAAGGGGAGACGGGGAGGGGCAAAGAGAGAGAGAGAATCCCCAGCAAACTCTGCACTGTCAGCACGGAGCCCAACGAGGGGCTGGAAATCACAAACCGTGAGATCATGACCTGAGGCCAGATCAAGAGTCGGATGCTCAACTGACTGAGCCACCCAGGCGCCCGTCTTTAAGTTTATTTTTGAGAAATGTCAACATGCAACATGAGGCTTGAACTCATGATCCAGGCTGAGGCGGCCTGATGCCCCACGCTGTTTTATTGTAAAGAGCCTCACTTTTGCGCGGGCCGGCTGCTTTCAGGGCCTTTGTCATGTGCGCACCTGGAAAGTGCACGACACACCTGGGGCCATGGCTCGACGTCGTCGGTACAGACAGTGCTCCCAGGGGCCTGGCTTCTGCCTTTATTAGGGTCAAGGGGGGTGCGTAGGGTTTCAGGGGCCAGCTCTTGGGGAGTTTGACGCACAAGCGTGTGGAGAGAAAAAACAAGGGACCCAAACGGTCAGCTATCCGAATCAGCCAAGATGTGTACAGTCAAGTCGCCTGGGTGGGGTCAGGGGACCTGCTCCGGGTGCAGTGGCGGGCTCGCCCCACGCCCTTGGAGATGGTGTCTCTGCGGCGGACGCCTCGGCAGCCCGAGCGGTGGCCAGACACTTGCAAGCAATTGTAGCGGAAGCCTTTCCACTAGCTGCTTCCTGGGCCCTTCTTCAGCCTTGGCTTCCCCACCACTTCCTCCTGGAAGCTTCCCTGGGCCCCGCAATCGCACGTGTCTTTTGTGCGTCCCCAGAGAATTTTGGCTTTCCGTGACCATAGGACTGACCTCCCGGACTGCAATCGTCTGTTTATCCCTCTGCCCTCTTCCCCTGCCCCCCACGGCCCTGTGCCCTGGTCCCCTCTGTTTTCCCGGTGCCCACACGGTGTCAGCATATGAGCGGGCCACTGGGAGATGGCTGTTGAACAAATGAGTGACATTCAGACATGACCATGTCATTCTCCTCTTGCGCTCATGCTGTTCCCAGCCGACCCTCCGCCCGTGCAGCCACTGCCACGACTTGAGATCCCTTCCCCACCCTGGCTCTCACGCAATTCTCTGTCTCCATCATCGGGCAGGATGCACAGCGATTCTTGCTATTACTTTTATCCCCCCCCAAACTGCTCTTTTTTTTTTTTTTTTTAATTTTTTTTTTCAACGTTTATTTATTTTTGGGACAGAGAGAGACAGAGCATGAACGGGGGAGGGGCAGAGAGAGAGGGAGACACAGAATCGGAAACAGGCTCCAGGCTCTGAGCCATCAGCCCAGAGCCTGACGCGGGGCTCAAACTCACGGACCGCGAGATCGTGACCTGAGCTGAAGTCGGACGCTTAACCGACTGCGCCACCCAGGCGCCCCCCCCCAAACTGCTCTTAAAGGATGAGAAATCTGTTCCCATAAAACTAAGAACAATTAAGTTGACACTTGGTTCTGCACTCCGTTTGACTTCCTCTTTTAGAATCAGTTTGGGGAAGTACAACAAAGTTCCTGTTCACATTTCCCTACCACAGTAGCCTTTGGAAAGTTCGGGCTGCCCCAGGCTCCCCGTGAAGGCTTTCCTTAGTGGGTACACATGGCATTCCCTTGTCCCCTGGACCCTTCCCTGGGCCTGCCCTGCATCCCTGTTTGCCCGATTTCCCATCCCCCCGTGTTCCGAACTGCACAGTGTCACTTGAGCACTTCTGTTCAGTGGCTTTACCTCATCTGATGCCATGTTTCTGCAACAGGAGTTTATTGAATCGTGCATTTTCCTGTCTTTCCTGAATCATCCCCATGAGCTCACAAATGTGCTGTTATGTTTCTAAACTTTGACGGCGAGGGCTTAATCGCACCGCTCTGTCCCTCTTCTGAGTGGCCAAACGTCGCCTCAGAGAGGCGAAACCAAGGCCGGGCGCACCTGCCAAGTGCCTGTTCCCTCCTTGTCCCAACCCAGCGCGGAGTGCCTGCCCCATTGCCGCAGCCTCACAGGGGTTTTCGGAGGCGTAACGGTAGATCTCTTGTGACGACTGGCCTTTCCCCTGTCGGCGCTTGATTGGGTTCTCTGCTGCCTCGGGTCTCCGGTTCCCTGGGCAGTGAGGGAGCTGAGAGCTCTCCCAGATGCTGGCCTGTCGTTCTACAGGGGTCTCTTGGTCTCAGCTGGTGGCTTTATAAATGTGTCAGGCCCAAGAAGCTAGAGATAGAAAGGACCTCCTGTCCCAGTGGTCACCATGCCTCCTGGCAGAAGCCCACACTTCCTGCTGTCGCACACACCACCGCTCAGAAGAGCTAACCACAGCTATAAATCTGCCCCTTGCACTTGCCAACTGCAGCATCAAGTGTCTCCGCTGGAAAACAGCCCCGCCGTCGGCCCGTCGGCCTGCTCCCCTGGTCTGTGTCTGGTTCTCCACAGCAGAACACAGGGTGCCCTAATGTAACAAAATGGACGGCTTTTTAAAATTTTTTTAATGTTTTTATTTATATTTGAGACAGAGCATGAGCAGGGAGGGGCAGAGAGAGGGGGAGACACAGAATCTGAAGCGGGCTCCAGGCTCCGAGCTGTCAGCACAGAGCCCAGTGCAGGGCTCGAACCCACGAACCGCGAGATCATGACCTGAGCCGAAGTGGGACGCTCAACCAGCTGAGCCACCCAGGCGCCCTGAAAATGGACGGCTTTGAGGAAGGGCCTTACTTCCTTCTCCCTGGCTTCAGGAGATGGTGGGGAAGTTAACAGCGAAGACTCCTTGGAATGGCAGGGCCACGGTCAATTGCAGATACGTCTTTTCCTAGGTCTCATACCCAAGGAGGCAGCTCATTCCAGGTCAGGGGACAGTGGGGACTGAGGAGCTCCAGGGGCATGCAAAGCAACTTCCCACCTCCCGGTGCTGGTTTCTCTGGAGCATCATTCTCTTTTTTGGGTGTGGATCAGGTGAAGCGTGATCATGGCTCTCTCCTTTCAGCTGTCATAGTGCTTGTCAGCAGGCTGTGAAAGCTTAAGCCACATGGTTCCTGCCCTGCACCTCCCCCCCGCCCGCCTGGATGACAAGCAAACAACACCTATTTTCCGATGCCCCCTAGGACATCCTGATTTTTGGGACACACTGTGGTTTAGGACGGAATGCTGGCTACACTCCTCCTCTTGACTGTTTTACTCCACATTCGTTACTCTGAACCTCAGTGTTCTCAGACATAAAATGTCCACACAGAGAAAACAATTACCTTTCCCACAGGATAGTTTTGGAGCTTCAATGAGTTATGGTAAAGCAGTTGGGAGTTACAGAAAGACGGTCAGAAACTTCAGATGATGGTAATCCTCTCTCCTCTCAAATGTGTATGATTTTTCTTTTCTTGTTGAGCAATTCTCTAGAAGTTAAATAATGTTAGCCAATACCGACAACGGTGGGCACTCACGATTTGTACCTGATTTTTGCGTCCAATCTTGGCTTTGGGATTCAGATAGATAGTGCTAAGAAGGCTTTCTTCTCATTCGTTACTAAGTTTTTTTTTTTTTTTTGTAAGCATGAACACATGTGCATTGATGTGACACTCCTCAGCTGCATCAGTTGGGATGATTGTATAGATCTGGTCCTCTGACCCGTGGGCACGAATGCTATTGCTGCAGTCCCCAGTGACGAGCCATCCTTAAAATCATTGAATAAAGGGGCTTGTACATGGTGTACTAGCTATTTAATGCAAAGCTGGGTGGACATTGCATTTCACTGTTAGGGTGGTCGATCTGCTTCTCTGCTGTCCTTGTCATGAAACAGGTTCTCGGCAGAGCTGGAGAAGCCCATGCCGTGGGTCCGGTAACTTCTTGTCGAATTGCCTCCCTGCAGGCCTGGCGCAAGCGCTGGTTCGTCCTCCGGCGGGGCCGCATGAGCGGCAGCCCGGACGTCTTGGAGTACTACAGGACCAAGCACTCGAGCAAGCCCATCCGTGTGATCGACCTCAGCGAGTGTGCAGTGTGCAAGCACGTGGGCCCCGGCTTCGTCCGGAAGGAATTTCAGAATAACTTCGTGTTCATTGTCAAGACCGCTTTGCGTACATTCTATCTGGTGGCTAAGACCGAAGTAGAAATGCTGGTGTGGGTGTACAGCATCAGTCAGGTCTGCAACTTCGGCCAACTGGAGGATGGTGCGGGTGAGAGCAGGGCCGGGGTTGCCGTGAGCCGGGGGCGGCCTGGGGCATGTGATGCACCCTGGAGCACTTCTGCGGGAAAACACATCACGATGCCAAGCCCACCTCCTCCAGGGTATTCGGACGGGCTCCTTGATATCAGAATTGTTCCCACAAAGTACGGTTCTAGAAGCTGCTTCCTTTCACCTGGTTCTAGGTTTCAGGCCCCAGTGTGCACACACTGAGCATGACAAGTGACTTTGGTGGCCTTGAAGCCACTCCGTAGCTTTTGCAGTAAAAGTAGAATGTGGGTGAGGATGTCCCGTAGGGCTCTGAGTTTCCCCATGCTGTTGCGGCTGCTGATTTCCCAGAAATATTAAATACCACTGTTTTTCCAACATTCATGGAAGTCTAGCTTTTCTGTTGTCTAGTGGGTTGTTCTGCACTGGATGCTAGAACGGAACTCCTAGGCAGGGAAGAATTTGTCCTGTCTCCAATTGTCTCAAGGTCAGCTCAGGGCAAGTTAGCTCTGACATTGCTCTGGGCTACGTCTGGGTTCTTTCTCCTGTTCACTCTCTCTGTCGCTCACTCTCTCGCTCTCGTACAGATGCACGCACACGTAGCGTCCTTTCTATGTAATATACTGGCTGTACTGCATCTAGGGTTACAATCCACTCACCTTCACGGACTTTGCTGTTGAGCCCCTGGCATCATTGCACCACGCCCTGATCCTCAACCTGTGCGACCTTGAATCTGACTTCTTCTAGCACGTTAGTCTGGCAGACAAAACCTCAGTCCTAGATTCCACAGCCGACAGCATTACTGTGTGCTTATCACCTGCCGCTGAAACATGCCTCACACCGCTAGGTGGCGGTGGAGAGCCCGTCCGGCTCTCTTGGATGGCACAGAAGGGTGTGCTTCCTGAGGACAAAGTCCTGTTCTCTTCAGGAACCCGGGAAGCTTAGTAAGTGCAGCTAGCCATTCGGTTGCATTACTGAGCCTCGAGAGCACGCAAACCAAAGGAAATGAAGTGATGGCAAGCTTACTTGCAAAGCTGCAGCAAATCCTTCCTGGCTGGCGTCCAACAGTGAGCGCACAAGCAGAGCCTCCCTGACCAACTCTGCCTGGCTCGCCACTCGCTCTTCGCCGCCCTCGTCCCTACCTCCAGCCCAAGCCACATCCGTATTCATGTGCCACATTACACGTCTCTTCCGTGTCTTTCCTCATCCAGGAGTTACCCGAAAACAGATAGGTAACACGTGTCCTAGTATCCAAAGACGAACGGGAACGAGTCAGGCACTGGGCAGAAGATGGAAGGTTCTGGTATGAAGTTGGGGGAAGCCAGAAACCACCCCCTGTGACCTTTATCGTTCCCTGTAGCCCCCCGCCTTAGTTTTTAGAAGGTCGTAAGAGCAGAGTCCTCTCCATCTGAGAACCATGCCCGAAGGGCTTTCTTGTGGCTTCTCGCATAAAGTGTTTGGTTCCACATGCGACAACCATAGGTAGTCAACACATCGTGAGTACTCTGGCCAGGAACTCTGTTACATGCTTTTGTGTATTAACTCATCTTATCCCCAGACCGATTTTGTGGCATGTGTACTATTAGCATCTCCACTTTGCAAAGAAGGAAACTTGCAGCCAGCAGGTAACTTAACCAAAGTCTCAACAGCTAGATAGTAGAGCCTGGACTTGAACTCAGGCAGTTCTGGGCCACTCTGACTCAGGAATCCAGAACGTCTGCCAACTTGGTTCAAAGGGGAAGTAACAGCAGCCTTTTCACTGGAAGTTTCTGAATGTCGCGCTTCTTGAGAAACGCTGGCTTTACCAGCCATCACACTCTATTTCTTTCTTTTCTCTTCCTTACACATCGTCGACGGTATTATTTATTTATGTTTTATTTGTCTGTCTCCTCTAATGGACTGGAGATTCCAGTGAGGGCAGGGTCTTTGTCTCGGCAGGGTTAGAACAGTTCTGGGCACATAGTAGGTGCAATAGTAGATATTCTCTGTGGACATAGACATGTATATCTATATGCACACATACATATATGCACGTGCGCATGTGTAAGTACATGCATATTTATTATGCATAAATGTACGTGCACGTATACGTATTTGTGGAGTGCACAAATAGTAACGCAGGTCTACGGCTGCGAGCTATAAAGAAGCTGTGAGTGGACTCTGGTACCGCAGATTTTTCGGCCAAGAATGCTTGGCTTTTTTTACTCTTAATTGATTCAACACTTCTTTCTTGGAACATTGGCCTTCTTCCCCAGACATTGTTTATAGCTCGGGGAAATGGTCTCCTCCATCAGTACAAACACCAGCTGTGATTCGCATCTTCTCTTTGGCTGTCGCAGGAGTTGTGAGTGAGTGCTAAAGCTGTTCTCAAACGTTAACCCAGGAAATGATTTCTCCGGTAGATTCTGTGGACAGCTTCTCGCGCATGCCCCCATCCCTGCAGCCAGCCCCTGCCAGCTTCCTGCCCGCGGCCCACGCCGTCAGCCCCTCCTTGCCGAGTGACAACCTGAGCACCAACACCGGTGCCACTGAGGAAAGCAGGAGTGAGTCCGAGTCTCTCTCCCTTCCTGATTATCTGATTCTGTCCGACTGTGAGACCGGAAGACCACGTCACACCAGGTATGCTCGTGTGCGCGTCTCTGCACGTTTGTGGAAGGTCCACCACCTTCTCTGGCGGGCTCTGTCACGCACACAGTCTCCGTGTGCCCGACCGCTCAGGACACAGCAGCGCCTTCTAGCGGGCATGTCTCCCCTCGCCTCTTCCTGCTGCAGCCAAGGTGTAGGGACACAGGAGCCACGGTGAGGGATGAGTCCTGCATTCCAGCACTGTGGCTTTCCCACAAAGTTTCCAGCCTCGCATTTTCCTACGTATCCCACACTGAGATGATGGCGAAAACCAACAAACCGTTTTTTCCTGCATCCAAGGCCTGGTGAGGGTTGCAGAGGGAGAGAGGCATGGGAGAGAGGCCAGCGTGGGTTTTATCTATGGGTAGATGGCTTTTTTTTGTTTTAGTTTATTTGTTTGTTTTGAGAGAGAGAGCGAGAGAGAGTGGGAGGGGCGGAGAGAGAGAGAGAGACAGAATCCCAACCAGGCTCCGCTCTATCAGCGCAGAGCCCGACGTGGGGTTCGAACCCACAACCTGTGAGATCACGACTTGAGCCGAAATCAAGAGTCAGAGGCTCAACCCACTGAGCCAACTCAGGCGCCCTGGCTTTCTTTTTCTGATTTCTGCCAGGGACTTGCTTCATTTCAGTCAAATTTATATGCTTTTCTTCCCTCAGTCTACCCACCAGATGTGATAGCTGGTCAAACTCAGACCGCTCGTTGGAACAGAGTTCATTTGATGACGTTTTTGTTGACTGCCTGCAGCCCGCGCCCCCCAGTAACTTGGTCCACCCCTCACGCCATGGGAATGGATCTCAGAAGGTGCCTTCCACGAAGCCTCAGGCTGCCCTGATATGGAGTAGAGATATCAATGGGCCAGCCAAGGACCACTTCTCTTCAGCATTGCTGGAAACTTCCTTAAATCCCACCGTTCAGGTAGATAAAAACCAAGGTTCCTTGCCCTGTGTGGTAAAAGAACCAGACATCGTGTCCAACGTGCCACCGCCCCGCCCCCCTAAGCCAAGCCATCTCTCTGAACGGCACCAAGAAGAACAGGTCATGTGGAGTGGGCATGGCGGCATCAAGAAGCCAGAGTGCACTATGGCAGCGAGAAGAATCTCTCTCTCTGGTTTAGATAGCATGAGAACCTGGAAAGGTAAGTGTTGGATGCTAAACTCACAGTGAGGCCTGCCTCCTTTTACTCCTTGTGTCCACACGAGGGCGCTGCAAGCGTCCGTTGCTCAAGCCGCTCCCGCCTGCCAGCAGGGCTAGGCCATTGGTGGAAGCACACAGCCCGAATGCTGGCAGTTCTCCTTCAAGCCCGGCCGCCGGCAGACACTTCGGTCTCGGTGGCTGCCGAAGGAAGTGGGAGCCCTTGTCCATTAGCCGTGTCCCTGTCCACGTGACGGGCTTCCCGCCTGAGACGAAGCTCCTGGTGTTTGTTTGGAGTCACTCAGGGTCCCACTCTATACAGAAGCTGAGATCTTTTGCCTCAATTCAGCCAGATTCCGTTCTTTGGCCCTCACACGCATAGTGAGAACCGAGAGGGTAGACCCCAGCTCTTTGACTTTCCCACAATCCTGTCAACCCCATTCATCCCCCCACCTGACCTGTTTTTTCCAAGTGTCACCGGCCGGACGCTAGTGACGTAGCTGTGTACCAAGCTGTCAGTACCAAGGTAATGCTGACCCAGCCCTATCAGCTTGGTTTATTGGCATGCCCTCCTGGAGCCCTCTTTTGCCCTTTCCTGTAAAGCTGTTTATTCTGATGGAGTTGCCTTGCTTTCCCCCCCCCCCTTCATCTCTCGCCACTTTTCCAACCAAATATAATCAAAATAATCACTCCCACACTGCTACCAATGAGGTCTTATCTTAAAGGAATTATGCGAATTTCAGGAATACAAACTCATTTAAAATTGTAGAAATTTCTCATTCTGACTGAGGAGCTAAGTCACTCTGGCAAAGACCTCCCCTAGTGTCCCTAGTGATGTGACCTTTACATGTTACACCTTTTGGACAACCTCAACGATATGAGGACATGCAGAGTACACAAAGGGTCTTTCTTTACATTTTTTTAAACGTTTATTCATTTTTTTGAGAGACAGAGAGAGACAGAGTGCGAGCAGGGGAGGGCAGAGAGAGGGAGACACAGAATCCAAAGCAGGCTCCAGGCTCTGAGTTGTCAGCCCATAGCCCAATGCGGGGCTCGAACTCACGAACCGTGAGACCATGACCTAAGCCGAAGTCAGACCCTTAACTGACTGAGCCACCCAGGCGCCCCGGGGTACACAAAGGGTCTTAATGAGCTAATGTGTGAATGGTGGGCAGAAAGGGAAAGCTGAAAGACTACGTAAGCAGATTGTGGAAAGTGAAGTGACCAGACCAGTAGAATGATAGGGTATGAAAATGAATCAAAAGTCTCAAATTGAAGGGGCGCCTGGCTGGTTCAGTCAGTGGAGCGTGTGACTCTTGATCTCGGGGTTGTGAGTTAGAGCCCAAGTTGGGTATAGAGATTACTTAAAAATAAAGTCTTTAAAAAAACTCACATTGAAGAACAAAAATATTGAAATAATTTAAAATTTCAACACATAAAACAATTAGGTTGTATTTTTTACATGAAGGCCAACAAAAAGCTAAAACTCATTAATATAGAGGTTTTGACCATGAAATAAAGACCAAAACAACAGTGATGGTTAGAAACAAATGGATCCAATAAAGCAGAGGGAATACGTCAAATCACTTGTTCCGCCTTCCCCATTGAGGCCTGCCTGGAATCCAAGGTCGTGTGTGGCAAGGTTCATTACTGTTCACGTGGATGTCTATCCAATGACCCAGTGCCATTGATTGGAAAGGCCCTTGAATTCCCCACGCTTTCCAATGCCCCCTCTGTCACAAATGAAATGCTGCGTGTTGGGGGGTGGGGTTGCATCTCTGTTCTGCTTTCTCTCCCATTGGGCCCTGTGGTCCAGTCTGCACCAGTGTCACGCTCCCTTCATTATTGACATTTCTGTATTGAAGTCTTCCTACCTGTTCTTAAAGAGTGCCATGCCTATTCTAGGCCAAGTTTAGAGTCAGCTGATCGCGTTCCAAGCATACATACGCAAATATATCGAGGATTTGAGGAGGACTGCATCGTATCTAAAGACCAGTTTGTGAAGATTTGGCACCTATACAATGTTGAGGTTTTCAATTCATGAAGAGGAAATATCCTTCTATTGATATAGGTTTATATAAGTCTTATTTGATTTGTCTATAATTTGATTGATACATTTTAGGGAAGCCTTGGGTATCTCTTATTAATGTGTTCCCATGTATTTCTTATTTAGAGAGAGAGAGAGAGAGACACACACACAAAATCCCAAGCAGGCTCTGCACTGTCAGCATGGAACCTGATGTGGAGCTTGAATTCATGAACTGCGAGATCATGACCTGAGCCTAAATCGAGTCAGAGGCTTAACTGACTGAGCCACCCAGGCGCCCCGAGCTTTTCTTTTTTAAAAATACTTACCTATTTATTTTGAGAGAGAGACAAAGAGCAGGTGTGTGTGCACAAGCAGGGGAGGGGCAGAGAGAGAGAGAGAGAGAGAGAGAGAGAGAATCCCAAGCAGGCTCTGCACTGATGGGGCTCGATCTCTCAAACCATGAGATCATGACCTGAGCCGATATCAAGAGTCAGACCCTTAACTGACTGAGCCCCCAGGTGCCCGTGTTATCTAGCTTTCCTAAACGTGACCTGAGCTGAAGTCAGTCACTTAAGCAGCTGAGCCACCCCAGCGCCCCCATTTCATCTCTTTTTTTTTTTTAAGATTTTATTTTTAAGTAATCTGTACACCCAATGTGGGGCTCAAACTTACAACCCCGAGGTCAAGCGTCGCACGCTCTACCGACTGAGCCAGCCAGGTGCTCCCTCATTTCATCTTTCATAACACCTATCTTCCATTTACTTTTTCTTCTGTCGCTGCTTCGGCTAGGGAGTCCAAGACATTGTTGAATAGGAGGGGCAGTAACAGGGATCCTTGTCTTATTCCTGGTCTCAGATGGAATGCGTCCAGCGTTTCACATTTATAATGTGGCTTGCAGATTTCTTTTTTTAAATTTTTTTTTTTAACGTTTATTTATTTTTGAGACAGAGAGAGACAGAGCATGAACGGGGGAGGGTCAGAGAGAGAGGGAGACACAGAATCTGAAACGGGGTCCAGGCTCTGAGCAGTCAGCACAGAGCCCGACGCGGGGCTCGAACTCACAGACCGCGAGATCGTGACCTGAGCCGAAGTCGGACGCTTGACCGACTGAGCCACCCAGGCGCCCCTGGATTTCTGTAGATACCATTCATACCGTTCATTAGATTAAAGACATTCTCTGATAACCTTACTTTGCTATTTTGTTATTTTTGTTATTTTTTATTATTTATTTTTAAAGTTTATTTACTTTGTGTGTGAGAAAGAACAGGGGAGGGGCAGAGAGAGAAGGAGAGAGAGAATCCCAAGCAGGCTCTGCACTTCCAGCACAGAGCCCAACACAGGGGTCGAAGTCAGAAACCATGAGATCGTGTCCTGAGCCGAAATCAAGAGTTGGACACTTAACCAACTGAGCCCCCAGGTGCCGCTTATTGGTTGATTTTTGAATGCCATACCTACTTCGCATTCCTTTTTTTTAATTAAAATTTTTTTTACATTTGTTTATTTTTGAGAGGCAGAGTGAGACAAAGTAAGAACGGGGAGGGTCAGAGAGAGGGAGACACAGAATCCGAAGCAGACTCCAGGCTCTGAGCTGTCAGCACAGAGCCTGATGCGGGGCTCGAACCCACAAACTGTGAGATCATGACCTGAGCTGAAGTCGGATGCTCAACTGACTGAGCCGCCCAGGGGCCCCCCACCTGCATTTCTGAAATAAACTCAACTTCATCATAAAGGGTGCCCTTTTAATAAATTACTAGATTTGTTTGCTCATATTTTGTTTTGAACATGTTTTTTTTTATCTGAGGGAGGTTGTCCTATAATTTTCTTTTTTTGTGATAAATGTGTCAGGTTTTGGTTTAAAAAAAAAAAGGCTATGCAGACTTCGTAGAACAAACTAAGAAGTTTTCCTCCTTTTTATTCTTTGGAAAAATTTGTGTATGGTTGGTATTCTACCTTAGTTGATTAGTAGAATTTACTAGAAAAACCATTGGGACATGGGGTTTGCTTTGTGGAAAGATGTTTAAATTAAGGATTCAATTTCCTTCTTTAGTCTTTAATAAACTATTTCAGATTTTATGTATTTTTCAAGCAGTCTATTTCTCCTACCTTTTCAGATTTATTATCATAAAATTGATTATAATAGCCTCTTGCTATCTGTAGGATCTATTATAATAGCTTCTTTTCAATCCTGATATTGATAATGTGGGCCTTCATCTGTATTTCTTAATCAGTCTTACTGGCAGTTTATCACTGATACTAGTTATTCTTATTTTGTTTTGTTTTAAGTAGGCTCTACACCCAACACGGGGCTTGAACTCACAACCCCAAGATCAAGAGTTGCATGCTCCACTCACTGAGCCAGCCAGGTGCCTCTGTTTTGTTTTGGCTTTGTTTTCTTCCCAGAGTACAGAATTTGGCTTTGTTGATTTTTTTCCAGTTGTATATTTGTTTTCTGTTGCATTAATTTTTGCTCATATCTTCATTATTTCCTTCCTTCTTGGGCCACCAAACTGTGGCCTATGGGCCAAATCTGACCAACAGCCTGTTTTTTGTTATTGTTGTTGTTGTTTTGTTTTGTTTTGTTTTGTTTCAGCCCACCAACTAAGAATTTTTTTTTTTTTTTAACTCTTAAGGGGTTGTGGGAAAAAAATACTATTTGGCTCTTTCCAGAAAAAGTTTCCTGACCCTTGTTGTACTTCCTTGGAGGTAATTTGCATATTTTTCTAAGTTCCTTTCGTGGATGGGTGGCTCATTGAATTTCTTTCTTTCTTGTCAAATATACGTGTTTAAGGCTACAAAGTTTCTATAAACATTGTCTTAGCCACATCCCATAAGTTTTGAGGGTCATATTTTCATTTTAATTCAGTTCAAAATTTTTTCTAGTTTTCACTGTGGCTTCTTCTTTGCCCTATGCATTATGTACAACTGCATTTCTTAATTTCCAAACCTGAGGATTTTCTAGTTGTTTTTCTAGTTGATTACATTTAATTTTTTTTTAACATTTATTCATTTTTGAGAAAGAGAACATAGCATGAGCAGGGGAGGGGCAGAGAGAGGGAGACACAGAATCCAAAGCAGGCTCCGGGCTCTTAGCTGTCAGCACAGAGCCCCATGTGGGGCTTGAACTCACTGACCGAGAGATCATGACCTGAGCTGAAGTCAGACCCTCAACCAACTGAGCCGCCCAGGCTCCCCTGTAGCTTATTACATTTTAATTAGAGAACATACTTTGCATGAGTTCAATCCTTAGGAATTTGAGATTTCTTCTGTGGCTCAATACATAGGTATTTCTGTGAATGTTCTGAATATACCTGACAAGGACACATGCTCAGGTCAAGTTCTTTAGCGGTCATGCCATCTATTCCTCCTCTGTTGGCACTGATTCTGTTCCCTTGTAGCAAGTACCGAGCAAGGTATGCTAAAATCTACCCTATGACTGAAGAGTGTCTCTTTCTCCCTTATCATTCTGTCAGAGTTTTCTGTATATAATTTTTTTTTTAATTTTTTTTTCAACGTTTATTTATTTTTGGGACAGAGAGAGACAGAGCATGAACGGGGGAGGGGCAGAGAGAGAGGGAGACACAGAATCTGAAACAGGCTCCAGGCTCCGAGCTATCAGCACAGAGCCCGACGCGGGGCTCGAACTCACGGACTGCGAGATCGTGACCTGGCTGAAGTCGGACGCTTAACCGACTGCGCCACCCAGGCGCCCCTCTGTATATAATTTAAAGCTATGTTATTAGTTACATATCTCTTAGAATTTGTATATTTTTTCTAGTGAACTGAAACTTTTATCAATTTGTCATGACTCTGTAGTAATGTTTTTGTCTTAAAGTCTGCCTTATGTGATATTAATGTAGCTATGCCTATATTAAGTACTAAATACTAAAATATTAATCGGCATCCTTTTGCTCAGTATTTGCATGGTACACATTTTCTCATTCTTTGGTTTTCATATTTTCCATGACCAAATTTTAGAGGTGTTTCTTTTGTTTTTAATTTATTTGAGAGAGAGAGAGAGAGAGCACACACACAAGATGACCTGAGCCGAAATCAAGAGTCGGATGCTTAAGTGACTGAGCCACCCAGGCGTCCCTAGATGTGTTTCTTATAAAAAGCATATAGCTTTTTTTGTATTGTTATTTTTTTTAGAGCACGAGCGAGGGAGTGGCAGAGAGAGAGGGAGGGAGAGAATCCCAAGCAGGCTCCACGCTCAGCATGGAGCCAATGCAGGGCTCAATCCTATATCGTTCTTTTTTTTTTTTTTTTTTTAAAGTTTATTTTTATTTTTGAGACAGAGAGAGACAGAGCATGAACGGGGGAGGGACAGAGAGAGAGGGAGACACAGAATCTGAAACAGGCTCCAGGCTCTGAGCTGTCAGCACAGAGCCCGACACGGGGCTCGAACTCACGGACCGCGAGATCATGACCTGAGCCGAAGTCGGCCACTTAACCGAGTGAGCCACCCAGGCGCCCCTGTATCGTTCTTTTAAATTTTTCATCTGTTTTGATAGCCTTTCTCTTTTAACTAGAAAGGTTAACCCATTTACACTAATTAGATTTGTTTTTACCGTTTTATTTTGTGGTTTCTGTTTTTTCCTGTTTGTACAAAATTTCTTATTTGTAATCTCATCCCCTGCTTTCTTCTGAGTTGGGTTTGCTACATCTCTTCAGGTCTAACCTCTACTCCTTTGGAAGTTGTGTGGCACATTCCTGTTCTTTTAGTGACTCCTTTCTCCATGTTACCTCCTCAACCTCGTCCGTATCTGTGCCCTTCTCCCAAAGTAATGCAAAGACGTTAGAATGTTTTCGACCTAATTACCTCTCCCCACTTTAAATGCTAATACCATATAGTATTTTACTTCCCTCTTGATTTTCTAAATCCCATCAGGTAAACATTATTGATAGTATTTTTATACCGTAATTTTCTTTTTTTTGTACCATAATTTTCTTAAAGCTTCACTTACATTGAATATTTTTCGAGTTTATTATTGCTTTTAGCATCTTATAAGTTCATTCTGGGATTATTTTCATTCTTTTTGTGGCTTATTGACTTACAGTTACTGTCTCTTCAAGTAGTGCCTCTCCGTTCTCCCTGTTTTTCTTCTGGGGCCCCAAGTGTATGTATTTTAGATTTCCCGTCTGTCTTGCGTGTTTCTTGAATTCTCTTGGATATTTTTCATCTCTTTGTACTGAATTCTAGTAATTTCTTTCAGAATTTCTTTTTGAAGTCTCTCTTCAATTGTGCCTAACCTGCTGTGTGACTCATATTTTGAGTTCAAATTTCATTTATTTAATTTCTAAAGGAATATTTGTATTTCACAGTCTTTATTATAAGATGGTAGACAGTGCTTACCTCGGCAGCACATACCCTCAAATTGGAATAATGTAGAGAAGATCAGCCCGGCCCTGTGCAAGGGTGATATGCACATTCATGAAGTATTCCATATTTCGCTTTCCTTTTCTAATGTTTATGGGGGGAGAAATAGGGTCTGACAAGTGACTTAGCTAATTGAGGGTGTTTCTGGTTTCAAACCCTACCCCCAATTCTTCCTCCTCCTCCTCCAAAACAAACAAAAAAAAGGTATGCAATGAAAAATCTCCTTTGTGCCGCTGTCTTGTTTGCTGTTTTCCTATCACCTGTATCCTTTCAGAGAATTTTCTGGATATTCAAGAAAACATGCATATATAATCTATTTTTTGATGGACACAGTAGCATTCTTACACTCTATTCTATCCATTGCTTTTCCTCTTACGAATGTATCTTGGATGTCACTCAGCCATAAAAGTAATGAAGTCTTGCCATTTGCAATGACGTGCATACAGCCAGAGTATTATGCTAAGCAAAATAAGTCAGTCTGAGAAAGACAAATACCTGAGAAAGACCAATTTCATCTATGATCAAATCATATGTAGAATTTAAGAAAGAAAAAAAAAAACGAGCAAAGGGGAAAAAAGGGAGAGAGGCATACCAAGAAACAGGCTGTTAACTCTAGAGAACACACCGATGGTGACAGAGGACAGGAGAGTGGGGATGGGGGAAATAAGTGATGGGGATTAAGGAGTGCACTTGTGATAAGCATCGGGTGATTAAAATAAAACCTTTAAAATTTTTTTTTAAATTAAAAAGTATAGCTTGGTGATTTTTTTTTTTTTTTTTTACGTTAGTACAAACACTATAGCTTATGACCCAGCAATTCCACTTCTAGGAATTTAGCCAATAGTTGCTCTTTTTAAAAAAAATTTTTTAAATGTTTATTTATTTTTGAGAGACAGTGTGAGCAGGGGAGGGGCAGAGAGAGAGGGGGACACAGAATCCAAAGCAGGCTCCAAGCTCTGAGTTGTCAGCACGGAGCCTGACACGGGGCTCGAACTCACAAACAATGAGATCATGGCCTATGCTGAAGTCGAAAGCTTAACCTACTGAGCTACCCAGGCACCCTGCCAGTAGTTGCTCTTAAGGACAGTATTGGGACAGCAGCAGTGTTTGAATAGGGACTATATAGTATCTGTTGTTTTGGTAGATGGTGCCCTCCTGTGAAGGGCAATTTTGGTTACAGAAATGCTTACACGTGTAAAAAGGACATACGTGCATGGTTGGTGAGTGAAAATTATTTGTGAAAGATTGGAATTAACCTTAATGTCCGTTAACAGAGACATGGTTAAATAAATTATTTTACATCCATTCAATGGAATGGTTCGTTTTTGTCAAAAAGAATCAGATAGTTCCCTGCTTTTATTACATAATAGTATTATATCAATACCAAATTTGCTGAAGCACTGTGGTTATACAAAAGATTAATGTTTATTTATTTTTGAGAGACAGAGAGCGAGCATGAGCAGGGAAGGGGCAGAGACCGATGGAGACACAGATTCCAAAGCAGGCTCCAGGCTCTGAGCTGTCAGCACAGAGCCCGACGCAGCTGGATCTCACAAACCATGAGATCATGACCTGAGCCAAAAACCGACTGAGCCACCCAGGCGCCCCAAGAATGTTATTTTTCTTAGGAGATACACACTGAAATATTTTGAAGTGAAGGTTCCTGATTACTGCAACTTCCCTTCAGATGGTTTGGGAAAATATATATATGCACGTACCCATACACACAGAAAAAGTTTATTTACAGAATCTCTTACATCAACTCATGTGTTTGTTGTTTCTCGTGCTCTTTATTTCTTCCCGTGGTTTTGAGTTCCAACCTGTTGTCATTACCTGACTCTAGTATAGTGCCATTCTCTACTCCTGGGCTATTATCATCAAGTATGTTAGGTCTTTCTACTTTATAGGCCCCAAAATAAGTTTTATGATTATTGTTTCAGGCCACTGTCCGTTAACTCAGCTAAAAGAAGAAAAGAGAAAATTCTGTACTTCCATCGCCTTTTATATTTACCTACATGATTCTCTTTACCTGCACCCCTTAGTTCTTTGTAGAGTTGGTGCTACTACGCGCTGTCCCGTCCTTTCGGCCTGCATAAGGCTGTTCCGTGAGTCTTTGTTTCTCCGGGAATGTTTCTATTTTGCCTCCACTTTTGCAATCCAGTTGTGCTGCATGTAGAATTCTCGTCGGACAGATTTGTTTCTTTCAGCATTTTGAATATGTAATTCTACTACCTTCTGGCCTTCCGTCTGCCATGGGTAGTAGTTGGCTGTTAATCTCATTGTGATTCTCTTGCACATAAAGAGCTGGTTTTCTCTCACTGTGTTCAAGGTGTCCCCCTTGCCTTTGATTTTCAGCAGTTTGGGACGTGTCTTGGTCTTGATGTGTTTGGATTTAGCATACTTGAATTTCGAGGCACTTTGGTGGACTCGTTCCTGAGATCAACGTGCAGTATTTCTGGCTGCTCTCCTTCTTTGTCCGCTGCTTACCGTTCCTGGCACTGCGATCCCTGTGCCCTAGAGGGACAGGCTTTTTATATGCTCGATCCAAATCAAGTTAGTCCCCTTTGGCAGCAAAGCCGGTGGTCTTCATGGCCCGCCCTGCCCTAGTAGAACACCTGCTGATTGGGCCAGTGAGGGGCTTGGGAACACCTCAAGCTAAAATGCCACAGACTCACGCTGTTCTTATGTGATGTCCAGGAGTTTTTCTTGAATAAGTGCTTTCCAGTTGTTGTGTGGTTTTGATGACTTTGAAGAGTCTCAAAATAGTTGTTGTGGGTTCTTTTTAAAAATTAGTTTGTACAGTTTTATCATTGCTTTTTGGGGAATGGCTTTGCTGAGCTCTTCCCTCAAACAATTTAACAGTCCTACCTTCCTCTGATTGTTAATACTTTAGGATTTTTGCATTGATAATCACAAGTGATATTGACCTGTAATTTTCTGATTTGCTTTATCTTTATCAGGTTAACCTGTAATTTTCTGATTTGCTTCATCTTTATCAGGTCGAGCTACCAAAGTTATACTTGCCCCCTAAAAAGAATTAGAAATGTGTTTTTATTTTTGTATGCTTCAGAACAATTTGTGTAGCATTGGTCTTTGAAAGTTTAGTAAAATTCTCTGTGGAAATCATGGAGTCCTGGTGCTTTTGGGAGGTAGCTCCATGGTCATTTTCTCTTTTATTCTATGGTGATTTATATGTGTAATATTTCTATTCCTATTTGGGTCACTTATGGTATATTTTATTTTTCTAGGAAATTATCCAGTTCATTTAGATTTTAAAATGTGTAGAAATTGGTGCAGAATTGTCTCTTGTGTTTCTTTTAATTTCCTCTGCTTCAACGATAATTTCCTCCTTTTTAGTTCTTATTCTGTATACTTAGGCACTGCTCCTTTATTGATTACATTGGCTAGTCGGTTGCCTTTTGGTAACTTTTTTCCCCAGAAAACAAAGATTTTGAATTTTTAAAAAATATTTTAGGTACTCTCTGCACCCAGCATGGGGTTGAACTCACAACCCTGGGATCAAGATTCACCACTCCACCGACCAAGCTGGCCGGGCATCCCAAAGATTTTGATTCTTTAAAATTGTCTACTCTCTTTCTGCACTCTATTATTTTCCGCTTTTATTCCTATTTTGTAAATTCTTTTGGTTTTCTCTGTTGTACTTTTTCCAGGTTTGAACTGGGTATTTGATTTGTTTTCATTCTGTCATTTTATCAATACAGCTGTTGTAATAGAATTTACCATTTTGGGTAGAATTGACCAGGTACTTGGCGGGCCCTTTCAGCATGTAGCTTCAGGTGTTACTGTATTTGTGGACTTGTTCTTGGATTATAATTTTTAATTTTGGCACTATACCACTGTTTTGTTTTCCTTCTTCAAGGAATCTAATAGTAAATGTGTACACTGCATCTTCTTGGCCTGTCTTCTAGTTCAGCCATTTGTTTCTGTGATTCTCTTTCTTTCCTTTTTAGTCTGTCAGTTGTTTTCTGGCATTTCTTTAATGGCACGTAATAAATTTTCGGTTGAATCTCTTCTTCCCTGGGAATCTTGTAACTTAGACTTCATTTCTGAGGTTGGTTTTATCTTTTCCTTCACTCTCTTTCCCAAGTACAAGCATGCAGTTTCTATTTCTATTTTTGTCATCCATTTCTGTCCTTTGTTTTAAAGCGAAGCGTTAGGGGGTGCCTGGGTGGTGTAGTCGGCTGAACATCAGACTCTCGATTTTTGCTCAGGTCATGATTCCAGGGTCGTGGGATCGGGCCCCATGTCAGGTTCCACGCTGAGCTTGTGGAGCCTGCTTAAGATTCTGCCTCTCTCGGGGCGCCTGGGTGGCGCAGTCGGTTAAGCGTCCGACTTCAGCCAGGTCACGATCTCGCGGTCCGTGAGTTCGAGCCCCGCGTCAGGCTCTGGGCTGATGGCTCAGAGCCTGGAGCCTGTTTCCGATTCTGTGTCTCCCTCTCTCTCTGCCCCTCCCCCGTTCATGCTCTGTCTCTCTCTGTCCCCAAAAAATAAATAAACGTTGAAAAAAAAAAAATTAAAAAAAAAAAAAAAGATTCTGCCTCTCTCTCCCCCTGCCCTTCTCCCTCACTAGCACATGCACACACACTCTGTCTCTCTAAACAAATCAAAAAATTAAAAAAGTAAAAATAAAGTGTTGGAAATAAAACTGATATCTAATATTAGAGGAATACTCAAATTATGGTCCATCTGTAGAATGAAACACAATGCCAGTGATGAAAAGAATGAAGAAACTCTTTATAGTGTTTCTCTGCCCTGATCTCCAAGGTATTAAGTGAAAAAAACAAGTTGCAGAACAGTGAGTATGATATGCTACCATTTGTGTTAAAAAGGAACATATAAAGAAGTGTGTGTGTCTGCGCGCGTATGTGTGTGTAGACATATATGTGTATACAGATGGTCCCTGACTTATGATGGTTCAATTCAGGATTTTTCAACTTTATGATGGTGCGAAAGCAATATGCATTCAGTAGAAACCGTACTTAGAATTTTGAGTCTGGATCTTTGTCAGGCTGCTGGTGTGTGGTACGATCCTCTTGTGCAGCTGGGCAGCAGCAGTCAAGAGGCTAAACAACCAATACACTTACAGCTGTGGAGTTTTTCACTTTCGGTACAGTGTTCAATAAATTACACGGGATGACCAACCCTTTATTAGCAAATAGGCTTCTGTGTTGGCCGACTTTGCCCAGCTGTAGGCGACTGTTCGTGTTCTGAGCATGTCGAAGACAGGCTAGGCTAAGCTGTAATGTTCAGTAGGTTAGGTGGAGTAAACACTTTTTGATTTCGGATATTTTCAATTTAGGGTGGCTTTATCAGGACATAAGCAATAAAGGAAGTCGAGAAAGATCTGCATAGGATGCATAACCTTAATTCCACTAATCTCCCTTCCACCTTCCTGAGCTGGGAATTATTTTTCACTTGAAGATGACGGGGACTCTTCAGTTTATTTTCCTGAGGCAACCGGACTTCATGCCTCCGTGCTCTGGAACAGACAGCACTTCCCTGGCCCCCACTGGCTGAGAGCACTTTTTGGACTTCTCCCATTACTCTGTGGTCACTCATCTTCCTGTTCTTTGAATACTGGGCATTGTTTATAGTTTTATAATTAAGCTTCTCTCAACACTTACAACTTAGATAAACCCATGCAGTCTTCTGGATGTGACTGCCATCTCTGAGCCGCGAATTCCCCAAATCCTATCTCATTTGAGTCGAGGCCCATTTATCTTATTGCCCTGCATTCTGGACGTGTCTTCTTTCCATCCGACAATTCTAAATTTTTATGTCACACTGTCACGTCCATCTGACAAGTTTCTAATCCTGGATTAATCCAAACTTTCCTCTTTCTCCAAGCCCGTACCCAGGTGGCTGACCACCACTACAGGAAATCCTGGTCACCAGTTCGGGATCACAGGTCTCCGGCGTGCCCTCGGTGCTGCGCCGCAGTGCCCTCGCTCGCCCGTTCCTCCCACCCACCCGCTCATCACAAGGGATCTTTTACACCTTCTCTCTTCAAACCCCTAGCTCTGTGTCCACCATCTGTCCTTGCCGAAGATTCATGTGGTCTATGCGGCAAGCGTTTGTTAACTCTCTGCTATATTTGTTCCTAATTCACAGACGGCACTCAAGCCATCATACAGAAACTTGGAAATCTGCTCTGATTTCCGCCTGTTGGGGACTGTGTTCTGACGGCCCAACTACCCTGAATAGTGAGCCTTGCGCGTAGAAACCGTGTCACACGCCTCTTCCCTCTGGAGCGGAGCAAAGGGCCCCGAGGTGCACAGGGACTCGGACCCTAGTTTCAATTGATACTGCCTTGCATTTCTCACCACCCTGGCTTGTTTCTTACAGCTGATGTAGAAGGCCAGTCCTTAAAACACCGAGACAAGCGGCTTAGTTTAAATTTGGTAAGTTTGGCACTAGAATTCCCTTAAGCCTCGATTTTACCACAAGTTGCTTGACCAATATATGCTCCCTTGAAGTCTTTTGAGACTCAGCACTGAATCTCTGAGGACCCTTTCAGTCTTCCCTAAGGCTTCAACTTGTCTGAGAACGATTGCACTTCGTGTCCTATAAGGGCCCTTCTAGTTCTAATACTCAGACACTTGTCTGCCTCGGGGTGTGGGACTTAAGGCATCACACTACACTGAGAGTGTTTGCGGAAATTCATAACCCTCTATCTTCTAGCACCAAATCCAGGAGTGTCCTCACCTGCCTCATACAATAGGAGCAGGGGCAGAGCCCAAGTTAGAGGCTTACCTGACTTTCTTAAGGAAGTTCAAAGTTATTCTTGGATACTTGCAACCCCTGTGCACGGCCTTGGCCGTGCTTCCCGACCTGCACCTGTTCTCTTGCAGCCATGCGGGTTCTCCCCGGTGTACCCCACAGCTTCAACCAGTGCCGAAGATGGCTACGTGCCCATGGGCCCACAGGTGGCCACCTCTGCTCTTAGAACCCACTGCAGCCATGGTGACTACATCCCCATGAGCCCAGGGAGCATCTCAAGCCCGCTGCCTGAGCTACCTGCAGACATGGAGCCTCCCCCAGTGAATAGAGATCTCAAGCCTCAGAGGAAACGTAAGCCACGTGAGCGGACCTGCTGTGCAGGGGAGGGGAGAAAGGTCCTAGAGGCCACGTGCAGAAGTTTCCTTCTTGACCGTCTCTGGGAAGAAGGCACTGGAGGAGCCGTCCCAGAGGCCTGGGAGGTGTAGGGGTGAGGAGCGATGGCTGGGATTGAACAGGAAGGGCTGGCAGACCTTGCCGCCCCAGACTGAGGAAAGGAGTCACGGGACTTAGGGCACCGTGGCCCTGCAAATGCAGCCTACAATGCCAAGTTCATTCCAGAGGGTCCATCTTTGTCTGCTTCCCTAACAAAGGCCTTTGCCACCCCAGACCGAGGAAAGCAGTCAAGAATGACTTTTCATCCGAATCGGTGAATGTCAGACCTGGTCGTATGCAGCTGATCACCCACTACCCTGTGTGTGCCCATCCACAGAGGTGTCCGGGAGCAAGGAGTCTGGATCCTCTGGGCACAGAGCTCCTTGAAGCTTCTGTGTTACTCCCAGGCAGCTCCCCTGGGCTGCAAACAGCACGGACAGAGAGGGAAAAAGAAGAGGAGGGAAGGAAAAGCAGGTCAAAGTAATGTGCTTACTTTATTCTCCCCCACTGCCACCTGCCTAGTAGGTCTGGTGACTCCTAGGAACTCCCAGAATCTGGTCTGTTCCCACCTCTGTTTGCTCTTTGGAAATACTACTACTTCAGGTAGCCACGCCCCAACCTGGTCATTAAGTCCCCCTCCCATGCCTGGTCCTTCCAGCCTCACCCCTTCACTGGGCGGCAGGGGGTGGGGTGTGAATATGAGGAAGCAGGTTCCTCAGTGGGTGGGAGGAGCACAGGTGAAAAGCAGCTGGAAGAAGGAGGATTATGAAGTCAGTACCACACAGGAGAGCGAATCCTGTCTTATGGGGTTCAGAGGAAATAATCCTTCATTCTGCTCAGAAATGATTTCACAAGGACCTGTAACTCTGAAGTAGATGTTGTTTCGTTTAATTAATTTTCTATAGCAATGCTATCCAACAGAAATGTTATGTGACAGAAATGTAGCTATTGAACCCTTGAGAAGTGGCCAGCGCACGCGAAGAACTGAATTTTTATTGACTATATTCCCCATGCTGAATTTTAAATTTTATTTAATATTAACAAATATAAATTTAAATAGCCACATGTGACTGGTGGCTACCATATTGGACAGCATGGCTCATAGGACCTGGCGATCAGGCATGAACATGTCGTCTGGACTTAGGGTTCGGGAGCCAGTGGGTGGGTGTCCAGGTGGACCCCTGGGCCAAGACTTCAGGCTCCGACAGGTGTGGCTGCAGGGATAGACCCTGGGGCCCAACGGGGAGAGGGCAGGTAGAGAAGCCAGGAGGTGGCTGGTCGGTGAGGCTGATGCCAGGGAGTTAGGGCCATCAGGAGAGATCTTCACACCAGAGACGACGTGACTGTGACTCATATGTCCTTTCCAGCTCAGCAGCTTGCCCAGGTCAGAGGCTCCTGGGAAAGTGAGGAGTAGGAGTCGCTGTCCTGGGTTCTGATGATACGGAGGGGGCTTAAACAGTTTCCACCCATGCGGTCTAGTGGAGGAAACAAAGCAACCTGGTCAAGGCCATGGTAGAGGGATACATGCATGCCCATGATGTCTGGAGGCCAAAGAAGGCCTTTCGAAGCAGGGGACATTGACCTGAGACCTGAAGGTGACTAACCAGGCAGAGAGATGGGGAGGAATGTTCTAGGTAGAAAGACTATCAGGTAGACAATGGATGGGAGGTGGGGATAGAACCTGGGTGATCATCTCTGCCTGTAATAAGAAAGGTAAAATTTCCATTTTGGACACACCAAGTGTAAGGTAGATGTTTGGATCCCATAAGGTCAGAGACTTTCATCTGCTTTGCTCACACTGTGCCTCCAACACCTAGAACTATGCCTGATGTGCAGTGAGGTCTCAAATGCACACTGACTAAATGTCTTGCCCCATTGCTACCTCTAGCTGTAATGTGAGCAGTGAGGAAGGAGAAGGGTAGGTCCGCAAAATTCCCCCTCATTGTCAGTACTGCTCGTTAGTAAATCTGGATTTGCTGTGCTAAGTGGAATGTCTTCATTTTAGTCTCTAGATTCCATCCTTTCACTCCTGAGCACTTACCATACTGGATATTGTGTCTTCTCTCACAGCACGGCCACCCCCGCTGGACCTGAGCCACCTGTCCACCATCCGGGAACACACGTCTCTAACCAGGACCCGCACTGTGCCTTGGTACATCTTTGATTGCTCAAATGGACCTCAGCCAGCACAGGCGCTCCCAATTTTTGTGATGCATCTTTGATGAAATGTAGTTGAGGCCCACCTGGTCTAGTTTAAAGTCGAAGGGGGATGGGGTCTGTTGTTACCATGAGCCAGAAGTATTGTGTAGATCACAAAGGAAGGAATATAACTGAATGTCCCAGGATGCTGGAGTCAGGAACTAGCTGTTGGGAACCCAGGGAACTCTCCCCCTCACGCGTTTGCTTCTCTCTCCGCATTTGCTCTTCTGTCTCTCTCTGGAGAGCTCTTGTCAGTGTGGCACGTGCCTTATGGCCAAGGAGAGCTGTACCAGGCCTTGTGAGCTTACTTACACGCTATGAGTCCAGTACCAACAGAGACGGGCTCTTTTCCGACCCCAACTCACATTTCCGGGGAGAGGGAATTATACCGCCCCAGCCTGAGTGGAATCACCTGTGGCCCAGGGGGAGGGGCCAGCGGAACCGATGTGGCTTCCAGAAGCCCGACTTTGTGAGCAGAATAGGAGAAGGGAGTTCTCAGAGAGAGAGATGGTTCATGGACCTGGCAGACAAAGCCCAGAATGTATCTGCACTCTCTCATCTCCCCTGTTAGAAGTTGTATTTTCAGAGTCTGGAGCCTGGCCCGAGAGGTTCCCGGTTCACTCTGAATGCCACAGGATACAATCACTTAGCAAGGCAGAACTCTGCAGTGAGCTCTCTTTCCAGTCATGATGCACAGAGACACAGCCTGTGTTTCTGACTCGGGAGGAGGGTGAAAATTAATTTGCGGTCTTGTTCTGATTCCATCAGAGGGATGCCCACAGGTCATTACTTTTGCTGGCTACTCTGAAGGGAAGCAAGAGAATCACAAAGGAGCATGTTATTTTTGTTTGTGTGTTTGTTTGTTTTTTTTTTTCCCCTAAGTGATATGATGCCTTGGTCGGTTTCTAGAAAGCTCGTGACCTGTGCCCCTTGAGAGTTGGGAGCCATTTGCCCCAGCATGGGACAGAACCTGGGCAGTCTCTTCTGCTTCAGGGACTGCTGTGGCCAGAAGGAAATTGTATCTGGAAGGGGGGCGGGGCTGCAAACGCCGCAGGGACCTCGTCAGTTCCTGGCTGGCTTTCAGAGCAGCTGTAAGACATTGCTTTGACCTCGTCTATATTTTTGTTCTTAGCAATCGAACCAGATTTCTCTCTCCAGAAAGAAATGGTATTAATTCTGCAGGATTTTTTGCCAATTCTGTTTCCAGAGAAGAGGAAGAAAGCTACATCCACATGGTAATCCTCTGTTTCACACTCTTCATATGTTTCACCCCAATCTGTATTCTTACGAGTTCATTATAAAGGAAACACGTACTTCAGAAAGCCCCATGCAATCTTAAACCAATCACTTGAATGTAATCCCAGGTTACTGGCAACAAATCAGTTGGGGCTGGTTTTCTTCCCTGCGATAGTCAGCTCCTCATACCATTTCGAGGCCACGGTACTTCAAGGGTATCCAGGGTTGGGGCATGTGTAATGGGAAGATGGAAATGTCAGCAAGACTGTGATATCCAATTTGATATCAATGACTTGGTTAAAAAATGTTTTAATGTTTATTTACTTTTGAGAGAGAGACAGACAGAGCTCAAGCCAGGGAGGGGCAGAGAGGGAGACACAGAATCCGAAGCAGGCTCCAGGCTCTGAGCTGTCAGCACAGAGCCCGACGCGGGGCTCGAATCCACAAACCGTGAGATCATGACCTGAGCGGAAGTCGGACGCTCAACCGACTGAGCCCCCCAGGCGCCCCTGATCTAATGACTTTGTACCTCTCTGGACGTTCAGAGTCTAAGCTGTGGAAACTCACCTGTGTATTCCTTTCTAGCAGACCCCTGGTGGCCTGGCCCCGATTGCCTCTGAATATTTCTGAAAGATGAATCAGAGTCCCATTGGGAGGAAGTACAGTGTCCTGGACTGTGAATGTGTCTTAGTCTCTGGAGACTCAGATTATAGGGTCTTTGTGTAGACCTGAGTAGACAGAGACCTGCCATCTCTATCCTTTCATTCATTCATGCATTCATTCACTCATCTCTCCCTCTTGCCCTCTGTGGTTACTTCTATTAGGAGGCACGTGAGCCAGAGAGGGTCTCCGTGAGGCCTGTGAAATAGTGAAAAGAGATCTTAGAAAAACAATGTTCAGGGCACCGTGACTATATGTACTTTTGAGAAGACCGTTCCGGCCCTCCTATGCATGAGGTTAATAGGAAGTAAAAATCTAAGAACCGTAATCTCCAGGGAAGAAGTAATTAAATGCTTCATTTTGCCTTTCTATTTGATACAACTTGTGCTGTTAAGTTCACTTAACCATATGCAGATGGAAAGTGACTCATATACAAATCTGCTGTGGTCTTCCCAATGTTTTTCACACTTAGTAATGGCCCTTGGGAAACTTGTAGAAGAAAACACTCTTCTAAAGGATACTGACCAGCTGTGCTCTGTCTCCAGAGAACAGAAAAGGGAAGTGAATCTATAACCTCATAGAAGCAAGCGCAGAGCCATTCCAGACACCAGTTCATCCCTGATCTTTGAGGTTATGACAAAGAACAGTGTTTCATTTACGACCCTTGCTTGCCTAAGTTTATGATCGTTACTTAGTGACTGTCTGGGCATTACTAGGCAGTATGACACTGTCATGAAGAGCCCAGAACAGCTGCCGAGGGAGGTGGCTGTGGGGAGGCACCACATCGGTATGTTTAAGACCCTTCCCACTCCATTCCATCGTGCTTCTTCAACTGCGGTAAGACCATAATTTCAGATGACTTGGATTTGCATTATTTCACTTCTTCCACAGAACAGTTCTACAGGACTCCTAGGGTTTGATTTTGATTTCGCACATAATCGTATGTGTTCATTCTTTTCTCTTTGAGAACAAGTTCTGATCTGAATGTAAAAATTTACATCAGGGGCTGAAATACAAAGTTTGTTTTATTAACATTGTGCATCCTTTGTTAGTCTCTTTAAATATTTGTGAAATTATAGAAAACTTAGAAGAATTAACCTAATGTCAACTTAGGTGATCTCTTTTTTACAGGTTTTTCAAATTCTTTAATTTCAATAGTTTTGTAAGGCTTTTTTTTTTCTTTTTTTGAGAGAGAGAGCACAAGCAAGGGAGGGGCAGAGAGCAAGGGAGAGAGAGAATCCCAAGCAGGCTCTGCGCCATCAGCGCAGAGGCCAATGTGGGGCTTGAACCCATGAACCGTGAGATCAGGAGCTGAGCTGAGATCAAGAGTCGCATACTTAACCAATTGAGCCACCCAGACCCCCCTGTAAGGCTTTTTATAGTAGAATTATAGACTCCTAAATCTCACATCAAATGTCTCATTATGGACTTATAAGACTTTAGTTTTAGATTATCTTACAGTGGCATTGACTTTCTCTCAGTGTTCAGTTTTATGAATTTTAATATATGTTATATGTCATATAAATTAATAAAATATGAATAGATAACAAATATATGTTATATGTAAAGTCATAAAATATGAATTTTAACACATGTTCTATAATTTTTATATATATGGATATTAACATATATATTCAACATATATGTAACCACTGCCACAATCAGGACACAGGACAACCTCAAGATACTCTGTCATGCTCCCTCTGTATAGTCACACCCTCCCACAACCCTAATCTCTGGCAACGACTGATGTGTTCTTCATCACTCTAGTTTTGTCTCTCGAAGAATGCCACAGAAGCTGAATCATATAGTACGCCATCTTTTGAGACTGGTTTCCTTCACTCAGCATAGTGTCTTTGAGATTCACCCAAATCATAACGTGCGTCAGGAGTTCTTTCTGTTTTATTGCTGCGTAGTACTCAAGCATATGGATGTGCCCCACTTTATCTACTTACCCATTGAAGGACATTGGATAGTTTCAAGGTTTTTGACATTTATGAATAGAATTGTTGTAAACATTCTTTTTTTTTTTTTTTAATTTTTTTTTTCAACGTTTATTTATTTTTGGGACAGAGAGAGACAGAGCATGAACGGGGGAGGGGCAGAGAGAGAGGGAGACACAGAATCAGAAACAGGCTCCAGGCTCTGAGCCATCAGCCCAGAGCCTGACGCGGGGCTCAAACTCACGGACCGCGAGATCGTGACCTGGCTGAAGTCGGACGCTCAACCGACTGCGCCACCCAGGCGCCCCGTCATTCTTTTTTTTAAAGTAACCTCCATGCCCAACATGGGGCTTGAATTCATGACCCCGAGATCAAGCGTGGCATGCTCTACCCACTGAGCCAGCCAGACGCTACACAAAAATTCTTTTACAAATTTTGTTTTTTGATTTTTTTTCCTATGCTAAAATATACATTCACATAAAATTTACCATTTTAACCACTTTTAGATGTAGAATTCAGCAGCGTTAAGCTATGTTCACAATGTTGTGCAACCATCACCACTATCTGTTTCCAGAACTTTTTCATCATCCCAAACAGAATCTCTGTACCCATTAAACAATGTTTCCAGAACTTCTGCATCATCCCACACAGAATCTCTGTACCCATTAAACATTAACTCCCTAATCCCTGTCTACAAAGCCCCTGGTAACCTCTGTTCTACTTTCTGTCTTTGTGGATTTGCCTCTTCTAGGTGCCTCATAGAAGTGCAATCATACGATGGTTGTTCTTTTGTGTCTGCCTTCTTTCATTTATCTGTGTCTTCAGGTTTCATCCCTATTGTAGCATGTATCAGAATTTCATTCCTTTTTTAAGAATTGTTTTAAAAAAAAATTTTTTTTCAATGTTTATTTTTGAGAGACACAGAGACCGAGCATGAGTAGGGAAGGGCAAAGAGAGAGGGAGACACAGAATCTGAAGCAGGCTCCAGCCTCCGAGCTGTCAGCACAGAGCCTGACGTGGGGCTCGAACCCACGCACCGTGAGATCATGACCTGAGCCGAAGTCGGGCGCTTAACCGACTGAGCCACCCAGGCGCCCCTAAAAATTGTTTTAAGTTTGTTTATTTAGTTTGAGGGAGAACGAGCAAGCAGAGGAGGGGCAGAGAGAGAGATGGATAGAGAATCCCAAGCAGGCTCTGTGCTGTCAGCGCAGAGCCCAACATGGGGCTTGAACTCACAAACCATGAGATTGTGACTTCAGTTGAAATCAAGAAATCAAGAGTCGGACACTTAACCGACCGAACCACCCAGGTGCCCCTCATTCCTTTTTTAGGGCGAATACTCCATTGTATAGAGAGACCACAGTGTGTTTATCCATTCATCTGCTGATGGACATTTGGGTTGTTTCTACCTTTGGGCTGTTACTGCTGCTGTGAACATTAGGGTACAAGTATCTGAGTCTTTGCTTTCAATTCTTTTGGATATATACCTAGAGGGGGAATTGTTGCATCCTATGGTAACTTACCTTTACTTCTTTGAGGAACCACCAAACTGTTTTCCGCAGCAACCAAACCATTGGTTATTTCCACCAGCAATGCAAAAGGTTCTGATTTCTCTACATCCTCACCAGTACTTGTTATTTTCCATGTTTGTTTGTTTCCAATTTTGGGCATCCTGCTGGGTATGAAGTGGTATTAACTCTTCCTTAAATGTTTGGTAGAATTCCCCTGGAAAGCCATCTGGCCCCGGACTCTTGGTTTTTGGCACATTGTTGATTACTCATTCGATTTCCTTACTGGTTATGGGTCTGTTCAAATTTTCTATTTCTTCCTGTTTCAGTTTTGGTAGTGTACATGTTTCTAGGAATTTGTCCATTTCTTCCAGATTGCCCATGTTATTGGCATATAATTGCACATAATATTCTCTTATTATTGTTTTTATTTCTGCTATGTTGGTTGTGATCTCTCTCATTCTTGATTTTATTTATTTTGGTGCTTTCCTTTTTCTTCTTGATCAAACTGGCCAGTGGTTTATCAATTTTGTTAATTCTTTCAAAGAACCAGCTTCTGGTTTCATTGATCTGTTCTACTGTTTTTTTGGTTTCGATAGCATTAATTTCTGCTCTAATCTTTATTATTTCCTGTCTTCTTCTGGTTTTGGGTTTTATTTGCTGTTCTTTTTCCAGCTCCTTAAGGCGTAAGGTTAGGTTGTGTATCTGAGACCTTGCTTCCTTCTTTAGGAAGGACTGGATTGCTGTATACTTCCCTCTTACGACTGCCTTTGCTGCGTCCCAGAGGTTTTGGGTTGTGGTGTTATCATTTTCATTGACTTCCATATACTTTTTAATTACCTCTTTAACTTCTTGGTTAGCCCATTCATTCTTTAGTAGGATGTTCTTCAGTCTCCAAGTATTTGTTACCTTTCCAAATTTTTTCTTGTGGTTGGTTTTGAGTTTCATAGCGTTGTGGTCTGAAAATATGCACGGTATGATCTCAATCTTTTTGTACTTACTTAGGGCTGATTTGTGTCCAGTATATGGTCTATTCTGGAGAATGTTCCATGTGCACTGGAGAAGAATGTATATTCTGCTGCTTTAGGATGAAATGTTCTGAATATATCTAAGTCCAACTGGTCCAGTGTGTCATTCAAAGCCATTGTTTCCTTGTTGATTTTTTGATTAGATGATCTGTCCATTGCTGTGAGTGGGTGTTGAAGTCTCCTACTATTACGGTATTACTATCAATGAGTTTCTTTATGTTTATGATTAATTGATTTATATTTTTGGGTGTTCCCACATTTGGCACATAAATGTTTACAATTGTCAGGTCTTCTTGGTCTATAGGCCCCTTGATTAAGATATAATGCCCTTCTGCATCTCTTGATAATAGTCTTTATTTTAAAGTCTAGATTGTCTGATATAAGTATGGCTACTCTGGCTTTCTTTTGTTGACCATTAGCATGATAGATGGTTCTCTATCCCCTTACTTTCAATCTGAAAGTGTCTTTAGGTCTAAAATGGGTCTCTTGTAAACAGCATATAGATGGATCTTGTTTTCTTATCCATTCTGTTACCGTATGTCTTTTGATTGGAGCATTGAGTCCATTGACGTTTAGAGTGATTACTGAAAGATATGAATTTATTGCCATTATGATGCTTGTAGTGTTGGAGTTTCTGGTGGTATTCTCTGGTCCTTTCTAATCATTGTTGCTTTTGGTTTTATATGTATATACATATACATATACATATATACATATATATGTATATGTATACATATGTATATGTATACATATACATATATATGTATACATATATATATATATATATATATAAATATATTTATTTAATCTTTTTTCCCCTCAGAGAGTCCCCCTTAAAATTTCTTGCAGGGCTGGTTTAGTGGTCACAAACTCCTTTAATTTTTGTTTGGGAAACTTATTATGTCTCCTTCTATTTTGAATGACAGCCCTGCTGGATAAAGATTTCTTGGCTGCATATTTTTCTGATTCAGCACATTGGATATATCCTACCACTCCTTTCTGGCCTGCCAAGTTTCTGTGGATAGGTCTGCTGCAAACCTGATCTGTCTTCCCTTGTAGGTTAGGGACTTTTTTCCTTTGCTGCTTTCATGATTCTCTCCTTGCCTGAGAATTTTGTGAATTTGACTATGATATGCCTTGTTAATGGTCAGTTTTTGTTAAATCTAATGGGGGTCCTCTGTGCTTCCTGGATTTTGATGTCTGTGTCTTTCCCCAGGTTAGGAAAGTTTTCTGCTATGATTTTCTCACGTAACCCTTCTACCCCTATTTCTTTCTCTTCGTCTTCTGGGACCCCTATGATTCTGATGTTGTTCCTTTTTAATGAGTCACTGATTTCACTAATTCTTGTATCCTGCTCTTTGGATTTAATCTCCCTCTTCTTTTCTGCCTCCTTATTCTCTATAAGTTTGTCGTCTATATTGCTGATTCTCTGTTCTGCCTCATCCATCCTTGCCACCACTGCATCCATCCATGATTGCAGCTCAGTTATAGCATTTTTCATTTCATTCTATTTTTTACTTCTTTTATCTCTGCAGGAAGGGATTCTAATCTATTTTCGACTCCAGCTAGTATTCTTATCATCCTGATTCTAAATTCTGGTTCAGACATCTTGCTTGTATCTGTGTTGGTTAAATCCCTGGCTGTCGTTTCTTCATGCTCTTTCTTTTGGGGTGAATTCCTTCGTTTTGTCATTTTGAAGGGAGAAAAGGAATTAATGAGGTAGAAAAATTTAAAAAATATTAAAATTAAAAAATTAAACACACACAAAAAATCGAATAAATGATGCTAGATCCTAGGTGTGTTTTGGTCTGGAGGTTGAAAGTGGTTTGACAGATTAGAGAAAAAATGGGTGGGGAAGGAAATCGTTTGAGAATTTGAAAAAATGAATACACTGAAGTAGACTAAAATGAGATGATGGGAGTAAAATAGAATTTGAAAAAATTTACACAAAAGTAAAGAATATAGTAGAAAAAAATTAAAAATATTTTTAATAAAAATCAAAAGTAAAAATGAATTTTTTCTCTTTCTGTACTCAAGAAAAAGAAAAGAAACGAAAAAGAAAAAAAAAGGAAATCGTTTGAAAATTTGAAAAACTGAATACACTGTAGTAGACTAAAATAAATGATAGAAGTAAAATAGAATTTGAAAAAGTTTACAGAAAAACAAAAAATATGGTAAAAAAAATAAAGAAAAATATTTTTAATGTAAATTGAAAGTAAAAATGAAGTTTTTCTCTTTCTGCATTCAAGAAAAGAAACGAAAAAAAAAAAAAAGTAAATTGAAAATTTGAAAAAATGAATACACTGAGATAGACTAAAATAAAATGATGTAAGTAAAATAGAATTTGAAAAAATTTAAATATAAGTAAAAAATATAGTAAAAAATGAAGAAAAATATTTTTAATAAAAATTGTAAATAAAAATGAATTTTTTTCTTTCTGTATTCAAAAAAAAAAGTGAAGAAAAAGGAAGAAAGAAAACTGAATAGATCGACCTGCTAACAGATTGAAATAAGACTGAAATTACTTTGTTTTGCCCTAGAAGTCAGACTATGTAGCACTTTATAGTCCATAAACTAAGTAGGCGGTGAGACTTGTGTTCTTGAAGAGCCAGGTTGGCCCAGTTGGGTGGGGCTCAGTGTAATGGCTCCCCTATCCACTAGATGGTGCTGCTAGCCTACTGGCGTGGAGTGTTGCGGCGCTGGTAGGTGCTTACGCGCATGCGTGGGAGCGGTGAAAATGGCTTCACCCAGCTACCCGGTCTCTAGTGTCGGAGCTCTGTTCTCCCGGATCAGCAATCATGCACCGGTCCTGTCTTCAGCTTTCGTCCACTCCCCGCTTTTTCACTCTCCATGACCAAACCCCAGGCAGTACCTCTCTCCCGAGTTTTGTCTCAGATGGGGCTGTTTTCCCCGGCCCCTTACTTCCAAAGGACTGCGGCTTTGACCCGTTCGGCCCCTCTGCTGGAGGGTCCCACCGAGCAATGGCCGAATGAGCAGTGGCCGAATGTCGTCTGCACCCTGGAACGCCCGCTGGACCCTGCTGCTGCCAGTGCCCTGAGACTGGGGCCAGGTGTCAGCCCGCCCCAGAGAAAGTTCGTGAGATAGTGTAGCAGCAGCATTTCAGGGATTATGGAAAATCACAACACACATCTGGCACCAGGCTTCGCCCTTAACGACCTTGCCCCAGCACCAGCGAATGTGGCCGTTTTCTGGGGTCTGCTGGGACCAGGTGGCTTCAACAGTCTCCACCAAATGTCCTTCCAACAGCGGAACTGCTCTTCCCCGTGTGGCCCGAGAACCTCCCGGACCCCACTCTGTTCCTGGGGATGCGCCCTTCCCACCAGAGCACCGCCAGGTATTGAGCTGTGGAGTTGCAGCCTTTGTGCTCCCCTTGTTTGCAGTCTTAATGGAAATTAAACCCTCTCCTTTCTCCCTTTTTAGTTTAGTCCCTGCAGTTATTTCCAAGTTTCCACTTTCTCTCCAGCTGCTTTTGAGGAGGGGTGCTTTTCCCATATTCTCCCCCCCCCCCGCCATCTCCATCCTCTCTCCGCCCGCAAAAGCACCTCCTTGCCCACCACCACTTCTCCCCAAGTTCACCTCTCTGTGCCGTATACCTGCTGAATTCTGTGGTTCAGGTTGTGCAGATTGTTGTGTTAATAATCAGATCAGTTTTCTAGGTGTGCAGGATGGTTTAGTGTTGGTCTGGCTGTATTTCATGGACGCGAGACACACAAAAAACTTCCATGCTGTTCCACCATCTTGGCTCCTCCTCCCATCAGATTCTTCTCTATAGTTAGGAGTTTGTTTCTTGGTTTGCCTCTTTCTTTTTTTCCTTTGTTCATTTGTTATGTTTCTTAAATTCCACATATGAGGGAAATAATATGCTATTTGTCTTGTGACTGACTGACTTCGCTTAGCATAATACTCTCTAGCTCCATCCAAGTTATTACAAATGGCAAGATTTCATTCATTTTGACGGTTGAGTAATATTCCACTGTATGTGTATACCACATTTTCTTTATCCGTTCACCTATCAATGGACACTTGGGTTGCGTCCATATCTTTGCTATTGTAAATAATGTTGCAATAAAGATAGGAGTGCATATATCTTTTTGAACTAGTGTTTCTGTATTCTTTGGGTAAATGCCCAGTAGTGGAATTACAGGATCATATGGTAGTTCTATTTTTCACTTTTTCAGGAACCTCCATACTGTCTTCCAGAGTGGTTGCACCAGTTTTCATTCCCACCAACAGTGCACAAGGGTTCCTTTTTCTCCACATCCTCGCCAACACTTGTTTCTTGTGTTGTTGATTTTAGCCATTCTAACAGGTGTGAGGTGATATCTCATTGCAGCTTTGATTTGCATTTCCCTGATGATGAGTGATGTTGAGCATCTTTTCGTGTGTCAGCCATCTGGATGTCTTCTTTAGAGAAATGTCTGTTATGTCTTCTGCCCATTTTTAAATTGGGTTATTTGTTTTTTGGGTGTTGAGTTGTATATGTTCTTTATATATTTTGGATACTAACCCTTTATTGGATATGCCATTTGCAAATACCTTCTCCTATTCCATAGGTTGCCTTTTAGTTTTGTTTCCTTTGCTGTGCAGAAGCTTTTTATTTGGATGTAGTCCCAATAGTTTATTTTTTCTTTTATTTCCCTTGCCTCAGGAGACATATCTAGAAAAATGTTGCTATGGTCAGTGTGAGAGGCATTACTGGCTGTTGATTAAGCCTAATTTATTGACTTTTTTCATTCAAGGATTGTTATCATGTCTAAGAACAATAAAATTGCCTAACCTACCAGGTAATTAGGATTTTCACGTTTTCTTCTAAAAGTATTATGTTTTTAGGTTTTATATTATGGTCTATGATCCATGTTGAGGTATGAGGTATGAGATGGTGTTGACGATGATTTTTTACATACAGATATCCAAATGTTCCACTACCATTTGTTGACAGGATGATCTTTTCTTCATTGAATTGCCTTTGCACTTTTTTTAAAACTTCGGTCAGGCATATTTTTGTAGTCTTTATATTCTATTCCATTGATTTACGTGCCTATCATTTTGTCTATACCACAGACTTGATTACAGAAGACTTACAGTAAATCTTAAAATGAGAAGCATATTTTCTCCAATCTCATTCTTGCTTAAAAATCTTTTTTGTGGGGCGCCTGGGTGACTCAGTCAGTTGAGCGTGAGACTGTTGATTTCAGCTCAGGTCTTGATCCCAGGATTGTGGGATTGAGCCCCGAGGTGGGCTCTGCACTAAGCATGGAGCCTACTTAATATTCTCTCTCTCTCCCTCTGCCCCTCTCCCCTGCTTGCACTCGTGCACACACACTCTCTCTCTCTCTCAAAATAAGAAAAAAATAATAAAAAAGCCTTAAAATGTTTTGTGTTATTCTGCTCCCTTTGCCTTTCCATATAAATATTAGAATAAGCTTTTCTTTACCTAACAAAATATCCTTATGTGATTTTGATTAGAATTGTGTTAAATCTATGAATAAATTTGAGCAGAATTGACACCTATATTATACTCAGTCTTCTAATTCATGAATATGGCATATCTGCCCATTTATTCAGATTTTTAAATTTTCTTTCCTCAAAACTTTATAATTTTAACATGTAGATCTTATCATGTTTTATCAGATTTCTACCTAAGTATCTCACTTCTTGGAGCTATTGCAAATGGCATTTTTGTAATTTCAGCTTCCAATTGTTCACTGGTGGTATACACAAATGTTGTTTTTGATGTGTTGGCCTGTGTCCTGTGACCTTGTTAAATTCACTTATCAAAAATAGGAGGTTTTAACTTTCTTTAGATTCCCTGGGGTTTTCTGTTTACATGATCATCTCATATGTAAATACAGTGCTTTATTCCTTCCTTTCCAATCTGTAGGCTCTTTCATTGTTTTACTTGCTTTATCACTAGCCTACGATGTCAAGTACAATGTGGAATATGAGTGGTGAGATGAATCTCCTTGTCTCCATTTCAGGAGGAAATCATTCAGTCTCTCACTATTGAGTTTGATTTTAGCTGCGGGTATTTTATCGATGGTCTTTATTAGGTTAAGGAAGCTACTTTCTAAGTTTTCTAAGAGTTTTTTTTTTTTTTTTATCATGAATGGATGCTGATATTCTCAAATGCTTTTCTACATTCATTGATGTGATCATTTAGTTTTCTTCTTTAGATTGTAAATATTGTGGACTACACTGACCTATTTTCGAATATTGAATCAGTCTGTATTCACAGAATAAATCCTATTTGCTCATGGTGTATTATTATTTTTATGTGTTGCTGGATTTGATTTGCTAACGTTTTGTTGAGGATTTTGTATCTATGTTTATGATAGATATTGATTCGCAGGTTTTTCATAGTGTCTTTGTCTTGTTTTGTTATCAAGGTAATGCTGTTTTCTGGAACAGATTGTGTAGAATTAGTGCTATTGATTCTTTAAGTTTTTTGATAAATTCATCAGTGAAACCATCTGGGTGGCTTCAATTTCTTTAATAGTTGTAGGACCATTAATATGATCTACATAATCTTGGATGAATTTTAGTTATTTGCCAGATGGTTTATATGTTTTACCTTTCACAGTTCGGTCTGCAATGAACTTGGAATTAACTTCCGTGTATGATTTGAGGTAGGAGTCAAGTTTCATTTTACCCTGGTATGTTTCTCTAATTGATCTGGCACCATTATATTTAAAATTACTATAATTTACCACTATTCTGCAGCGCTGTCTTTGCCATAGATCAAGTATCCATATGTGTGTGGGTCTTTTCATGGACTCTCACTTCTGTTCCGTTGGTCTACATGTCTATCTTTGGACAATACCACACTATGCTAGTTACTATAGCTTCATGAGTCTCCATGTCTAGGAAAAGAAGTCCTCATGCTTTGTTTACCTTCCTCAAGTTTTCTGTGGCTATTTTTGGCCCTTTCTATTCCCATGAAAATTTTAGAAACAACTCCTCAAATTCTACGAAAAATGAAATACCCTTCTTTGCAGGATGCGTGGTCAAAATGATTGAATCCAACATTTGAAATGGAACTACATTTCTTCTTTTCTTTTTTTCTAATTTGGGAGAAGGAAGGCACAGAATACCAAAGGGTTCAGGAGTTGCCCGTGGCACCTACTTCCAGAAGTCAGGCTGAAGGGAAAGGAAAAGAAGGGGTAGTGGTCCAAAGTCCACCTAAGCAGCAGGTAAATCACAAGATGCCCCTCCCTCGCTGCATGGAGGTGGACCACTAGGACTTCCCATCTCTGTAGGAAGGGTGACGTGTAGTCTCTAGAGAGAGTAAAACAAGGTTTCTCTGCACTGCGGGGACATTAGACGCATTTGACCAAGACCACTGTACTAAAAACAAGGTGATTAGCTAAATATGCATAATGGATATGACCATCATTCCTAAACCTGTTCCCCAGCCCCTCTGTTCCACAGTATTGACAACCAGACCTTCATAGTTAAGTCCTAGAAATTGGGAGACAGTTCTCTGGGCTGTTTGAGCAGCCCGAGGCAAGACCTAGGTCCTGACATAAGGGGTTCGCCAAGAAAACCATCCAGTAGGATCCCACTGCAGTGAAACCCAGTTGACAAGCACCACCCATGTACTTAAAGCTTCCAGTCAACTTCTGGGTCTTTCGCTCCTAAATATGAGCAGACCGTCAGTGATTCCATCAGACATTTCAGGAAGGCTCTAGCATGAAGGCCAGAGACTAAAATGGATTGGAGGAAGCAAACTATGCCAGAAGGGGAAATGTTTTTTAAAAATCTATTATTGCCTTCTTTTTTAAAGTTTTAAATTTTAATTCCACTCAGTTAACATAGAGTGTTCTATTAGTATTGGGTGTGCAATATAGGGATTCAGCACTTCCATACACCACCCAGTGTTCATCACAAGTGCCCTCCTTAATATTTTCTGAGAGATGAGCTATTACAACTGTAAATCAAAAGAATCTATTAGGTCAGTCAGGAACATTAACATATGAAAGGAGAAACGGCTGTGATTAACTCATTAGATGCAGAACAGGTGTTTGGTAGAACCCAACCTCAATTCACATGCAGGAACTTGATCTGTGAACAGAAGTTGTGGTGGGAGAAAGGACAGCTCTCCAACTGGGTAAAAGATACAGAAAAGGAGTGGGTTGTACCCCTGTTTCACCACCACATGTTAGAATCACCTCGAGCTGGATTTTTAAGTGTGAAGGGCAAAACTTTATAGTTCTAGGAGAAAATATGGGGAAACACATTGTGACCTCAGCACGGGGGAAGGGTTCCTTAAAATACAAAAGAAGCCACTTGGGAAAAGAGTGATGTGTTACATTAAAAGTGGAAACTACTCGGGGCACCTGGGTGGCTCAGTCGGTTAAGTGTCCGACTTCGGCTCAGGTCACGATCTCGCAGTCTGAGGGTTTGAGCCCCTCGTTGGGCTCTGTGCTGACAGCTCGGAGCCTGGAGCCTGCTTTGGATTCCGTGTCTCCCTCTCTCTCTGCCCCTCCCCAACTCGCGCTCTGTCTCTGTCTCTCAAAAATAAATTAAAAAATGTTAAAAAAAAAAAAAAAGTAGGAACTACCCGTCCTTAAGAAAATTCCATAAGAAGAAAGAAAGAACAACTATAGACTGATAGGCTATTTGTAATGCACACCTACAAATGATTACTCTCCAGGATCTAGGAGGAAGCATTGAGAAAAATTAGAAAAATGCAGGCACATCAATGAAAACATTAGCAAAACCAAAACAAACCTGAACAGACAATTCACGGAAGAGAAGAAAATAGATGACACTTAAACACATGAAAAAGTGTCCAGGGCACCTGGAGGGCTCAGTCAGTTTAGCATCTGACTCTTGATTTCAGCTCAGGTCATGATCTCACGGTTAATGGGTTGGAGCCCCGTGTTGGACTCTATGCTGACAGCTTGGATGGAGCCTGCTTGAGATCCTCTCTCTCCCTCTCTCTTTCTGCCTCTCCCTTAATCTCTCTATCTCTCAAAATAATCTTACAAAGTCTTAAGAAAAGAAAAGGTGGCCAATTCATTAGTTATCAAGGGCATTGGAAATCAAACCATGGTAAGATACCATTTTCCCCAGATCAGGTCAGGTCAGGAATACAAAACGTCTGATATTGGGGCACCCGGCTGACTCGGTAAGGGGCATGCAACTCATGATCTCAGGGATGTGAATTCAGGCCCCACATTGGGTGTAAAGGTTACTTGGAAATCAAATTTTTTTAAAGGACTCTGATATTACCAAGTATTGGCCAGGATGGAGTAGTAGTAGGTATGTGAGTTGGTATAACAAAATAGCCTGTTTGGAAAATAGTTTGGCAATAGTGAAGTTGAAGATGCCCACATCCTACAAGCCAGCAATTCTATTCCCAGGGACACATTCTAGAAACTCTTCCACAGTTACACAAGTGCTCGTGGCAGCATTGCTTGTAAGAGCCCCCAAACTGGAAGCAACTCCAATGTATGCTGGAGGCGGGGTGGTTAAATGAGTCATGCAATGATGGAATGATCTATCCAATGAGAAGGAAGGAGGGAAAGCTGGCGGGTGAGCATGCCTGGATGTGAAGTATGTAGTCTGGAGCAGACCCTGAAGTCACCAAACATACCTGCGATATGTTTCTACTGACAAAGGTTCAAAACAGGCAAAAGTACAGTGTGAGATTAAAGGATACTGACACACTCATGAAACCATATTTAAAGAGGAAGAGATGGTAAAAATTCCGTCTCGTGCCTGATGGCTCGTGGGGAGCGAAGTTGGTTTGAGAAGGGGAGCGGGTGCTTCTGATGCCCGGGGGTCCATGGGTGTGTGTCGCACACGTCATACCGTTTGCATCTGTATAAAGTGTCTTCAGATGCATCTGAGATGCCTTTACTAGCCTTGAATAAGTGTGCTTGATCTTTTCTGGATTTAGTCTCTAAGGTGTTGTGGGCTTGTCAGATCCTTAAAACAGACTCTTCTTGGGGGAGATTTTGGGCAACCCCTCCATGGTGAGTAAAGGTGTAGCTTCACGTGAAGGCCGAATTGGCCGTGTTGTATTTCAAATGGTAGCTCTCACTCAGACATGCAGACGGCTCCATGCAGGTGTCCTCAGACCACCTTGTGGTCTGATGGCAAGTGCTCAAGTGGGGACAGGACTCGCCCCGCTTTCCTTGGGCAGCCCGGCTGGATACCCTTAACCTGAGTCCCATGATGTTGCTTTCCAGAATCGCAGGACGGCCAAGTCCCTAAGCAGTGGTGCTCTGACCTGGACAAAGAAATTCAGCCTGGACTATTTAGCGCTGGACTTCAATTCTGCGTCGCCAGCCCCTATACAGCAGGTAGGAAGGACTTGGTGTCTGAGGATTCCCAGGGGATTCCTTTTCTGATTAGATTTTTCTGATGATTCAGCCATGCATGTTCTCTTTGGAAAGTCTTAAATGTACAGATGTGTGTGGGCATAGGAGGGGTCTGCTTAGGGTGGGAGTTAATAGCACGGTTTGGTTAGACTCTGGGGAGGGGTGACAAGAGCTGACAGTTGGAATCGGAGCCCCTCAGCATAGGCAGTTTGCACTCCTCTGGATAGTTTTCTCGTCTGTAAAATGGGGATCGGAAGTACTAAACAGCTAAATATTTTTGAGCAAAGGACGGTCGTGATCTAAACCGTGCCTAACAACGAATGTTGTTTGAGGAGACAAGCAACTTGCCGAACCGCGTAGCCAGTGTGAGTCCACTTTGTGTGTGTGTGCAGGGAAAAAAAGTTTGGAAGACCTCCTTTCCCTTTTGCCAAACGAACTCCCGCTTCTCCTTTACCTTGAATTTCATTCCCCAAACCTGAACTCCTATTCCAGAAAAACTGGTCAGAAGGGGGTGCCTCGGTCGGTTTTGGTAGGCCATGCGATCACGACAGTCAAGCCCTAGGTCTTAGTGGCCTTTCCTGCTGGTGCTCGTGGGACATCCTCCATCCGGGTCCCTGCTGGGAGAAAAAGCCTCTGACTGACGCTCACTGGCCTCCTGGCAGAATCACAGGCTGCCTCTTGTCCCTTCGGGATTGGCACACGTCACTTCCACTCGTAGGACGCTGGTCAGAGCGAGTCTGATAGCTGGGGTGGAGTAGGAGGGAGCGCAGGAAGAGCAATATTCGAGCATGTACCCAAAGTGTAAAGATTCTGCAGGGAATGACTTGGGAGGAAGGAGCAGCTGATATTTAACCCCGCAATCTACCACCAAAGGGCTGGCATTTTCCTGAATTTTTTGAATTTGATGTAATAAAAATCTGTTTGGTTCTTCCCCTTCAGAAACTCTTCCTTTCAGAAGAGCAAAGAGTGGACTATGTCCAAGTGGATGAACAGAAGACACAAGCCCTCCAGAGCACGAAGCAGGAGTGGACGGATGAGAGGCAATCGAAAGCGTGAGATACGTGCTTGGGCCATGTGTGGGGCAAGGAAGCCCGCGGCTTGCTCTGGGCGTCTTTTGCCAGGGTTGCAGTGATGGTCCATGCAGGCCAGGAATCAGAGAGAGTATGTCACTTACGCGGACTCGGCCAGAACCTTTGGGAGAGAGGATCTATTCATCTACACCGAATGGGGAGAAGGAAGAAGTGGTCTCCTGGCCCCACCCCCACCCCACCCGTCTTGGCTGTGTCCCTCTCCTACCACATGAGCCCAGAGCCTCCCAGATGCTTAGAGTCGGCTCCATACCCATAAGAGGCGGCCATGGACTGTCATGTAGAAAGCTCCATTCAGGCATGGTAGGAACAAGAAAAGCAAGACTTGGGACAATATTTTTCCCAGAGCTTTTAAGAATCTCTCCAATGGAGCATTTGGAGTACAGATTCGAGCCAGTATTGCTACCAAACAGAATCATTTGACTCTAATGCTTGCAAATTCCGACCTTTCTTCTGTGTTTCCATTGGATCATAAATCATCCTGGCGGAGAGGCTCCTGGAGACCATCTTGTCCCAGGTCCTGCACACATGGTTGAGGAGATCAAACCCAGAGGTGGTGGCAGAGTTTGCATTCCTTACTGCAAAGGCCCCAACAGACGAATCATTTCTGTCCCTAGCGAAAGACAGGTCAAGTGAGAGGGGCAGTGAGTCCTGGGCTCTGTGGTGAGCGTGTCAGAGGACACTAGTGGCGCTAAGGGTGTCATGGCCGAACAGCTGCCTGCGGCTGGGTGTTCCATTGCTGCCAGCCTCTCAGCACGTTTTCACATGCGTTGCCTCATGCCTTCTCAAAAACCTCCGAAGCGAGGCTTGGCAGAGAACGTTGCTCCCACCTGGAAGCAAATGACAGCCAGAGGAGGGAGCAGTGTGCCTGAGATCACTCGCAGAGCCAAGGCCCAGGGTGAGGTCCCCCACAGGCCCATTCCACCATCTTCCACTGCCTCTGAGGATTTTGATGAGATCTAGGAGTTTGGCCAACCTTGGGGACGTGAAAAACACGTGCAGACACGAGATGAGTCATCATCCCCCCTCCCTTTCATAGGATTTTGAACAGGTGCCGTTCCTACTTGACAAGTATGCATGCCAAGCTGGCTTCTCTTTGTGTGGTGTTCCAATGGGTGGCCCTAACATAATCAGTGGTTACCCTGAGCAATACCTCCTGACCGTCACGGTGAAAGCCATTCTTGGATCGTGTGGTCCCTTGCACGGTGTTTCCCGCAAACCGGCTGGGGGCGGCAGAAGAATTGTTTGCCACCTCAGGGAAGGCACAAATTGTCTTTGGCTGTCCTCTGCTAGCCCTCCGCTTTTGAGTGATAGTTGTGACCAGAAAACAAACAAACGCAACAGAAAAAACTTTAAACAATGAATTCCATTCTCAAATTTCCTGGCGAATTTCTCCCTTCTTCTTTAGTGATGGCTAAGTCCTGAGAGCAAAGGGCACCACTGTGTAGTGAGGACATCGTGTCACTCCCTCCTTTATGGGGCACTGGGGTTCAGGGGGGACAGGTGAAGGTCTCAGTAGGGCGTGGGGTTGTGTTTAATGGCCCTTCCCGATTCTTCCGAGAGCCTGTAGCCAGAAGACAGATGGGAACAAGCGGGAATGAAGCAGATACAGGTCCGCCATTCCGACTGGCATTGCATCTCACGGAAGGAAGGCTTCAGGGGCAGGCCGGTCTATGGCAGTCAGGCTCGGTCAGGGAAGTTGTAGGCTCTGCTGTGGGGTTTTAGGGCTCAAAATGCCCCAAAGGTAAGTAATGCCGGTCTGGGCTTTTCAGACCGTAGAAGTAATTCTGATGTTCAAAGCAACAGGATCTGGTGACCTCATTTTCTTCCTGGAGTAAGGTGGGGGGAAATGGTGGAATGCTTTCAATGACATAAGAATCCTCAGTGAGCCCAGATGGAGAAATGCGAGCCCCCCCCTGCCCCCTGCGGCCACCTCTGTGTCACAACACACAGGCCAGAGCCTGTAAGGAGCCATCTTCTTCCCTCTGTGACTTGCAAAGAGTCACAGAGCCTCAGGCAAGAATCCAGGGTGCTGGACTGCCAGTTCTCATAGACGGTAACTTCCTTGTGTGTGGGGCACCTGTCTTTAGATCCCGACAAAGGAGGCTGGTGCAGCAAAATTGTATGCGCAAGTGTCGAGAACCACACCAGACTTGGAATAGATCACAGATACAGTGGAAATTATGTCCGTAGTGAAATGTCATCCGATTGGCCACACACACAAAAAACCTCTTTCTACAAAGTATTTCCAGGGAAGTGTTGACTGCACGAAGCAACACACACGACTGGTGTGACTTGTTTGGAAGCCATTAGTGAGGCATTAACAAAAAAGACAACCTCACCCTCCTCTCCAGGATGTGTGTGATTATGTCCGGCTTCAATAAGACGGCTAATGGATGCTTGCCCCAAAGCGCATGACCCGGGGACACAAAGTACAGGTAATTTTGAGCTGATAGCAGCACGTGCTCCTGAGAAAGCACCACGAATGAAAATGCTACTGGCCAAACCCTGTTCTCCTGCTGGGATAAACCGTGTGTAATGGGGCTGTGATTCTGACCAGGGTCTGAGGTTTCAGCGTTGTTTTGTTTTGTTTTGTTTTGTTTTGTTTTGTTTTGTTTTGTTTTTAGTAGAAATGATTGCAGGTACCATTCCGAGTCAAGCACACATGGCATGTGCGTCCACTGTGCGGGGCACACCTTCCCAGGAGATAGCAGGACATTTGAGCCCACGTTGTTTTCTGCAGTTCCTTTTTGCCTGGTTTTTCTTCCATCTCATTTCTTTAGGAAATTCCTCCAGATCAGGGGTTGTGCAGTGCAGAAGTGGGGGAGGAGCCCCAAGGCCCAGGACACAGCTTGGCCTCAGAGGCACAGAGTCATCCTGTGCAGGCCGATGTCCTAGAGCAAGGACAGGCTGAACTGTGGCCTTTAGATCTGAGTCAAGACAGAAGGCTCCCCTCAGGCATGGCTTTCTCCTCCCAAGGCCGTCTCCATCCCTGTCAATACCATCCTTGTACCCACAGTCGTGTTGATCTTAAAACATTCATTATGTTTCTTACTGTTTCATTTCTGGCATTAATAAAAGTCTTATAAGGAAGAACCACACTCAAGTTCTCTCTTATTGAAAATGATGACATCCTATATAAATGCAGAACACGTTTCGAAAGCTGCGTATGTGAAGATAGCCTCCATTGCCATTTTCAACTACAACAAACTTGACCTAACTCACAGGGAATCGCCTACATCTGGGTTATTTTGTGACAAACACTTGAGCACAGGTGGTTGTAATGAGAACTGCTCAGCCAAAGCACATCTTGACGTCTCTTTTCATCAGAAACCAGCTTCCAACATTAGCGGCAAAATCCGTGACCATCCTTGATGACACGCATAACATGATCTCCATCATCATTGACCTTAACAAAGCAACAGCCCCTAGCACGCTGCTCCCCAGCAGAGGTCTCTTGCACCCCCACCCTCTCTTTCCCCGGGGCTGAGGCTCCCCGCCAGCCTGGGCACTGGCTCTGAGGCATCTTTAAGCCACGAAGTAAGGTGGGGACCACCAGAGCAGTGGGGGCTCAGCTGCAGGGAAGCAGGCCAAAGGCAGAGAGGGGAGAAGAAGCCACATGAAATTCCTTGCCCCTGAGAAGTGTGAGGCCGACGTCATGAATGCTTCTTCCCAACACCCTCTCCAGCCTGAGCCCCTGACCCAGAGAACGGTTGGCCCACAGGGCTGACCTGGGAGGCAGGGGCCGAGAAGCCGAAGGGGTGCTTTAACTCTAGGCTCCTTATGCTCTGGCCCCTGTACCAGACCCCTCCCCTGTTTCCAGCTTTCGAATCCTCCTTTATCTTTCTTGATCTTCAGTTGCATTTGTTGTTATCATTTTCCTACTTTGATTATACCATTTGTTTTGTAAAATAATCTTTTCTTTTTTGCCACTGAGGGAGTGTGGCTTGGGTGCAGGCTGGGCCAGGGGGCCCAATGGGAGAGAGCAGAGCTGAGATGCGGGGCTCCCCCACCACATACATGGCACTTTCCTTATGACCGAGGGATGCTACGGAGTCTCAGGATCGTGAGGGCCTTTCCGATCAAGGGTTCCAGGTCATTGGATGGAGACCCACGTGGGCAAAAATCAACCCTGACCCCACTTCGCCATCATATACAAACCGATTCTAGGCAGACCTCAATGGGAAAGGCAGAACAGTGGATTTGAGGTGTTCCCTCTGCTGTGTCAGATCCATTATACATCTATCCATCCCTGTTGCTTTGGTCTTTGTTTCATGGTCAAAACCTCTATTTTAAAGTGTTTTTTTTTTAATGTTTTATTTCTTTTTGAGAGGTAGAGAGAGGGGGAGACAAAGGATCACAAGCAGGCTCTGCACTGGCAGCGCAGAGCCTGACACGGGGCTTGAACTCACAAACCGTGAGATCATGACCTGAGCTGATACCAAGAGTCGAATGCTCAACCGACTGAGCCACCCAGGTGATCCCCAAGAGTTTCATTTCAATGAGAGTTTGTTTGCCTTCATGTAAAAGAACAACCTAATTATTTTACGTCTATCTTGAAATCTTAAATTATTTCAATTTTTTGTTCTTCAATCTGAGACTTAATTCATTTTCCTGTTATATGGTGATAGAAGTCAGAATAGTGGCTACCTCTATTGGGGAGGTTATTATTGATTGAAAAGGGGCAGAAGAGAACTTTCTGGAATGATGGAAATGTTCTGTATCTTAATTCAGGTGGTGGTTCTATGGATGTATACATAATGTAAAAACCTACCGCTCTGTGAATGTAATATCTGTACCTTTTACGGCATGTAAATTATACCTCAACAAGCCAGTTAGCATGAAGGAAAATACAGAAACTCCAAGAGAATTAAAAAGTTAATGTAAGAAACACAACCGTAAAACATACTGGAAGCAACTACAGGAAAACCATTTATCATCTTGGGTGTGGAAGACCTTCGGAAGCAAGGCAAGACACAAGCGAAGGAAATACTTCTTTCTGTTGAAAATTCCATTTCATTCAGAACACATGTGGTGGCCACGGGCTACAGAACAGGTGCTCTTAGATTTAATTTTTTTTTTAATGTTTTTATTTAGTTTTGAAGGAAGGAGAGAGACAGAGCATGAGTGGGGGAGGAGCAGAGAGAGAGAGGGAGACACAGAATCTGAAGCAGGCTCCAGGCTCTGAGCCGTCAGCACAGAGCCCGACGCAGGGCTGGAACACACACACTGTGAGATCATGACCTGAGCTGAAGCCGGATGCTCAATCGACGGAGCCACCCAGGCGCCCCGGAACAGGTGCCCTTGTAGGCTCTTCTGATACGTGGCAGCAAAACGGAGGTCCCTCTCCCTCAGGGGCTCACGTTCTGGCAGGATGTGGTGGGCTCTGTGGGTGCCCTGCCTCAATCCTCCAGGACCCCTTCCCTTTCTGGGGTGCCCCTCTCTGGCCACGATGCACTTGTGCTGCCAACAGCTGCCACCCGGGCCCCCGTCTCAGAGGAAACCCTGCAGGCAGTTACTGGGGCCAGTTCACGTGCAAGAGCAGCGAGCTGGCCACACCTCAGAACGGACTCTCCCCGCTCACCCCCGTGCAAAGGACAGCATTCCAAGTTGCCAGCTCCTTACCTCATGTGGGGACAAAGTCTAAGTCGAAATTACACTCCAGAGTTCCCCAGAGGGATCTGGCAGAACTTTCCCCCTCTGTGATCACCCCCTCTCTGGATTCTTCTCCTTCCCATGCCGCTTTCCCAGCTACCCTGGTCTCGGGCTTTGGCGAACCCAGTTGGAGTACAATGAATTCTGAAACGTGGTCACACACTTGCAGAGACACCTCCCACCCCACTTGCTCCTCCAGAACCTAGGCATTCCACATTAAGAGATGGAGTCGATGCTCCCCACCCCTAGAAGCTGGGGAGGAGTGGGCAATGGCTAACCACCTTGGCAAATAGAGCACAGCAGAGGAGGCGCCATGATGTCTGAGGCTGGGCCATACGACATGATCGAGCTTCTGCTTGGTGCCCTCTGGGGACGTGCACCCTTGGAACCCAGCCATCGTGCTGTGAGGAGACACACCACATGGAAAAGAACCAAGGTCTTTGGCCCTCAGAATGTGTGTGACTGAGGCCTCCTGGAAGCAGATTGCTGTAGCCCTAAATTTAGGAACCACCGCCGCTGTCCCACGGGGTACACATGAGCCTGACCCCCAGTGACTGCCCAGATAGGAGATGTGTGTGCAAAGTAAATTGTTGTTGGTTTGTCACTAAGTTTGCATGTGGTTGTTACGTAACAGTAGTTGCTAGACCACTAACCCAAGAGAGGTGAGACAGGAAATGATAACAATAAACGTGTATATTATAGTCTATCTTAGAAGGTAGTGAATGGTATGGAAAAGAAAAAGTGCAGTGTGAAAGCAGCTACTTGTGTGTGGGTCGGTGGGGGCCAGCTGCATGAGTAAGTAGGGTGAGAATGTGAGATTTGAGAAGACTTGGAGATGAGGGACTAAGCCGTGAGCTGCGTGTGGGAGAGTATTCAGGCAGGGAGAGCAGAGCCCTAATTCAGGAAACCTGGGATGTTGAAGACACAGCCAAGAAGCTTTTTGGCCAATGGTAAGACTGTTGGTTTATGTTCCTGGGGAGAATGGAGCCAGTGAAGGGAATTGAGCAGGTCAGGCATGCAATCGGACTTAAACTTTGAAAGCAAGGATCACTGTAGATTAACTCAGAGATGTTGATAATAGAGTATATAAGAGGGATAAGACGATAATCGGGGAGCAGGGGGCAGGTCATTACACTCAGAGACACAAAAAGCTAATCGCTTGGATCAGGGCGGCATCAGTAGAAGGGGTGACATGTGATCATATTCTAAACAATTGGGATAGAAACAATCTGCTGAGGGACTCGATGGGAGCCAGGAGAGGAAGAGGAGTCAAGAATGATTCCTGGGTTTTTCACCTAAGCAACTTGAACAATGAGGTCAAGAAACCAAAACGAGGTTAGACTGGGTGGAAAAGTGTTATGAGGATCAGGAGGCAGAGACACAGACTTTCTCAGAAACACCCAGACCTCCTTTAGAAAATGAGAAGCACTTTGGAGAAGCTCACGGACCTTTTTGGAGGGGGGAGGCTTGGAGCTGAGGTACAATGGAATGCACGTGGGGAGATCCACGTGTGTAGATTTGTGTGTCCACTTGGCAGCTGGAAACAGGAGTCTGCAGTGTGGGCAATGTCTGCGATGAAGATACAAATCTGGGACCCAGGACACGGCCCAGAGAGCCCCGAGCCTGCACGAGCTCGCCACGGGCAGCCGAGAGCCGGTATAGGGGGAAAAGTGGCCCACGCACCGAGCCCTGGGGTCCTGGGACACTCCGAGGTGGCAGAGCAGAGAGGGAGCCGGCGGCAGAGACTGAGGAGGGGAGGGAGGGACCCTAAGACTGCAGGGCGGCCTCCTGGAACAGGAGTGAGCCGTGCACGCCCGCACACACACCTACCCCCCTCCCCACACACACACTGGGGGCAGGAAGGAGGTGGTCAGGAGGGAAGAGAGAGTGATCCTCTCCCCGGGGTGCTGCTGATGGTCAAGGGCGATGAGGCCCTAGAATGCTCACTGTGTTTGACAGCGAGATCCTGGAGACCTGCAAAGACAGGGTCGGGTGTGGGGTGAGGGTCAGGAGGGGTCGAGGAAGTCAGGTGCAGGGTGGGAGTTGGGAGGGGACAGGGAGATGGGATGTGAGGTGTGGTTCCGGAGGGGACGGGGAGACCAGGTGCGAGGTGGAGTCAGGAGGTGATGAGGAGATGGGGTACGGGGTGCAGGGTGGGGGTCAGGAGGAGACGGGAAGATTTGGCAAGGGGTGCGGGCTGGAGGTCTGGAGGGGATAAGGAACTCGGGTGCGGGGTGGGGGTGTGTGTCAGGAGGACACAGGAATGTCAGGTGCGGGGTGGGAGTCGGGAGGGGACCAGGAAGGTGGGTGGGGGGTGGGGGGTCAGGAGGAGTCAGGGAGATCAGGTGCTCGGTAGGGTTGGGGGTCAGGAGTGGATGAGGAGGTCAGGGGAGGAGTAGGGGTCAGGACGGGACAGGGAGGTCGGGTATGGGATGAGGGTCAGAAGGGGATGGGAGGTTGGGTGCAGAGTGGGGGTCAGGTGGGAACTGGAGGTTGGGTGCAGATTCCGGATCGGGAGTGGATGGGGATTTGGGGTGTGGGGTGGGGGCCAGGTGGGGCGGAGAGGTTGAGTGGGCAGTGGGGGTCAAGAGGATGGCGGAGGTTGGATGGGGGGTAGGGTGGGGGTCAGGAGGACACAGGGATATCAGGTGTGGAGTGGGAGTCACGAGTGTCCAGCAAGGTGGGTGGAGGGGTGGGTGTGAGGAGGACTCATGGAGATCGGGTGCCAGGTAGGGGTGGGGATCAGGATTGGATGGGGAGGTGGGGTGTGGCGGGGGGGTCAGGGGGTGAGAGGGAGATCGGGTTCAGGGTAAGAGTCAGGAGGGGACGGGGAAATCAGGTGCAGGGTGGCGGTGGGGGACAAGAGAGAACGAAGTGATGGGTGCTTGGCAGGAGTGGGGGTCAGGAGGGGACGCAGAGGTTGGGTGCAGATTCCAGGTCAGTAGCAGACGGGGAGATCAGGTGTGGGGTTGGGATTCAGGAGGGGATGGGGCTTGGGTGCGGGGTGGGGTCAGGACGGACCGGGAAATTCGGGTGTCGGGTGGGGGTAAGGAAGGGACCAGGTGATCGGGTGCGGGGTGTCAGTGGGAGTCAGGAGGGGATGGCGAGATTGGGCTCAGGGTGGGGGTCAGGTGGGATCTGGAGGTTGGGTGCAGATTCCGGATCGGGAGTGGATGGGGATTTGGGGTGCGGGGTGGGGGTCAGCAGGGGACGTGGATTTTGGGTGCAGGGTGGGGTCAGGAGGGGCCGGGAAATTCGGGTGTCGGGTGGGGGTCAGGATGGGACAAGGGGATCGGGTGCGGGGTGCAGATGGGGGTCCGGAGGGGATGGCGACATTGGGTGTGGGATGGGGTCAGGGGGGGACCTGGAGGTTGGACCCAGATTCCGGATCAGGAGAGGATGGGGAATCGGGTGCGGGGTGGGGGTCAGGAGGGGACCTGGAGGTTGGGTCCAGATTCCGGATCAGGAGAGGATGGGGAGATGGGGTGTGGGCCAGGAGGGGACGGGGCGTTTGGGGACAGCGGGTCCAGCCCACTCCCGGGAAGGGCCGCACTGTGGCCGCCGAGCAGAGAAGGCGGTGGCTTCGGGGTGGCCAAGTCGCAGCGTGTGCAGAGGTGGGGGGCTGCGGCCCTTCCCACGTGCCGGGGACCCGCAGAGAGCGGGGTGCGTGGACGCAGGAGGGACAAAAGAGCTCAGGCAGGGGAGGACGGCTTGGCAAGGGAGGGAGCGGCCCCTCCTCGCCAGCCCGGCTCCGGGGGGACCCTCCTCCCCCAGGTCCTCACCCCGCCCTGGACCGAGACGCCTCCTGTCGGAAGCCCAAGTTGCGGCAAAACCTGGAACAGACCATCAGCCTCGTGTCCGGCAACAGCTAAGGGTGGCGGAACCGGTGAGGAGGGGGCGTCCCAGGCCTGAGGTGACCTCGGGGCCGAGCCCTGGATCGGGCGGCACGGGGGCGGGGATGGGGTGGTCACCGGTCTCTCGTGCCCTGCGCACACCCGGGCCCCCTTCCTTAGTGCCTTTCTTTGGGCCCTGCGTGGGGGCGGTGGTGACAGGACCAAGGGTCCTGACCCTGGCAGCAGCAGTATCCCCGCCCTCCTACCCTCGTGCCCCCGGGTCGTGCCAGCCCCTGCCCCCTCTTCCTGTTTATACCCGCAACCACCTATTTATTTAATTTATCTGCACCTCACCGTGTCCGTCTGTCACCACGTGCCCCTCCTCTGGGATGTGGACAACCTCACGCCCCTTCTGTCCTTGGGTCGTCCTGGCTCCCTGGTGGCACGGTCAGCCTCGGCCTCGCCTCTGGCACCTGCCCCTGGCCGTGGCCGGCCCCGCCGGGTCCGAGCAGGGGCCCCCGACACCAGCAGCACTTGATGGCGAGGAGGGGGGCGCCCAGGGTGATGCGGCGAAGCCATCCCCAGACTGTGGCTGCGCCCAGGGGTCTCCCCGCGGCTGGGTCCCGGCATCCCCTCCGGACTTGTCGGGGGTCGGACCGTACCTTTCTCGGGCGCCCTGTCCCCAGCACCTGGGGAGCTATGAGCGGGTTCGTGCCAGGGCCCCACGTGGGCCTGGGGGCTCTGGAAGTCTCCTTCTCCAGGCCCGAGCGCCCAGCTTCCTCGGCGTGGTGCCCGCTCAGCCCGGACCCCTCACCCCCGCTGCCCTGTCCTGCGCCCGCCCCGAGTGGCCGAGGCGGCAGTGCCTTACCCCTCTGTTCCCTCTTCCCCCTCCGAGGAATCTGGCCCCGGCGCGTGGTCCCGGAAACCCAGCTGTCGCCTCTGTTTTGGCATGAGCTTCTTTGTCGTTGTTCCTGGAACCTTGTTTCTGAATTAAACGTCGGGAAAACGGTGGCAGTGTGTGGCAGGTGGGTGGTCGGCGAGCAGGGAAGCAGGTGGGGAGGCTGTCGGACTCTGGAGGAGCTGGGCTCCCTTTATGGGAGGAAGGGTGACCCGTTGCAGGCGTCCCGCGCATCTGAGGAGGTCCAGGGCCACGTCCGATCCGTGTCAGCAAACCCCGGTGGCTCTCCCGTCAAGATCCAGTCGGAACCCGTTCCCTTCTCCCCACCTCCGCTGGCCGCAGCCTGGGGGTCTCTCGCCTGCGTGCCAGTCTCCCCACTTCTGTCCTGCCTGCCCTCGTCCCCTTCCCAGCGCAGCAGGCACTGGGAACCTGCTAAGACGTAAGCTGCATCCCGTCCCGCTCCGTTCAAGACTCCCTAGGGTCATCGACAGCACCCAAACTCCTTCGTGTCCCACGACGCTTTACTGCCGCAGGTGCACCTCCATGCTGACGGGCCCACCTGCTTCTTACCCCCCGACACCTGTGAAAGTAATGCAGGTGGGGAGAGCGTGGGACGCAACCTTAAGGAGAGCGGCCGGGAATGCTATTTGAGTGGGCCAGATGGAACCCCGGGGGACGAGAGGTCCAGGCAGGGAAGAGGCAGGGCAAGGGTCCTGAGGCAGGCCTGGGCCTGGTGTGTTTCAGAGAAGGGAGGAGGCCAGTGTGGCTGGATCCGAGTGAGCAAGGTGGAGAGGGGAGGGAAGGAGGCCGTGGAAGACGCGGGCCGCATCACATCTGACGCGGCGGGCCGCGGGGCAGGGCTCTGGCTTGTCTCTGGGACGCGTTGGAATCGACTTGTTTTGTGACCTGACTGACGTGTTAAGGCCGCCCGGCACCTTCAGCGGTCCGTCTGTGGGGCCAGGGCGGTGGCCTAACTCTGGGCTCTGCTGGGAGACGGAGGGAGGCTCACACTAAGTTCCGGTCTCTTGACGATCTGGCCCCACAATTCCGGGCCAGTCTCGGGAGCCCTATCCGGAAAGGGTGGGTCCCAGTGCCCCTTCTCTCTGTCCCTTTCCTCCAGCTGCCCCTTGCAGTCCCTCCCCTCCCTCTCTGGACTCCTACCCACAGAAGACTCTACCACCATACGGCTTGAAGGCCTACCAGCTAGGAGCCAATGCCTTTGTAAACTTAAAGAGCCCAGTTTCTCTGTTAAAAGAAGGGAGAGCCACGTTCTCAGGTGAAGTGACAAGAAAACCTACGGTTCCTCAATTCAATAGAGGACAAGACTTTTCTATTGCAAGTGAAGAAAGACAAAAAGAAAAGCAATAAAAAGTATTCACGACGGGGGGGCCTGGGTGGCTCAGTCGGTTGAGGGTCTGACTTCGGCTCAGGTCACGATCTCACAGTTCGTGGGTTTGAGCCCTGCGTCGAGCTCTGTGCCCACAGCTCAGAGCCTGCAGTCTGCCTCAGATTCTGTGTCTCCCTCTCTGTCTCTCTGCCCCGTCCCCGCTCACGCTGTCTCTGTCTTGCTCTCAAACACTAAATAAAAGCATTCAAACAAAAGAGAAAAAGAAGAAAGAAAGAAAGAAAGAAAGAAAGAAGAAAAAAAGGATTCGTGTTGGCTTAACCAAAGGGAGAGTTTCTGGATGTGTGTAACTGAACGATCGTGGCGGGGGCGGGGGGCGGGTAGTTCTGTCTTCAGGCATGGCTGGATCCAGGATTTGGTTCTCTGCGATGTGCCTTCCTGCTCTTGCTTCCCATCTGTCCAGTGTCAGCCTGTTCCCTCCCCCCGCCCCCGTAGCCCCGGGAAGGCCGGAAAGGAAGGAACCAAAACCGTGTTTGCTTACAGAGATCATGACCATGCATGTAGAAACTCCGAGGGAACCCTCGTGAGGCTAGCACTCCTGTTTAGCGAGGTTCCAAGACACAAGCTACTCAGAGGGAGCTAACCAGCCCCCACCCCGCCCCCAAACCCGTAGCCACTCGTGGCACCACTCCCTTGCTCATCGGAAACAAGGCCAGTAAGCCCCCAAATTCCTAGTGTTTCCGTGCTTATTTCCCCGGTACAAAAGGAGTCTTCTACTTCGGTAGGAAGCCACCCTACTGGTTGGTGATGCGGGGAGACCAGACTTCTGGCGGCGGGGCGTCTTTTCTGGAGAGCACTTGTGTGCCGAGAAGCCATAGAACGCGGGGATTCTACCTCTTGGAAACGATCTGAAGGAAGTAACTGTTGGCGCAAAGACTTCTGTTCAAGAATCCCATTGACTCACACGACCCATACTAGGGGCAAAGCTGAGAACGACCCGACTGCTCAACATTATGTAACAATACGTTTGTGTGTCTCCTGGATAACAGTTTTTGAAGAGTTTTTAGGGAGTGGGAAAGCTAGTACGTTCAACGGGGAAAAACACAAACAAAACAAAACAAAAAGGATCCGGAGAAAAGTTAACGCTAAACTGGAAAATGCATACATTATACGTTGTTATCCATTTAATGGGTAAATACAACTAGGAACGTATTCCAAAACGTCAGCAGTATTTACCGCTGAATACAGGACCTGATTTTCCTCTCCCTGAGGCGTCTTCGATAAGCTTGGGCTGCTGGACTACGATTCCCAGAACCTCCCTTCCAACACCAGAACAAAGGTAAGAAAACGTGGAGGCGCAGGAACTGACAAGAAACTCGGACACAAAAGAGTAGCTCAGTTTCATGTTGTGCAGTAACAAACACGTAAGCGCCCGCCCCTCCGGGCGCAGGGAAGGAACTGAAGTGGGCCAAGAGCCACCGAGGCCCGGACCTGCAGAACGTTAGACCCGCGATAATAAAGTGGCGAGGACGCCAAGGGTCAACGCCCTGTGCCTTGCCCCGTGAGGGCTACCAGGTTAGGCCTCGGCCCCCTTTCCCGGGCCTAGGCGTGGCGGAGGCCGGGACCCCAAGGCGCGAATGTTTCGTATCACCAGGGGAAGCCGGTCCAGGAAGGAGTTGACGGAAACTCGGAAGAAGATGGGGTCTTCAGTAGTCCATCTCCTAGAAGTGAGGGAAGAGGGAAATCCGGTTAAAGGGGAGACCTGCTGTGGAGGTGCAGGGCACCAGCCCCTTCCCCCACACAACCCCCCCGCCCCCCGCCTTCCACCTAACGCGTGCGTCGGGGCCTCCACGACGGCACTGGAAGGCAGAGATGCGACCACGGCTCCCGCCGCCACCGCCCACCCGTCCCGCGCATACTCTTGTTGGAGGGAGGACTCACACGGCCAGGGCGCTGCCCCTCACGCAAAGCTCCTTCTGAGCCAACCCTCGGTGGCGTTGGACGTGTGTAGTCAGGGACCTGCGGGCCATCTCTGCCTCCAGGGGCGACCGGAAAGACACGGTGAGCCTGCTGGGAGGCACCCGGTTAAGGCACAACGGGCTCCTGGAGTTCCCATGGCCTGAAGCCTCCTGACCACTCAGAGGCCCGCTTCTACCCCCGGGACACTCGCGCTCCCTCCCGCCACGTCTGCCCACCCTGAGCCGCTTCCCCCACCCTGGGGGCCCGCGGGCACCGGCCGTCCCTGTCCCGCCAGGCTGCCCACCCCCGCCCCCGTCCGTCCCGTCCCCGGGCTGCCGCCCTGCTCCCCAGCCACCCCGCCACGGCCCCTGCCCAGACAGGCTCCGCGGAAAGGATACAACTCCAGCAGTCTTGAGGAGGTCACCGCCGCCGGCGCTGCGTCTCCACCGGGGGCCAGGGCCCTCGGGGCCCGTTCGGCCAGGGGAGGGGCGCAGGCCCCCTCGACCACTGCTCCCTTGCTGCCAGGGCCACCCTCGCCATCGTGGCGGCTGCAGTTGCCCTGGCAACCGGGACCTCGGGGGCTAAGCTGGGGGTCGTGGCCGTCCGTGCCTCCGTCGGAGGCCTGTGGGCCTGCCCCCGCGTCCTCCGCGCCACCTTCGGGAGCCCGCGTGACCGCCGCGCCGTCCGCGCCGTCATCGTCAGGGGCCTGCGTGACCGCCACTTCCTCCGCGCCGTCGTCCGGGGCCGGAGAGGCCGCTTGGTCGTCCGGGGCCCTCATGGCCGCCGCACCGGCCTCCACAGAGCCCACCGCTACGCTGCGCCCACTGTCGGCGGACCGCTGAGACCCCTGGCAGGCCTCGCGAAGCCCGGCCCCTCGGCGCGCAAGGCTGTCGGGGACGGCCAGGGCGCCTGCGCAGACAGACCCCGCGGAGCTGGTTCCCACCGAGCCGGCCTCGCTGTGTTGGCCCAGAGCCTGGATCCGGTCGACGCTGACGCCGAGGAGATGGAGGCTGGCTCCGGAAGCTGCGCCCCTCGACGCGTGACGTCACTGTCGGGCTCCTTCGTCCGTCCCCGAGAGCATTCTGGTGAGGCCACTGGCACGTGACTGTTTCCGGCGCGGCCCGCCCCTCCCCCCAAGCGTGTGTCTGCGCAGGCGCCAGCCGGGCCCAGTGCGAGCGGCCGGCTGACCGCCGCCCGCCCGGGTCCCGAGCATCGAGGCGCGGGCCGCGCTCAGGCGCTTCTGGGCAGCACCGTGCCGGTCCCTGTCTGTGGGCTCCCCGTACGGCTCGGGTCTGCGTGTGCCGGGACCCGTCGCCGGGGGCCGGGGGGGGGCGGACGCGGGATGCCGAGCAGGGGCCACTCCCAGGCCCTGCCTGTCCTCAGGGAGCACGCCCCGCGCGGCCCCTAGGGGAGCTGGAAGGGACGGGTCTCGCTCCCTCACCATTTCTCGGTCCCGGGCGCCGTCAGTCCCCTAGTGCCTGCCAGCCTGGGGGACGGTACACCGCCGAGGGCGCGACCGGCCTTCGGCCGGGGGCTCCCAGGCTCCCGCCTCCCACACCGCAATGGCTGCGGGCTTGGGCCGGGGGCCCGGGGCCCGGGGACCCAGGGGGGCCCAGCTGGACCCGAGGGCAGCGGCACGGGGGAGCACCGCCCCGGCGACAGCTCCCCGGTCGCGTTGCCCTCTGCTGCGGCAGCCCTGATGGGCTGTCCCTCCCTCAGGAACAAAGTCTTGCGGCTCTCGGGGCGGGGGGGGGGGTGCTGGACGTGCCAGGGGCCCTCAACTGGGAGGTGACCCTGTGTCTGGCGGCCTGCTGGGTGCTGGCCTACTTCTGTGTCTGCAAGGGGGTCAAGTCAACAGGAAAGGTACAGCTGGAGGCGGGCGGGTCGGGGTGGGTGATGATGGCAGGGGCGGGGGCAGCATGGTCGGTGGGGAGAAGGGGTGTCTCCGCCGGGGGGGGGGGGCAGGGGCACCCCGCCACGCGAGGTGACCGGGCCAGGGCCTGAGGCAGGGGCAGGTCCTTGAACCCAGCCCGGTGGATTTCCCACGCGTGCCTGGGTAGTCCTCCGCAACCTCCAAACTCCAGCCCAGCCGCCTTCCGTCCTGAGGGGACAGGCCCAGGCGACAGCCAGCTGAACTTGCCTGTGTCGGGCAACCCCGCCCCAGTTTCCCTCTCTTCCTCACTCGCTACTTCCTCACTCTCTGCTTGGCGGCCAGCCTGGGGGGACCCGGCCCGTGGCCCTCCCTTGCCTACCTGTCCTGCTCTGCTGAGGGTGGGACGGAGGCAGAGGTCTTCGCGGTCACCTCGCTGTCGCCTCTGTCTCCGGCCGGCCCAGTCCACTCCGTCCTGCCCAGGACCCTGCCTCTGTGCAGAGAACCACAGGAGGCATGGGACCTGCCTCCAGGCCGATGTCCTGCTCCCCACCCGGGGAAGGTCCTGCCTCCGCCCTCCCTCTCTACAGCTGACCTGTCCTTGCGGGGGCGGCCGATGGCCAGCTGAGCACCCCGCTTCCTTCGGGAGGAGCCCAGGCTCTGAGGAGTAGAAGGGGGGGCTGCAGGCTGGCCTCCCGCTTGACCTCGGAGCGGACCGTACCACAGTGGGGGGAGTGTGGCCCGCCTGCCCCCCTGCTGAGGCTGGGGGCCCCTAAGTGGGGAGGCGGGGCCGCAGGGCCCCTTCTGAGCAGGTCCCCCCCCCACCGTCCCCCCACCCCCACCCCAGATCGTGTACTTCACGGCTACCTTCCCCTGCGTGGTCCTCGTCGTGCTGTTGGTGCGGGGAGTGCTGCTGCCCGGCGCCCTGGATGGCATCATCTGCTCTCTCAAGCCTGACTTGTGGAAGCACTCACTGGGTCGTGAGTGCCGGCACCACGTGGGGCGTAGAGATCACGCACACAAGGATGTCAAAGAATTGAAAACACTAAAGGTCATGTAAAGTCATTCTGAACCTTTTGGGGGAGAAATACACAAAAAAGAAGTGGGGACCACCCTCAGTCCCACCACACAGAGATACGAGGTGTTTACACGTCAGGCTACCGTTGCAGGATTTCCGTGCACGTATACAGCAGCTTGGTAAGTTGGGATTTTAGTGATTTCCCTTTTGCACTGTGGTTTTTCCTATGCGACCGCATCCCTGTTCTCCGTGGCCACTAACTACTTTAGCTCCAGTCGCCATCCCTTCCCTCCTTGCCTCCTACTGGCAGGCTTGCCCCCCGACGGGAGCCGCTTCGTGACCTTCCCAGACCGCCGGTCTGACCCGCACCTGTGCTCAGTCGCCCCCTCCAAAGGCCGCTTTGGTGTGTCCACCTGTACCGGGGAAGGGGACGGGGTGCGGGGCCGTGTCCGTCTGGGCCGTGGCCCATCTCCCTCCACGAACCGCTGCGAGGTCGTGGAGCCCCACGTGCTGGGGACACTGAGCCCAAGGAAGAGGCAGGGCCCTCTGGACAACAGGCCGTGGTGCCTGGCGGCCTCCCACGAGGTCTGGGGAGGGGCTAGGGGTGTGGGGAGGGGGTGGAGCTGAGGTAGGACTGGTTTGCGTGGGTGCAGTGGGGTCACACGTCACAGCGCCTGGCGACGATTGGTGAGGGAGCAGCCGCTGGAGAGGCAGCAGCTGCTGGGGAGGCGGCCGAGGGCGGGGTTTATAGACGTGCCTGTGTTGAAAGATCCTTGTTTTCCGGCTGCAGGTTCCTCCCGCCCGTGCCTGGAGATGAGAGCTGCCTGCCCCGTAGACAGTGACAAAGAACAGGGCAGACACAGACAGTCCGAGGCTCAGGCTGAGGCGCTCCCTGGTGACGTTGCTCATTGAAATGCTTCCACCAGCCACAGGCCGCTCTAGACACTGGCCACCTTCTTGCTGTGACACCTGCCTCCAGGACAAGGCAGCTGTGCCTTTACTTTCCTCACTTGTCCCGAGGACCTATTCGGAGACGCTCAGGTACACATTCGTAACTATAGAGTCACGGAGTTCTCCACAGCTGTGTCACGTGCTCAGAGGCTTTAGGAGTTGGGCCATGGCAGTCTGTTTGGGCATGGACAGTGGGGACCATGAGCCGCACCGCCGTGTGGGGAGTAGTGTCAGGCAGAGGCTTCCTGGATATCGCAGCTGGCGGGCCGTCGAAGGCTCGTGGCACGGCTGGTTCAGGCAGACGCATCCACGCGGGTGCCCATTTGGGCAGACGCCCTAGGGTGTCGTGGCACTCTAAGGGCTGGAGCTTCCTAAGTGAGAACTGATTGGCTACAGAAGGGACTGCTTGGTGGGAACCAATCACCGGTCAGGAGGCATTACCAGTGGTCCGTGTGGACAGTTGCTCTGGGCATCCGGAATTGCATTGTGGAGTAAAGGGGTGAAGCATTGTGAGAGAGCGCTTTGTCCTTCAGTGATGCCTTGAGAGGGTGGGAGGATTCAAAGTTGGGTCTCAGGTGGCTGGTGGAGGCCCCGTGAGGGCAGCAGACGAAGGCACAGGTGCCGTGGGCGTGGTGGTGGGCGCAGCAGGTGGTGGCCAGTGTGTGCCAGGTGGACCTCGTGGTGTCAGTGGCCCCAGAGTCCCTGGTGGTTCGGGCGGTGCCTGTGACCCTGGCCATCCCAGCAACCCCGGAGGCCTGAGCAATCCGGAAAGAACCAGCATTGTGGGAAAGGTAGGTGCCGCCTCTGGTGGCGCTCTCCAGATGGAGCGGGCACCCTACACACCAGGTCCCGGTGGAGATGCCGCGCCTGGCGCTAGAGGTCCTGGTAACCGACTGCTTCAGTTGTATCCTATTCAAGGAGTCCCAGCGGGCTGGACGGCAGGGGGATGGGCTGGAGGTGGTTTGGCGCGCGGCGGGGTGGGGTGTGGGGGGAGACTTGGGGAAGTGGAGTTGAAAGGGGAGCAGGAGGGAGCTCCGGGCTCCTGGAGGGTATCGGCTAGGGTTTGGCCTGTGCTGACAGAGGATGGGGAGTGGGGTGGACCGCCTGATGGGACTGAAGCGGTAGGGACAATGCTATCCGGGGTGGCCTGGCTGTATAGGGTGGGAGGTTGTGGACAGCCTGAGGGTCAGCCTGGGGTGGGGAAGGCAGGCCTCACTGAAGAGGAGGCCTGAGGCACAGGCAAAATTAGTACTGTGGATGGTGCCTTAACCCAGTCTCCACCAGCACCCTCACTATACCTTTCCCCTCGGCCATGGATGCGGAGATTGCCCACAGGTTCCTGACTCCAAACGAGGAGCTCCAGGAGCCAGTTCGGAAGGAGCTCCATGTGAACGGCAGCATCCTGACTGTGTTAGTTCTAGAACGGTCCAGGGAGAGGGTGGTGGCAGGTGACCAGGGACAAGGTCAATTCCGGAGGAGCTGTAATGGAGACAAGGGAAACAGGAAAGGAGTGAGTCGAAGGAAGGAGTGTGGTGCTCTAGGATCGTTGCTGTGTGAAGGGGCGGAGCGGGGAATGTGCCCCACCTGCCCCCTAACTTGACTTATTTTTTCCTACCTTGTAGCCGCTTGACTGCCGATGACCCTGGCCAGCTCCAAATGTCCATCACCTCCTGTCTTGGCCAGCTTTACCTAGTGATACGGACCATGCAGATCATCATGCCCCCCTTTTTCACAAATCCGCAGCAGTGAAAAGGTGGCTGGACCCAACTCTGTGTCCCCCCCATATGACAGTGATTCCTGCAGCAGCTGCCGTTTCCTTACTGAGGCCGCATCTTTTGCCTCTACTGGCCCTTGGGTGCTTCAGATCCACATTTTTTTTTTTTTTTTTTTTTTTGGTGATCAAATGGTAACTGCTACTGTTCTAAGTCTGGGTTTATTTTTAGCATCTACGCCTTCTCCTATTCTCGCCTTTGTTCTCAGGTAGGGGGAGAGATTCTGACATTCAGATACTCAAGTACTAGAAGGCAATTGAAGAAGACAAGTTAGGCGATGGGAGAAAAAAAATTATGTCCTGTTATTCAGGACATTAACTACCGTCCACATGTTAGAATTTTTGTTTTAGTTTTATACTAGCATGGACGTAGTCATGTATAATACCTGCAGAGTAGGACTTTGTGGCTTATCGGCCTTGATTCAGATCTGTGGAGAAGAGCGCTGGGACAGCTGGCTGGGTCGGCCCCACTGCCCATTCTATACTCCCGTGTCATCAGAGGCCTCATTCCCTGAGGTTCCGAACCCACAACTCTCAGAGCTCCTTGTGGTTGGCTCTCACATGTCTCATCCTTCCCCAAAGTGTTTTTCCAGTTTATTACGCTGCTGCTTGCTTCCCTAAAGTCCTGACAAGGGTCCTTGAGGAAAACAAAAAGGGGAAGAGGTCTCCCTGAGGTGGGGAGGGGACATGAAGTCCATTACCCTTTGCCTTCTCCTCCAAGACTCTCTTATTTAGCACAACAGTGGGGCCACGTACAAGGCACCCGAGTGGCTGAGGAGGGGAATGGGCGACGCCCCGGTGCACGAGGTGAGTCTCTAAAACGGAGAGAGGAGGAACAGAGCCTTGCCTGAGGGAGAATTAGCACTGTCAGCAGAGAGAGACTGAGCTGTGGAGAACGCCGTGACTCTATAGTTACGAATGTGTACCTGAGCGTCTCCGAATAGGTCCTCGGGACAAGTGAGGAAAGTAAAGGCACAGCTGCCTTGTCCTGGAGGCAGGTGTCACAGCAAGAAGGTGGCCAGTGTCTAGAGCGGCCTGTGGCTGGTGGAAGCATTTCAATGAGCAACGTCACCAGGGAGCGCCTCAGCCTGAGCCTCGGACTGTCTGTGTCTGCCCTGTTCTTTGTCACTGTCTACGGGGCAGGCAGCTCTCATCTCCAGGCACGGGCGGGAGGAACCTGCAGCCGGAAAACAAGGATCTTTCAACACATGCCTGTCTATAAACGAAGCACCGCATCGTTAGAATGAAAGATAAAAACCATATGATCATCTCCCTAGGTGCAGAAAACGCATTTGACAAAATAGAACATATTTCCATGATAAAAACCCTCCACGAATGGGGGCAGAGAAGTTGTATAGCTCAATACCACAAAGCCCACATAACGACAAAACCCACAGCTGACATCATACGCAACAGTGAGAGGTTGAAAGCTTTCCCTCTAGAATCAAGAACAAGGCAAGGCTGGTCAGAGACGTACCGGGTTAAATTTCAATCCTGGACGTTGAAATGTGTTGAGGATTGGTCCGTGGCTCAGAAAATGCTTTATCTTGGCGAACATACTTGTACTTGAAAAGAATGTGTAGTGGACACACATGTGAAATTCACATCTCCTGTTTAGTGTTCTAAAGACATCGGTCAAGGTAGGTGATACCACTGATCGTATGTTCTATGTCGGGGGACAACAAACTTTTCACATAAAAGAGGCCCCGGGCTGGATTTGGCCAGGAGGCGGTAGTTTGCCAATCCCTGCTCTATTTCTTTGAACAGAGTGTGTTGTCTCTCTCTCTCTCGCTTGCTGAGAGAGGATGTTAAAATCTCCAACCGTGATTTTGGACTTGTCCCTTTCACCTATTAATCTTAAAAATTCTTGCATCGCGCGCGCGCGCGCGTGTGTGTGTGCGTGTGTGTGTGTGTGTTAAGTGCATTTATTTTGAGAGAGGGGGAGAGAGAGAGAGCCAGCGGGGGAGGGGCAGAGACAGAGGGGGACAGAGGATCCAAAGCAGGCTCGGTGCCGACGGGCAGAGAGCCCGACGCTGGGCTGGAACTCACCAACGGTGACATCATGACCTGAGCCGAAGTCAGACGCTTACCGACTGAGTCACCCAGGCGCCCCGTGTATTTTGAAGGTGTGTCCTTAGGCACAGACATATTTATGATCACTTTCTCTTCCAGATGGATTCATTGCTGCTGTTACTAGTATGAAACGCATCCCTTCATCTTTGGTAACACCGTTTTCCTCAAAGTCTGATTTCTCTAATATCGATATAACCACATCAGGCTTCTTTGCTCACTATTTATTCGTAAGTCCTTTTCCATCCTCTTACCTCTAACCTATTGGTGTCTTTGTATCTTGAATGTGGCTCACGTAGACAGCGTGTAGTTTGGTCACTTAAAAAAAGCACCCTTCTAACGATGTCTGCTTTTAAATTGGACTGTTTGGCAAGTTCACATTTAATACCATTACCGATGTGGTCGGATTTAAGTCTGCCATTTTGCTATTCAGTTTTTGTTTGTCCCTTCTCTTTTTTTTGTTTTTGCTCAGCTTATTTGAGGCAAAATGCACGTATGGGAAGTTGCACACATTTAAGCGTACGGTTTCATGAGTTACGACAAAGGTGTCCACAACCAAAGCCGAGATACAGAACATTCCCATCGCTCTCACAGTCGCCCTTGTGCCTCCGTGCAGACAATGTCCTCCTCTACAGTCTGCCCCCACACAGCAAATTCAGCTTAGATTCTGCCTTTTCTGGACTTTCCAGGAATCACACAGTATGTCCATCCTTCTTTGTTGCTGACCGGTATTCCATTGCGTGGAGGTACCGTAACTTAGGCTTAACCACTCGCCTGCTATTGGACGTTTGGCTTGTTTCCAAACTGCGGTTATTGTTAATCAAGTTGATACGAAGATTCACGTACAAGTCTTTGCACGCACATATATTTTTAATTCCCTTGTGTAAATAGCAGAAGTGGGATTTCTGGGTCACGCGGTAAGCGTAAGTGTGACTGTATAAGAAACGGAAGCACTGTTTTCCGATGGGATCATACCAATTTACAGTCCCACCGGTGACATGTGAACTTTCCATTCTGTCTGTATCCTCTTTTAGCCATCCTTCTGTCTTCCGACTTTATTCCTCTTTTGCAAGTTCGAGCTGCCTATTCCAGGTTCTTTGCATTTGGATGTACACTTTGGAATCAGCTTGTCCATTTCTGCGTTATCACGATTTTTACTGGGTTTGCAATGAATTTCTAGAATGGTGTGGTGGGAGTGTACATCTTAAGAATACAGGGCCTTGGGGCACCTGGGTGGCTCAGTCGATTAAGCGTCTGACTCTTGATTTCGGCTCAGGTCATGATCTCACAGTTTGTGAGACCGGGCCCAGAGTCGGGGTGTGCACTGACAGCTCGGAGCCTGCTTGGGATATTCTCTCTCTCTCTCTCTCTCTCTCTCTCCCTCCCTCCCTCTCTCGCTCCCTCTCTCTCTCTCTCTGCCCCTCCCCTGCTCATGCTCTCTCTGTCTCTTCCAAAATAAATAAATAAACGCTAAAAGAAAAAAGAATACAGGATCTTCCGCTCCACGCATAGGATGCGTTTCTCCATTTTTGTAAGCTTTCTTTCACTTATCAATAGTTTCTAGTGTTCACCGTAAAGGTTTTGCACATATGTTATTACATGTGTCCCCAAATACTTCATGTTTGGGGATGCTATTATAAATGGTAGTGATTTTTTAAAATGTCACTCTTCTTTTTTTTGTACACCGCTTAGGGGTTTCTACGTAAACAAGCATGTCATCTCTGAATAAAGATAATCCCGTTTCTTTTTTTGCAACCTGTGTCACTACTTTTATTCCTCTTTCTTGCCTAGTGCACTGCCTAGGATTTCCAGGACAGTGTTGAATGGAAGTGGTGAACATCCATACCTTGTTTCTCAAACTTTGCGGGCGAGGGAGCGGGGGCGGTGATTCTATCTTTCACCATGAAGTATCATGTTAGCTGTAGGATTTTTGTAGGTTCCCTTTATCAGATTAAGAACGTTTCCCTCTAGTCCTAGTTTTCCGAGAGTTTTTGTCATGAGTGGTTGTTGGATATCGTCTGATGCTTTTTTTCTGTGTCTGTTGAAATGATCACATGTTTTTTCTCCTTTGTTTTCTTAATATGACAGATGACACTGATTGACTTTTTTGTTTTTAATGAAAACCAATTCTTGGGATAAACCCCACTTGGCCATGATGGTATCATCCTCTTTGTATGTTGCTGGGTTGAATTTGCTAATATCGAATCAAGTTCTTTTGTGTGTGTGACTTCATGAAGGATATTGCTCTGTGGTTTTCTTTTCTTGCAATGTCTTCGTCTGGTTTTGGGGTTGTGTAATGCTGGCCTCATAAGATGATTTGGGAAATGTTTCTCCTCCTTTGCTTCCTGAAAGCATTTGTGTGGGATTGGTGATAGTTCTCCTTTAAGTATTTGGTGGTAGCCACTAGTAAAGCCACGGGGGCCTGGAGTTTTCGGCTCCATTGCTTTCATAGATGTAGGGATATTCGGGTCTTCTATTTCTTCTTGAGTCAGTTTTGGTAATTTGTGTCATTCAAGGAATTTGTCCATTTCATCTAAATTGGGAAACTTACCCACAAATATTGTTCCTAACATTCCCTGGTTACACTTTATTTTTCAAAATCAGCTTTATTGGTATTTTTAGAAAAACATTTTTTTAACGTGTATTTATTTTTGAGACAGAGAGAGACAGAGCATGAATGAACGGGGGAGGGTCAGAGAGAGGGAGACACAGAATCTGAAACAGGCTCCAGGCTCCGAGCTGTCCGCACAGAGCCCGACGCGGGGCTCGAACTCACGGGCCGCGAGATCATGACCTGAGCCGAAGTCGGCCGCTCAACCGACTGAGCCACCCAGGCGCCCCTGGTATGTTTTTTTTTTTTTTTTTTTTTTTTTTTTAAGAAGCTTTCAGGGGCACCTGGGTGGCTCAGTCGGTTGAGCGTCCGACTTGGCTCAGGTCACGATCTGGCAGTTGGTGAGTTCAGGCCCCACATGGGGCTTGCTGCTGTCAGCGCAGTTCACTTCAGATCCTCTGTCCCCCTCTCCCTGCCCCTCCCCCACATGCACTCTCTCAACAATGAATAAAACCTTTAAAAAGTGGGGGACAGGGCGCCTGAGTGGCTCAGTCGGTTAAGGGTCTGACTTCGGCTCAAGTCATGATCTCACGGTCCGTCCGTCGGTTCGAGCCCCGCATCGGACTCTGTGCTGCCGGCCCAGAGCCTGGAGCCTGGAGCCTGTTGCGGATTCTGTGTCCCCCCTCTCTCTTTGCTCCTCCCCCACTCGCGCCCTGTCTCTCTCTCTCTGTGTCAAAAATAAACATTAAAACAGAAAAGAAAGAAAGGAAAAAAAGGCTTTCAGCTTCATGGATTTTCCTCTATTGTTTGTCCATTTAACGTTTTATTCATATCTCCTCTTAGCTTCATTCTTTCTTTCCTACTATGTATTTAGGTTTTGATTTTATGTCTTCTTCACAAAGTGACCCCTCTATCGGTAGCAAACGTCCTCCATCCCATCGTATTCCTTGTCCTGAAGTCTGTTCTGCCTGCTCTTAACATAGCTACTCACACTTTCTTATTAGAAGACTTGCATGGTGTATCTTTGCCCATCTTTTTACTTTTACCGTATCTGTGTCTTCATAGAGCGCATTTCCTATGCGTAGCATATAGTTTTGCTTTGCCTTTTTATCCAGTCTGGCAATCTCCGTGTTTTAGTTGCCACGTTTAGACCATTTAGAATAAATGTAACGAGGGATATCGTTGAGTTTAAATCTACCATCCTGCTATTTATTTTCTGTTTGCCCCATGTGTTCTGTGTTCCCCTCTCTGTCTTTTCGTGACTCCTTTCAGATTGAGTAATTTCTAGAAATTCACTTTCTCTCCGCCAGAGAAGTGTGCATATTAAGCCTCGGGTTCTAGGGATCCTAATATGTGTTTTACCTCATTATAGACCACCTTCAAGTCATTTCAAATCACTTCGCACGTAACGTAAGAGCATTACAGCAGTACCCTTCCAACTACCCACTGGTGTCCTTTGTGCTATTGTTGTCATACCTTTTATTTCTATAGCAGTTATACACCCCACGCCGTGTTGTCAATATTTTGCTTTAGATGGTTTGCGACGATTGAGAGACATTTTGAAGGGAGAAAAAATGTTTACTTTTACCCACATACTTTCCAATTCTGGAACCCTCTTCATTACTTCACGTAGGTCCAAGTTCCCACGTGGTATCATCCTTGCTTGTGGAGAACAACCTTTAACATTTGTTGTAGTGCAGGTTTTCCGCTGACAACGAGTTAATCTCAGCTTTTATATGTCCGAAAAAGTCTTTATTTTGCTTCCTTTTTTCATGGAGGCGAAATCGAGATAACATAAAATAAACCATCTGAGAGTGAACAGTCGAGTGGCATTTAGCACATTCCCATGTAAAAGGGTTGCCGAGCAGGGCTGGCACAATGAAGAGAGCAGCTGGGGAAATCGGACAAGCTAGCCTTGGATAGGAGGGCAGGGCTCTCTTCCACCGAGGCAGGGAATAGGCAAGGGCGTTTGCTGCTGTGGGCCAGTCCGAAGATGTGATATGGGGCACGGAGCTGACAGACTTCTTGCCCGATGGTCAGAGAGGAGAGGAGAGGAGAGGAGAGGAGAGGAGAGGAGAGAGGAGAGAGAGGAGAGGAGAGGAGAGGAGAGGAGAGGAGAGGAGAGGAGGGAGAGCGTATCACAGAGGGCCTGGTAGGTCGCCGGGGGGACTTTGGCTTTGACGCTGAGTGAGATGGGAGGCACTGAAAGGTTCAGAGCGGGAGGAGGAGGGACCTGACTAGTGTCCTATCACTGCTCCTGAGTTGGGGCTCTGCTGGGTTGGTGAGGGTGAAATAAGGGGACCACTGCAGGTAATTACGAGGTCTAGGGTCCTTATTCAGGTCGAAGCTTCTGAGGGAGTGACTTTGATATCCTTACAGGAGGTGCATGCACCGTGGCTTCAAGGTCTGTGCACCTTGTCTTGGTGTGGGGTTACCGATTCCATTCTACTGACCTCTACCTTACCGCTGGCCTCCTGAACCTAGCCTCACTCCCCCGGTTCTGAGTCTTATTTTCTTAAGCTTGAAACCTGTCTCTTTTTCTTGTTGTTGTTGTCTCTGGACCTTCCCTCACCCCTGCTGCCTTGTGCAAATTGGAACTCCACACTTGGATCCTCATCTGACTCTGAGTTGGACTCTACAGGTGCAGGTTTCTGCGCGTGGTTCCGGGCAGCTGGGGAATGAGACCCGAGTGTCGCTGTTCCTTCTGGAAGGGCTGGCCGACGCAGAGGCGTTGAGGCCCTTGCTCTTTGTGATCTTTCTGCTGGTCCACAGCGTGGCTGGGCATTGCCAGCCTTACTGTGATGGACTCCCGACTCCACACTCCCATGTACGACTTCTTAGTCAACCTCTCACTGCTGGACACTGCCTATATCTCCAGCACGGGGCCTCAGGTGCTGGAACACCTGCTGGCAGCAGTGCGGACCGTGCCCTATTGTGCTTGTCTTCCCCAGATCTTCTTTCTCCACTTCCTGGCTCCCTGGGAGTGCTTCCTGCTCACAGCCATGGCCTATGACCGCTATGCAGCCATCGGCCGGCCACCGCACCACCTAGTCCTCATGGGCCGTCGGACGGACCCGGGCAGGAATGGCTTCCACCTCCCGCCTGCTTGCCTTGGCCGATGCGGTCGCCCACACCGTCCTTGCAGCTCCACTGAGGTTCTGCGGGCCTCGCCTCATCACCCACTTCTCCTGTGGCCTCCCTCCACTGACCGGACTCTCTTGCTCAAGCACGTGGGCCAGCGAACTTGCCCTGTTCGTCTTCAGTTTCGTGCTGGCTCTTGCAGCCCGTGCCCCGGTTGCGATCTCCTGTGTACGTGTTGTGGCTGCGATTCTCAGGATTCACTCCGCTGAGGGCCGAAGAGAAGCCTTTTCCACCTGTGGTGCTCACACCACCGTGGTCTGCATTTTCTACATCGCTCCAGTCCTCTGCTACATCCTCCCCAGCTCCGCGTGCTCTGGCTTGCGGGACCGGGTGCTCCCTGTGCCGTACGTCGTCCTCACCCCCATGCTCAACCCCGTCATCTACAGCATGCGAAACAAGGAGGTGAAGAGGGCTTTGTTCAAGGCCCTCGGGAAAGAAAGTGCCTCCTGGGCACCGGTCACATCAAATCAACGAGGAGTGTCCCCGGCTCAGGAGTTTCTCACATCCGAATGTGCTCCCAGTGCGAGGTGCCTGTCAGTCTCCACCTGCTCCACACCCCACCCTCGTCGCACACTGGATGCCGTATGGATCCCTCCCTGTACAATGTATTACACGAAGGCACCAATTTTGCTGTGGACCAGAGCCAGGCTGTGACGTTTGCATGGGACATGGGAAGGGGCGTGGCCCTCGTACACACTCTAGAGCCCCTCATCCCACGACACGCACTCAGCAGCCGTAGTGTAATGATTGATGAGGACATGACTGCCCGAATCAGCACGGCCGACGTCAGGTTCTCCTTCCAATGCCCTGGGCGCAGGTATGCACCTGCCTGGGTGGCCCCTGAAGCTCTGCACAAGAAGCCTGAAGATACAAACAGACGCTGAGCAGACACGGGGAGTTTTGCAGTGCTTCTGTGGGAACTGGTGACACGGGAGGTACCCTTTGCTGACCTCTCCAACACGGAGATTGGAATGAAGGTGGCACTGGAAGGCCTTCGGCCTACCATCCCACCAGGCATTTACCCCCGTGTGTGTAAGCTCATGAAGATCTTCTCCAGGGTGGGGCTGGCACATGCCAGTGCTTTGGGGGTGAATCCAATCACACAGGAGTTTGAAATTTCATGCACGTGATCCATTTGGTGAATCCTATTTTGGGTGCCAGGTTTCCCCCCATTTTCAGCAACGATCAAGTATTTCTGTTGCTCTTTCCCCCCCCCCCCCTTATTCTAAAACACTGCTTTCTATTTATGGAAGTAAAACATGGTCATTGCATAGGTTGTGCAGTTACAGAAACTTACAAAGTGACCAAAAAAGAAAAAAAAATGCCCTCTATAACCTCACCACCGCGAGAGAACCTCACTGTAAACATTTTGATGGTTTATTTCAGGTTTCTTCTTGCACTACAAATGTATGTGCACGGGCGCCTGGGTGGCTCAGCCGGTTGAGCGTCCGACTTCGGCTCAGGTCCTGATCTTGTGGTTCGTGAGTTCGGGTCCCGCGTCGGGCTCTGGTGCTGACAGCTCAGAGCCTGGAGCCTTGCTTTGGATTCTGTGTCCCCCTCTCTCTCCGCCCCACCCCTGCTGTGCTCTGTCTCTCTGTCTCTCTCTGTCTTTCAAAAAAAATGAATATACTTAAAAACGTTTTAAAAAACCAAATGTACGTGCATACACATTTAAAGTAGGAAAGCAAAACTGGAATCATAGTGCACTTACAGCTCCGAACGCTTAGATATTTAAATTTTTTTCCACTATAATGTATGCGTATTATAAAATCACTCATGCCTTACACAAAGGTGTGTTGTTAGAAAGTAAAAATTTCCCGTAAACTCAGTGTCTGCAGTAACCATCATGACCAGTTTTACGTGTGTCCTCCCAGACTTTTTCCTAGGATATATTCATCTGCGTTTATAACGGTTTTTCTTTTGCTTGTTTGCATACATAGGTTCATACCGATCAAGTAGGCAGTTGGTTAGACATGAGCCAGAGGCAAAGGCGGTGTTAAATAGGTGACACGTTAGAAGCCTGAGGGCACAATGTCCTGACTTTGTGGCTGTTAACATCCTGGTCCTATGGCTTCCAACACCCCCAGGTTGACAGACCAAGGGCCACAGGTGCAGAACAGGGGCTCTCCTCTTCAACCTTGGCCTCAGGGTAACCTACAGCTTCATTATAATAGATTTACATCGTTTTGTTTTCAACTCTCCCCGCCCAAGGGAAGATGGCCATGGACTCTTCTGGCCAGAACCTTGTGGGTGGGGCCAGAAAAACTCCCCCTCCCAACCGGTAGGAGGAGTTGCTCATATGATGGGAAGCACCCTCAGTGGGAGACCCCCCCTAGCTGTGACCCATCCGGAACCTATGCAAACATACAGAGAAAAGACACCCCAAACCCCAGACACCTCTGGGCCTGTCCGCTCTGCCACCTGGAGAGTGCACTGTCCTTAATAAACTGCTTTGTGCTTGCTACTTTCCTTCTGGCTGTCCTTATTTGAGCGCAGATCCTCATGGAAACGTTCCGTGGGGGATCCAAGAGTGGAGGCTTCCATTCACGCTATGTAGACGCTCCCACTGGTAAACAATACCCTGTACCAAATTGGCTGTTTATAATCCTTATTCCAGGAATCCCATGGTCCTGTCATTTGTACAATCTTCTACTGGGCTGTTTGTGTCTTTTATGGATTTATTTGCTAAGGGTCACTTGTGTTTTGAAGATACTCACTTTAGTTTGCCCTTTGGGTTACTCATGTCTTCCTAACTTGTCTTTCCATTTTATTTATGATGTTTTCTTCCCTAACAGAGCTTAACACCTTTGTGTAATTAGACACTGGTGTTGGTTTATTTGTGGTTGTGGCTGTTCGCTTCTGGATTTTGCATCCTGCTTTGTTTACTGTTTGACTTAAGAATAAGGTCAAGACCGGCTTTCTTTTTCTTCTGACTCGAGTAACCCAAATAATTTCACCATTGTTCTTTACGTACTCTTTCAAGTTGGGTTTGACTCTGGCTTCTGGCTCTTCATTTTACATCTCTTTCTCCAGGCACAGCTCTGGCTTGGTCCCTTAGAACACTGCTTGTGTCCTGGCTGAGAAACCTTACCCTCCCATGAGGACATGGGACTTGTGCTCGACTTTGGACATCAACTTTGCAGCCACCCATCTGGGCCTTTCTCCCCATATCCTTCACTCTCCTACATAGTAGAATAATGCTCCCTCAGCCGCTAACCAGGTAATATGCCGTAATTACAGAAACCTGGATCAGTAGGTCATGGGGGAATGTACAGTTCCTACAAGATCGTGAACTCAATAACCTGAAAACTCCATCACCACCGAAACTAGGGTTGTGTATATTTAAACATATATAGAAATATATTTCAATTTCTTTTATTTCTTTTGAGAGAGCGCGCACACATGCACGTGAGCGGGGGTTGGGGAAGCAGAAAGAGAGAGAGAGAGAGAGAGAGAGAGAGAATCTCAAGATGGCTCCATGCTCAGCACAGGGCCCTATGCAGGGCTCTATGCCAAGAACTGTGAGATCATGACCTGAGCCAAAATCAAGAGTCAGACGCTTCACCAACTGAGCCACCCAGGTGCCCCTGTACAATCTTTTTAAACAAAATATTCATAGTAGTAGTATTTATAATAGGTTTTTCTTAATGAAAGAAGAAAACCCCAAATGCTCCAGTATCCCCAGTGCAACAGTCCCCTAATCCACTGATGCCCTAACCTCTCTCTCTCTCACCTCGTTCTTGTCCTCATGTTTCTCCCTGCGCCCTTCGAAGGGCAATCCAAGCTGAGCCTATCAAATCTCTCTGTCGGCCGGTCTGTCTGTCTTCCTCTGTCTCTGTCTGTCCCTTCTCCCACACCAATCCCAACTTTCTCTACTGTATCCTTCAGGCCGTTTCCTCAGAGAGGCCATCCCAGATCACCTAGCCCAAATTTGCTGGAGAAACAAACGTGCAAGAAGAAATGAAGATGCAGGTTTAGACCCTGGTGAAGACGACATTTCGATTCAGCGGACACATATGGATTAGTCAATAAATGACATTGAGACACCTGAGGAACCTCGGGGGGAAGGGGACAAAATTAGACCAATGTCATCTTTCACACCACAATAAATTCCTTGTGTGTTAACATTTCAAAGTACTAGAAGATGGCATGAGGGACAAATTTTATAATTTTACAGTGGGGATGGCTTTCCCTTGGACATAAACTACAAAAATCATAATGACAAAAATGTACCACTTGCATACATTAAAAAAAAAAAAAAGAGGTTAGAGAGGGAGGGAGCCAAAACATAAGAGATTCTTAAAAACTGAGAACAAACTGAGGGTTGATGGGGGGGAGGGTGGGTGATGGGTATTGAGGAGGGCCCCTGTCGGGATGAGCACTGGGTGTTGTATGGAAACCAATTTGACAATAAATTTCATATGTAAATACAAGAAAAAGTTAAAAACCCTCCAGTACAGAAAAGAACTATAAACAAGAATTCAGTGAAGCAATGAGGAAGGGAAGTATTTTCAATTACTTTGGCCAAGATTTGGTATCTCTTGTATATAAAGAGCATTCACCCATCAATAAGTAAAATATGACTATTCCAACTGAAAAATTAATCAACGAGGGCCGCCTGGGTGGCTCAGTCAGTTAAGCACCTGAGTCGGTTTCGGCTCAGGTCATGATCTCACGGTTGGTGGGTTCAAGCACTGCGTCGGGCTCTGCACTCACAGCACAGGAACTGCTTGGGTTCTCTCTCTCTCTCTCTCTCTCTCTCTCTCTGCCCTCTCCTTTGCTCTGACACAGTAGCTGAAAATACACTCAGATGCGGAAAAATAGTTTTATTTTCTGCTGTAAGAACGCCCCTCCTCCAGCAATAGGGAAAAACAAGGCCCAAAGTCCAATACAAACAATTAGACCCCCGTAATAAAGCGGCAACCAGCATCGGAATGGACGCCCGAGGGAAGGAAGGGACGCTAGGTTACAATTAGCCCCTTTTGCCTGGCTCCGGCAGTCTGAAAAACGGGGGCACGAAGCGCTGCATGGTCGAAACCAACAGGGAAAGCTGGTCAAGACAGGAGGCGATGGAAACCTGGAGTTGGCCAGGGTCTTCGGCAGTCAGTCGGCTAAAAGTGAGGGAAAAAGAAAATCCAAATGAAATGTCATCACTCTTGCCCCTATCTCTCTGCCCCCCCTCAGGTGGCCGCAGGCTCAGGGTGCCACACCCTACCTCTTTGGACCTAACCTTTGGTGTCTCCAATTCACTATTAGAACGGCCCTCAGGAGATAGGCCCTAGCGACCTGACACCACCCCCCACGAGGGACCCGTTTGGAACTAACATAACTAGGACGTTGCCGGATACCGTGAACTCCTTCCGAACTGCCCCGACCTGGGGCTGGCCCTGTGTCGCCAGACACTGGTGGGCCACCTGTGCCTCCGTGGGTGACGGGAAAGGCATGGTGACGTAGCTGGTAGCCATTCGGTTAAGGCATCATCGAAAACCGATCGCGTCGGTGCCTCAGGCGTCCCGACCACTCCGAGGCCTGCTTTCCCCACGGCCGCTCTCCCCCCGCCTCCATCCTCTCAGGTCCGCTCCCCTCCTTCCTGGTCCATCAGGCCGCCTCTCCCCGCCACCCCTCCGGGCCACCCCTGGCCCATCCGCCCCCCCGGACCGGTCCCTCCGGTGCCCCGGTCCCCCCCTCCCCTCCTTGCCCTGGACCCCCAGGCTGAACCCCCTGCCTTCCGCTCCCCGCCCCGTCGCCTCCTCTAGGCCCATCGCCCCGGCCACCCGCCACTCGGCCGAGAGGATACAACTGCAGCGGCCGGCTCCCCGGCCCTCCGGCTGTGGGCCCGCCTTGCCCACCGGGTCCCGGCAAAGGGTGTCCGCCAAGCCCTGGCACGGCAGCTGCGCCGGGGACGGGAGCACATGGCGCCTGCGCGACCCGCGGGGCCGCACGGGCCGCGGCACACTCCTCTCCCTCACCACCTCCGCCGGGGCCCTCGTGGCCTCCGGGGCCATCTGGGACACCGCGGTCTCCCGGGCCACGCTGACCCTCGGGACCGCCGGCCCCACCGCCTGCGCCTCGATCTGTGGCCTCCATGGTTCCCCGGCCTGGACTTCGGCTGAACCGCCGAGGGAACGAACGAACCAACCAACCAACGAGGCTCCCTCAGGAAGCGGGTGACATCACCTGCGCTCCCCACGCACCTGCGCAAACCGGCCCGAGGCCAATGCCCAGAATCCCCTCCAGTAGGCCACTGGCGCGGCCCGCCCCTCCCCCCAAGCGTGTGTCTGCGCAGGCGCCAGCCGGGCGGGCGCACGTGCGAGCAGCCCGCTGACCGCCGCCCGCCCGGGTCCCGGGCATCAGCGACAGCCAGCTGAACTTGCCTGTGTCGGGCAACCCCGCCCCAGTTTCCCTCTCTTCCTCACTCGCTACTTCCTCACTCTCTGCTTGGCGGCCAGCCTGGGGGGACCCGGCCCGTGGCCCTCCCTTGCCTACCTGTCCTGCTCTGCTGAGGGTGGGACGGAGGCAGAGGTCTTCGCGGTCACCTCGCTGTCGCCTCTGTCTCCGGCCGGCCCAGTCCACTCCGTCCTGCCCAGGACCCTGCCTCTGTGCAGAGAACCACAGGAGGCATGGGACCTGCCTCCAGGCCGATGTCCTGCTCCCCACCCGGGGAAGGTCCTGCCTCCGCCCTCCCTCTCTACAGCTGACCTGTCCTTGCGGGGGCGGCCGATGGCCAGCTGAGCACCCCGCTTCCTTCGGGAGGAGCCCAGGCTCTGAGGAGTAGAAGGGGGGGCTGCAGGCTGGCCTCCCGCTTGACCTCGGAGCGGACCGTACCACAGTGGGGGGAGTGTGGCCCGCCTGCCCCCCTGCTGAGGCTGGGGGCCCCTAAGTGGGGAGGCGGGGCCGCAGGGCCCCTTCTGAGCAGGTCCCCCCCCCACCCCAGATCGTGTACTTCACGGCTACCTTCCCCTGCGTGGTCCTCGTCGTGCTGTTGGTGCGGGGAGTGCTGCTGCCCGGCGCCCTGGATGGCATCATCTGCTCTCTCAAGCCTGACTTGTGGAAGCACTCACTGGGTCGTGAGTGCCGGCACCACGTGGGGCGTAGAGATCACGCACACAAGGATGTCAAAGAATTGAAAACACTAAAGGTCATGTAAAGTCACTGTGAACCTTTTGGGGGAGAAATACACAAAAAAGAAGTGGGGACCACCCTCAGTCCCACCACACAGAGATACGAGGTGTTTACACGTCAGGCTACCGTTGCAGGATTTCCGCGCACGTATACAGCAGCTTGGTAAGTTGGGATTTTAGTGATTTCCCTTTTGCACTGTGGTTTTTCCTATGCGACCGCATCCCTGTTCTCCGTGGCCACTAACTACTTTAGCTCCAGTCGCCATCCCTTCCCTCCTTGCCTCCTACTGGCAGGCTTGCCCCCCGACGGGAGCCGCTTCGTGACCTTCCCAGACCGCCGGTCGGACCCGCACCTGTGCTCAGTCGCCCCCTCCAAAGGCCGCTTTGGTGTGTCCACCTGTACCGGGGAAGGGGACGGGGTGCGGGGCCGTGTCCGTCTGGGCCGTGGCCCATCTCCCTCCACGAACCGCTGCGAGGTCGTGGAGCCCCACGTGCTGGGGACACTGAGCCCAAGGAAGAGGCAGGGCCCTCTGGACAACAGGCCGTGGTGCCTGGCGGCCTCCCACGAGGTCTGGGGAGGGGCTAGGGGTGTGGGGAGGGGGTGGAGCTGAGGTAGGACTGGTTTGCGTGGGTGCAGTGGGGTCACACGTCACAGCGCCTGGCGACGATTGGTGAGGGAGCAGCCGCTGGAGAGGCGGCCGAGGGCGGGGTCTCTGGGAGCCCAGGGCAGAGCTGGCTTCGGGGCACGGGCGCGGGAAGCAGTCCCGGCCCGGGGAGGAACACAGGGGGTCTGTTTGCTCTGGCGCTCCTGGGAGCCCCCTTGCTTTGGATGCTTGGGGGCGGAGCCTTAGGAGGGAGCCCTCGTTGGCTAGGAGGACAAGGGTTGGCGGGGGGGGGGGGGGGGAGTCTCTAGGGGCTCCTGGCAGAGCTGGCTGGGCGGGAACCAGTCAGGCGCCCAAGGGAATGGCCGGGAGGTGGGGGTGGGGAAATGTTGGCCTCGGCGCTCCCGGGAGGCCGGGGTGACTTGCGTGGGCTTTATGAGGAAGCGCTCATAGTCTAGGTAAGCCAGGGGGTCTCCCAGGGCCCAAGGGCGGAAAGGCCCGGCTGGGCGGGCACCGGCCGCGGGCCTGGCGGCCTCCCTAGGAACCCTAGGAGCCCGTTGGCGCAGGCGCCTGGGGGTGGCGTCGAGCTGTGATAGGCGGGGCTTCCGCAGCCAGGGCCCGAGAGAGCCTGGGACGGCGTCGCTTTGGCGGGAACCGGCCACGCGCCCGGCAGCCTCCCGGCGGCCCGTTTGCGCGTGCGCGGGGAGGGCGGGGTCGGCGCGCGGGGCGGAGCTTCGGGAAGGAGCCGAAGCGCCTCAACCGCCAGCCGACTGGGCGAGCGGCAGGACCTGTGTTCGGGGGACTGGACCTGAGGCGGAGCCTGACGACCATGGAGGCGGCAGACGCAGCCGCAGGCTGCGAGGCGGGCGGCGCCGACAACGCCCGGGACGGCCAGGGGGGCCAGGAGGGCCAGGAGGGCCAGGGAGGCGGCCTCGGCCATGGCCTCGGAGGCGCGGACGCGGAGGCCGCGGTCGCTGGCGAGGCTCCGCGTGTCCCGCGACCACCTCACGCCCCGGGGCCAGGCGGAGATGCCCTCTCCACGGCCGGAAGGCCGGAAACCCGAATACACACTTTGTATCCTAGCCGAGGGGACAGCGGGGCATGGGCAGGGGGCGGAAAGGGAGAGGAGCTGTGGTAACCTGAGGTGCGCGGGGCAAGGATCTGAGAGCAGGGTGGTCCCGGGGTGGCTGGAGAGAGGTGGGGGAGGAGGAAGGAAGGAGAGCAGGGGGGAAACGGGTTCCCGGGGGCGGTGGGCGGACATGGGCCTGGTCACGGGGTGGCCGCGAGCCATTAGGGTCGGGAGTGGGTGGCCTCGTCAGGGTGGCCTGAGAAGGGGGCTCGGGCCCTAAGTGAGTCGTGGTGGTACCTTAACCGAATCTGCACCCAGCGCCCTCGGCGTGGCTTTCCCGTCCCAGTTGGAGGCGGAGATCGCCTGTGCGTCTTTCGCCCCATATCGGGAACTGTGTGGATGCCTTGTGGAGCAGCAGCTCACTGTGTTCGGCAGCGTCCTGGCCATGTTAGTTCTGGAAGGGCCGGGGTCGGGGTGGCTGCAGGTGGCGGGCCCAGTCTCCATGGGGGGTCGGGGGGGGGGCGCTCTCTGCTGGATCGTCGAGGGCTAGGTGCGGGCCAGGGCCCGCAGGCTCTAACAGCTGCACCTGCGGGTAGGGGGGTCGCTCCTGGGGGCGGGGAAGGGTGCAAGGGATGGGTACCTGGGCGGGGAGGGGAGCTGAGCGAGGAAGGGGAGGATCCACCACCTCCGACTGGATTGCCTTTTCTCCCCTCTCAGCCGCTGGAGAGCCGAAAACCCTTTCCTCCTCCGAATTTCCATCATCAACTTTCTTGACCAGCTTTGCGTGGTGATTCGGACCATGCAGCGCTTCCTGTTCCCGGTTCCCGCTAAGCCTGCGCTGGCGAGAGGGGGCTAAGGTCTAGCCTCGTGTCCCCGTCTGGGCGGTCCGTCCTTCCTAGGGCAGTGATTCCTGCACTAGCTGCCCCCTGAGGTGGGGGGCCTGCCTGGTCTTGTGAGGGCAATGAGGGCCCGAGCCCTTGGGCACTCATGGTCCCCTTGTGTTGTTTGCCATTTAAATGTTTGCTACTGCAAAAAAAAAAAAAAAAAAAAAAAAAAAAAAAACAATAAAAAATAAATAAATAAATAAATAAATAAATAAATGTTTGCTACTGCAGAAAATAAAACTGAGCTTTGCTATTCCCTGTTCCTTGTCAGTTGTGGCACCCCCGGATAGTCTTCCCTTTGTCCTCCGGTGGGGTGGGGGGGCGGGGCGGCTCCTGGGATGTCGACGTGCAAGTCGCGGAAGGTGGTAGAAGGCAGTTTGGGAACTGGCAGGACCCACGTGCGTCCTGTCCTTCGGTATCAAGGACTCTCACCATGTGGGAATATGCCCATCGTTTGCACGTTTCGCATGACTCCTGATGATGTCTTTCATCTAATGTGAACTTTTTATCCAAGCTCTTCAGAAACATTGAACGAGTGCAGGAAAGATGCATTAAGGCCGCCTGGCAGGCTCAGTCGGTTGAGCGTCTGACGGGCTCAGGTCATGGTCTCAAGGGTTTGTGAGTTTAAGCCCCCGTCTGGCTCTGTGCTGACAACTGGGAGCCCGGAGCCTGCTTCGGGTTCTGTGTCTCCCCCCTCTCTCTTTGCTCCTCCCCCACTCGCGCCCTGTCTCTCTCTCTCTGTGTCAAAAATAAACATTAAAACAGAAAAGAAAGAAAGGAAAAAAAGGCTTTCAGCTTCATGGATTTTCCTCTATTGTTTGTCCATTTAACGTTTTATTCATATCTCCTCTTAGCTTCATTCTTTCTTTCCTACTATGTATTTAGGTTTTGATTTTATGTCTTCTTCACAAAGTGACCCCTCTATCGGTAGCAAACGTCCTCCATCCCATCGTATTCCTTGTCCTGAAGTCTGTTCTGCCTGCTCTTAACATAGCTACTCACACTTTCTTATTAGAAGACTTGCATGGTGTATCTTTGCCCATCTTTTTACTTTTACCGTATCTGTGTCTTCATAGAGCGCATTTCCTATGCGTAGCATATAGTTTTGCTTTGCCTTTTTATCCAGTCTGGCAATCTCCGTGTTTTAGTTGCCACGTTTAGACCATTTAGAATAAATGTAACGAGGGATATCGTTGAGTTTAAATCTACCATCCTGCTATTTATTTTCTGTTTGCCCCATGTGTTCTGTGTTCCCCTCTCTGTCTTTTCGTGACTCCTTTCAGATTGAGTAATTTCTAGAAATTCACTTTCTCTCCGCCAGAGAAGTGTGCATATTAAGCCTCGGGTTCTAGGGATCCTAATATGTGTTTTACCTCATTATAGACCACCTTCAAGTCATTTCAAATCACTTCGCACGTAACGTAAGAGCATTACAGCAGTACCCTTCCAACTACCCACTGGTGTCCTTTGTGCTATTGTTGTCATACCTTTTATTTCTATAGCAGTTATACACCCCACGCCGTGTTGTCAATATTTTGCTTTAGATGGTTTGCGACGATTGAGAGACATTTTGAAGGGAGAAAAAATGTTTACTTTTACCCACATACTTTCCAATTCTGGAACCCTCTTCATTACTTCACGTAGGTCCAAGTTCCCACGTGGTATCATCCTTGCTTGTGGAGAACAACCTTTAACATTTGTTGTAGTGCAGGTTTTCCGCTGACAACGAGTTAATCTCAGCTTTTATATGTCCGAAAAAGTCTTTATTTTGCTTCCTTTTTTCATGGAGGCGAAATCGAGATAACATAAAATAAACCATCTGAGAGTGAACAGTCGAGTGGCATTTAGCACATTCCCATGTAAAAGGGTTGCCGAGCAGGGCTGGCACAATGAAGAGAGCAGCTGGGGAAATCGGACAAGCTAGCCTTGGATAGGAGGGCAGGGCTCTCTTCCACCGAGGCAGGGAATAGGCAAGGGCGTTTGCTGCTGTGGGCCAGTCCGAAGATGTGATATGGGGCACGGAGCTGACAGACTTCTTGCCCGATGGTCAGAGAGGAGAGGAGAGGAGAGGAGAGGAGAGGAGAGGAGAGGAGAGGAGAGAGAGGAGAGGAGAGGAGAGGAGAGGAGAGGAGAGGAGAGGAGGGAGAGCGTATCACAGAGGGCCTGGTAGGTCGCCGGGGGGACTTTGGCTTTGACGCTGAGTGAGATGGGAGGCACTGAAAGGTTCAGAGCGGGAGGAGGAGGGACCTGACTAGTGTCCTATCACTGCTCCTGAGTTGGGGCTCTGCTGGGTTGGTGAGGGTGAAATAAGGGGACCACTGCAGGTAATTACGAGGTCTAGGGTCCTTATTCAGGTCGAAGCTTCTGAGGGAGTGACTTTGATATCCTTACAGGAGGTGCATGCACCGTGGCTTCAAGGTCTGTGCACCTTGTCTTGGTGTGGGGTTACCGATTCCATTCTACTGACCTCTACCTTACCGCTGGCCTCCTGAACCTAGCCTCACTCCCCCGGTTCTGAGTCTTATTTTCTTAAGCTTGAAACCTGTCTCTTTTTCTTGTTGTTGTTGTCTCTGGACCTTCCCTCACCCCTGCTGCCTTGTGCAAATTGGAACTCCACACTTGGATCCTCATCTGACTCTGAGTTGGACTCTACAGGTGCAGGTTTCTGCGCGTGGTTCCGGGCAGCTGGGGAATGAGACCCGAGTGTCGCTGTTCCTTCTGGAAGGGCTGGCCGACGCAGAGGCGTTGAGGCCCTTGCTCTTTGTGATCTTTCTGCTGGTCCACAGCGTGGCTGGGCATTGCCAGCCTTACTGTGATGGACTCCCGACTCCACACTCCCATGTACGACTTCTTAGTCAACCTCTCACTGCTGGACACTGCCTATATCTCCAGCACGGGGCCTCAGGTGCTGGAACACCTGCTGGCAGCAGTGCGGACCGTGCCCTATTGTGCTTGTCTTCCCCAGATCTTCTTTCTCCACTTCCTGGCTCCCTGGGAGTGCTTCCTGCTCACAGCCATGGCCTATGACCGCTATGCAGCCATCGGCCGGCCACCGCACCACCTAGTCCTCATGGGCCGTCGGACGGACCCGGGCAGGAATGGCTTCCACCTCCCGCCTGCTTGCCTTGGCCGATGCGGTCGCCCACACCGTCCTTGCAGCTCCACTGAGGTTCTGCGGGCCTCGCCTCATCACCCACTTCTCCTGTGGCCTCCCTCCACTGACCGGACTCTCTTGCTCAAGCACGTGGGCCAGCGAACTTGCCCTGTTCGTCTTCAGTTTCGTGCTGGCTCTTGCAGCCCGTGCCCCGGTTGCGATCTCCTGTGTACGTGTTGTGGCTGCGATTCTCAGGATTCACTCCGCTGAGGGCCGAAGAGAAGCCTTTTCCACCTGTGGTGCTCACACCACCGTGGTCTGCATTTTCTACATCGCTCCAGTCCTCTGCTACATCCTCCCCAGCTCCGCGTGCTCTGGCTTGCGGGACCGGGTGCTCCCTGTGCCGTACGTCGTCCTCACCCCCATGCTCAACCCCGTCATCTACAGCATGCGAAACAAGGAGGTGAAGAGGGCTTTGTTCAAGGCCCTCGGGAAAGAAAGTGCCTCCTGGGCACCGGTCACATCAAATCAACGAGGAGTGTCCCCGGCTCAGGAGTTTCTCACATCCGAATGTGCTCCCAGTGCGAGGTGCCTGTCAGTCTCCACCTGCTCCACACCCCACCCTCGTCGCACACTGGATGCCGTATGGATCCCTCCCTGTACAATGTATTACACGAAGGCACCAATTTTGCTGTGGACCAGAGCCAGGCTGTGACGTTTGCATGGGACATGGGAAGGGGCGTGGCCCTCGTACACACTCTAGAGCCCCTCATCCCACGACACGCACTCAGCAGCCGTAGTGTAATGATTGATGAGGACATGACTGCCCGAATCAGCACGGCCGACGTCAGGTTCTCCTTCCAATGCCCTGGGCGCAGGTATGCACCTGCCTGGGTGGCCCCTGAAGCTCTGCACAAGAAGCCTGAAGATACAAACAGACGCTGAGCAGACACGGGGAGTTTTGCAGTGCTTCTGTGGGAACTGGTGACACGGGAGGTACCCTTTGCTGACCTCTCCAACACGGAGATTGGAATGAAGGTGGCACTGGAAGGCCTTCGGCCTACCATCCCACCAGGCATTTACCCCCGTGTGTGTAAGCTCATGAAGATCTTCTCCAGGGTGGGGCTGGCACATGCCAGTGCTTTGGGGGTGAATCCAATCACACAGGAGTTTGAAATTTCATGCACGTGATCCATTTGGTGAATCCTATTTTGGGTGCCAGGTTTCCCCCCATTTTCAGCAACGATCAAGTATTTCTGTTGCTCTTTCCCCCCCCCCCTTATTCTAAAACACTGCTTTCTATTTATGGAAGTAAAACATGGTCATTGCATAGGTTGTGCAGTTACAGAAACTTACAAAGTGACCAAAAAAGAAAAAAAAATGCCCTCTATAACCTCACCACCGCGAGAGAACCTCACTGTAAACATTTTGATGGTTTATTTCAGGTTTCTTCTTGCACTACAAATGTATGTGCACGGGCGCCTGGGTGGCTCAGCCGGTTGAGCGTCCGACTTCGGCTCAGGTCCTGATCTTGTGGTTCGTGAGTTCGGGTCCCGCGTCGGGCTCTGGTGCTGACAGCTCAGAGCCTGGAGCCTTGCTTTGGATTCTGTGTCCCCCTCTCTCTCCGCCCCACCCCTGCTGTGCTCTGTCTCTCTGTCTCTCTCTGTCTTTCAAAAAAAATGAATATACTTAAAAACGTTTTAAAAAACCAAATGTACGTGCATACACATTTAAAGTAGGAAAGCAAAACTGGAATCATAGTGCACTTACAGCTCCGAACGCTTAGATATTTAAATTTTTTTCCACTATAATGTATGCGTATTATAAAATCACTCATGCCTTACACAAAGGTGTGTTGTTAGAAAGTAAAAATTTCCCGTAAACTCAGTGTCTGCAGTAACCATCATGACCAGTTTTACGTGTGTCCTCCCAGACTTTTTCCTAGGATATATTCATCTGCGTTTATAACGGTTTTTCTTTTGCTTGTTTGCATACATAGGTTCATACCGATCAAGTAGGCAGTTGGTTAGACATGAGCCAGAGGCAAAGGCGGTGTTAAATAGGTGACACGTTAGAAGCCTGAGGGCACAATGTCCTGACTTTGTGGCTGTTAACATCCTGGTCCTATGGCTTCCAACACCCCCAGGTTGACAGACCAAGGGCCACAGGTGCAGAACAGGGGCTCTCCTCTTCAACCTTGGCCTCAGGGTAACCTACAGCTTCATTATAATAGATTTACATCGTTTTGTTTTCAACTCTCCCCGCCCAAGGGAAGATGGCCATGGACTCTTCTGGCCAGAACCTTGTGGGTGGGGCCAGAAAAACTCCCCCTCCCAACCGGTAGGAGGAGTTGCTCATATGATGGGAAGCACCCTCAGTGGGAGACCCCCCCTAGCTGTGACCCATCCGGAACCTATGCAAACATACAGAGAAAAGACACCCCAAACCCCAGACACCTCTGGGCCTGTCCGCTCTGCCACCTGGAGAGTGCACTGTCCTTAATAAACTGCTTTGTGCTTGCTACTTTCCTTCTGGCTGTCCTTATTTGAGCGCAGATCCTCATGGAAACGTTCCGTGGGGGATCCAAGAGTGGAGGCTTCCATTCACGCTATGTAGACGCTCCCACTGGTAAACAATACCCTGTACCAAATTGGCTGTTTATAATCCTTATTCCAGGAATCCCATGGTCCTGTCATTTGTACAATCTTCTACTGGGCTGTTTGTGTCTTTTATGGATTTATTTGCTAAGGGTCACTTGTGTTTTGAAGATACTCACTTTAGTTTGCCCTTTGGGTTACTCATGTCTTCCTAACTTGTCTTTCCATTTTATTTATGATGTTTTCTTCCCTAACAGAGCTTAACACCTTTGTGTAATTAGACACTGGTGTTGGTTTATTTGTGGTTGTGGCTGTTCGCTTCTGGATTTTGCATCCTGCTTTGTTTACTGTTTGACTTAAGAATAAGGTCAAGACCGGCTTTCTTTTTCTTCTGACTCGAGTAACCCAAATAATTTCACCATTGTTCTTTACGTACTCTTTCAAGTTGGGTTTGACTCTGGCTTCTGGCTCTTCATTTTACATCTCTTTCTCCAGGCACAGCTCTGGCTTGGTCCCTTAGAACACTGCTTGTGTCCTGGCTGAGAAACCTTACCCTCCCATGAGGACATGGGACTTGTGCTCGACTTTGGACATCAACTTTGCAGCCACCCATCTGGGCCTTTCTCCCCATATCCTTCACTCTCCTACATAGTAGAATAATGCTCCCTCAGCCGCTAACCAGGTAATATGCCGTAATTACAGAAACCTGGATCAGTAGGTCATGGGGGAATGTACAGTTCCTACAAGATCGTGAACTCAATAACCTGAAAACTCCATCACCACCGAAACTAGGGTTGTGTATATTTAAACATATATAGAAATATATTTCAATTTCTTTTATTTCTTTTGAGAGAGCGCGCACACATGCACGTGAGCGGGGGTTGGGGAAGCAGAAAGAGAGAGAGAGAGAGAGAGAGAGAGAGAGAATCTCAAGATGGCTCCATGCTCAGCACAGGGCCCTATGCAGGGCTCTATGCCAAGAACTGTGAGATCATGACCTGAGCCAAAATCAAGAGTCAGACGCTTCACCAACTGAGCCACCCAGGTGCCCCTGTACAATCTTTTTAAACAAAATATTCATAGTAGTAGTATTTATAATAGGTTTTTCTTAATGAAAGAAGAAAACCCCAAATGCTCCAGTATCCCCAGTGCAACAGTCCCCTAATCCACTGATGCCCTAACCTCTCTCTCTCTCACCTCGTTCTTGTCCTCATGTTTCTCCCTGCGCCCTTCGAAGGGCAATCCAAGCTGAGCCTATCAAATCTCTCTGTCGGCCGGTCTGTCTGTCTTCCTCTGTCTCTGTCTGTCCCTTCTCCCACACCAATCCCAACTTTCTCTACTGTATCCTTCAGGCCGTTTCCTCAGAGAGGCCATCCCAGATCACCTAGCCCAAATTTGCTGGAGAAACAAACGTGCAAGAAGAAATGAAGATGCAGGTTTAGACCCTGGTGAAGACGACATTTCGATTCAGCGGACACATATGGATTAGTCAATAAATGACATTGAGACACCTGAGGAACCTTGGGGGGAAGGGGACAAAATTAGACCAATGTCATCTTTCACACCACAATAAATTCCTTGTGTGTTAACATTTCAAAGTACTAGAAGATGGCATGAGGGACAAATTTTTATAATTTTACAGTGGGGATGGCTTTCCCTTGGACATAAACTACAAAAATCATAATGACAAAAATGTACCACTTGCATACATTAAAAAAAAAAAAAAGAGGTTAGAGAGGGAGGGAGCCAAAACATAAGAGATTCTTAAAAACTGAGAACAAACTGAGGGTTGATGGGGGGGAGGGTGGGTGATGGGTATTGAGGAGGGCCCCTGTCGGGATGAGCACTGGGTGTTGTATGGAAACCAATTTGACAATAAATTTCATATGTAAATACAAGAAAAAGTTAAAAACCCTCCAGTACAGAAAAGAACTATAAACAAGAATTCAGTGAAGCAATGAGGAAGGAAAGTATTTTCAATTACTTTGGCCAAGATTTGGTATCTCTTGTATATAAAGAGCATTCACCCATCAATAAGTAAAATATGACTATTCCAACTGAAAAATTAATCAACGAGGGCCGCCTGGGTGGCTCAGTCAGTTAAGCACCTGAGTCGGTTTCGGCTCAGGTCATGATCTCACGGTTGGTGGGTTCAAGCACTGCGTCGGGCTCTGCACTCACAGCACAGGAACTGCTTGGGTTCTCTCTCTCTCTCTCTCTCTCTCTCTCTCTGCCCTCTCCTTTGCTCTGACACAGTAGCTGAAAATACACTCAGATGCGGAAAAATAGTTTTATTTTCTGCTGTAAGAACGCCCCTCCTCCAGCAATAGGGAAAAACAAGGCCCAAAGTCCAATACAAACAATTAGACCCCCGTAATAAAGCGGCAACCAGCATCGGAATGGACGCCCGAGGGAAGGAAGGGACGCTAGGTTACAATTAGCCCCTTTTGCCTGGCTCCGGCAGTCTGAAAAACGGGGGCACGAAGCGCTGCATGGTCGAAACCAACAGGGAAAGCTGGTCAAGACAGGAGGCGATGGAAACCTGGAGTTGGCCAGGGTCTTCGGCAGTCAGTCGGCTAAAAGTGAGGGAAAAAGAAAATCCAAATGAAATGTCATCACTCTTGCCCCTATCTCTCTGCCCCCCCTCAGGTGGCCGCAGGCTCAGGGTGCCACACCCTACCTCTTTGGACCTAACCTTTGGTGTCTCCAATTCACTATTAGAACGGCCCTCAGGAGATAGGCCCTAGCGACCTGACACCACCCCCCACGAGGGACCCGTTTGGAACTAACATAACTAGGACGTTGCCGGATACCGTGAACTCCTTCCCAACTGCCCCGACCTGGGGCTGGCCCTGTGTCGCCAGACACTGGTGGGCCACCTGTGCCTCCGTGGGTGACGGGAAAGGCATGGTGACGTAGCTGGTAGCCATTCGGTTAAGGCATCATCGAAAACCGATCGCGTCGGTGCCTCAGGCGTCCCGACCACTCCGAGGCCTGCTTTCCCCACGGCCGCTCTCCCCCCGCCTCCATCCTCTCAGGTCCGCTCCCCTCCTTCCTGGTCCATCAGGCCGCCTCTCCCCGCCACCCCTCCGGGCCACCCCTGGCCCATCCGCCCCCCCGGACCGGTCCCTCCGGTGCCCCGGTCCCCCCCTCCCCTCCTTGCCCTGGACCCCCAGGCTGAACCCCCTGCCTTCCGCTCCCCGCCCCGTCGCCTCCTCTAGGCCCATCGCCCCGGCCACCCGCCACTCGGCCGAGAGGATACAACTGCAGCGGCCGGCTCCCCGGCCCTCCGGCTGTGGGCCCGCCTTGCCCACCGGGTCCCGGCAAAGGGTGTCCGCCAAGCCCTGGCACGGCAGCTGCGCCGGGGACGGGAGCACATGGCGCCTGCGCGACCCGCGGGGCCGCACGGGCCGCGGCACACTCCTCTCCCTCACCACCTCCGCCGGGGCCCTCGTGGCCTCCGGGGCCATCTGGGACACCGCGGTCTCCCGGGCCACGCTGACCCTCGGGACCGCCGGCCCCACCGCCTGCGCCTCGATCTGTGGCCTCCATGGTTCCCCGGCCTGGACTTCGGCTGAACCGCCGAGGGAACGAACGAACCAACCAACCAACGCGGCTCCCTCAGGAAGCGGGTGACATCACCTGCGCTCCCCACGCACCTGCGCAAACCGGCCCGAGGCCAATGCCCAGAATCCCCTCCAGTAGGCCACTGGCGCGGCCCGCCCCTCCCCCCAAGCGTGTGTCTGCGCAGGCGCCAGCCGGGCGGGCGCACGTGCGAGCAGCCCGCTGACCGCCGCCCGCCCGGGTCCCGGGCATCAGCGACAGCCAGCTGAACTTGCCTGTGTCGGGCAACCCCGCCCCAGTTTCCCTCTCTTCCTCACTCGCTACTTCCTCACTCTCTGCTTGGCGGCCAGCCTGGGGGGACCCGGCCCGTGGCCCTCCCTTGCCTACCTGTCCTGCTCTGCTGAGGGTGGGACGGAGGCAGAGGTCTTCGCGGTCACCTCGCTGTCGCCTCTGTCTCCGGCCGGCCCAGTCCACTCCGTCCTGCCCAGGACCCTGCCTCTGTGCAGAGAACCACAGGAGGCATGGGACCTGCCTCCAGGCCGATGTCCTGCTCCCCACCCGGGGAAGGTCCTGCCTCCGCCCTCCCTCTCTACAGCTGACCTGTCCTTGCGGGGGCGGCCGATGGCCAGCTGAGCACCCCGCTTCCTTCGGGAGGAGCCCAGGCTCTGAGGAGTAGAAGGGGGGGCTGCAGGCTGGCCTCCCGCTTGACCTCGGAGCGGACCGTACCACAGTGGGGGGAGTGTGGCCCGCCTGCCCCCCTGCTGAGGCTGGGGGCCCCTAAGTGGGGAGGCGGGGCCGCAGGGCCCCTTCTGAGCAGGTCCCCCCCCCACCGTCCCCCCCCCCCACCCCAGATCGTGTACTTCACGGCTACCTTCCCCTGCGTGGTCCTCGTCGTGCTGTTGGTGCGGGGAGTGCTGCTGCCCGGCGCCCTGGATGGCATCATCTGCTCTCTCAAGCCTGACTTGTGGAAGCACTCACTGGGTCGTGAGTGCCGGCACCACGTGGGGCGTAGAGATCACGCACACAAGGATGTCAAAGAATTGAAAACACTAAAGGTCATGTAAAGTCATTCTGAACCTTTTGGGGGAGAAATACACAAAAAAGAAGTGGGGACCACCCTCAGTCCCACCACACAGAGATACGAGGTGTTTACACGTCAGGCTACCGTTGCAGGATTTCCGCGCACGTATACAGCAGCTTGGTAAGTTGGGATTTTAGTGATTTCCCTTTTGCACTGTGGTTTTTCCTATGCGACCGCATCCCTGTTCTCCGTGGCCACTAACTACTTTAGCTCCAGTCGCCATCCCTTCCCTCCTTGCCTCCTACTGGCAGGCTTGCCCCCCGACGGGAGCCGCTTCGTGACCTTCCCAGACCGCCGGTCTGACCCGCACCTGTGCTCAGTCGCCCCCTCCAAAGGCCGCTTTGGTGTGTCCACCTGTACCGGGGAAGGGGACGGGGTGCGGGGCCGTGTCCGTCTGGGCCGTGGCCCATCTCCCTCCACGAACCGCTGCGAGGTCGTGGAGCCCCACGTGCTGGGGACACTGAGCCCAAGGAAGAGGCAGGGCCCTCTGGACAACAGGCCGTGGTGCCTGGCGGCCTCCCACGAGGTCTGGGGAGGGGCTAGGGGTGTGGGGAGGGGGTGGAGCTGAGGTAGGACTGGTTTGCGTGGGTGCAGTGGGGTCACACGTCACAGCGCCTGGCGACGATTGGTGAGGGAGCAGCCGCTGGAGAGGCGGCCGAGGGCGGGGTCTCTGGGAGCCCAGGGCAGAGCTGGCTTCGGGGCACGGGCGCGGGAAGCAGTCCCGGCCCGGGGAGGAACACAGGGGGTCTGTTTGCTCTGGCGCTCCTGGGAGCCCCCTTGCTTTGGATGCTTGGGGGCGGAGCCTTAGGAGGGAGCCCTCGTTGGCTAGGAGGACAAGGGTTGGCGGGGGGGGGGGGGGGGGAGTCTCTAGGGGCTCCTGGCAGAGCTGGCTGGGCGGGAACCAGTCAGGCGCCCAAGGGAATGGCCGGGAGGTGGGGGTGGGGAAATGTTGGCCTCGGCGCTCCCGGGAGGCCGGGGTGACTTGCGTGGGCTTTATGAGGAAGCGCTCATAGTCTAGGTAAGCCAGGGGGTCTCCCAGGGCCCAAGGGCGGAAAGGCCCGGCTGGGCGGGCACCGGCCGCGGGCCTGGCGGCCTCCCTAGGAACCCTAGGAGCCCGTTGGCGCAGGCGCCTGGGGGTGGCGTCGAGCTGTGATAGGCGGGGCTTCCGCAGCCAGGGCCCGAGAGAGCCTGGGACGGCGTCGCTTTGGCGGGAACCGGCCACGCGCCCGGCAGCCTCCCGGCGGCCCGTTTGCGCGTGCGCGGGGAGGGCGGGGTCGGCGCGCGGGGCGGAGCTTCGGGAAGGAGCCGAAGCGCCTCAACCGCCAGCCGACTGGGCGAGCGGCAGGACCTGTGTTCGGGGGACTGGACCTGAGGCGGAGCCTGACGACCATGGAGGCGGCAGACGCAGCCGCAGGCTGCGAGGCGGGCGGCGCCGACAACGCCCGGGACGGCCAGGGGGGCCAGGAGGGCCAGGAGGGCCAGGGAGGCGGCCTCGGCCATGGCCTCGGAGGCGCGGACGCGGAGGCCGCGGTCGCTGGCGAGGCTCCGCGTGTCCCGCGACCACCTCACGCCCCGGGGCCAGGCGGAGATGCCCTCTCCACGGCCGGAAGGCCGGAAACCCGAATACACACTTTGTATCCTAGCCGAGGGGACAGCGGGGCATGGGCAGGGGGCGGAAAGGGAGAGGAGCTGTGGTAACCTGAGGTGCGCGGGGCAAGGATCTGAGAGCAGGGTGGTCCCGGGGTGGCTGGAGAGAGGTGGGGGAGGAGGAAGGAAGGAGAGCAGGGGGGAAACGGGTTCCCGGGGGCGGTGGGCGGACATGGGCCTGGTCACGGGGTGGCCGCGAGCCATTAGGGTCGGGAGTGGGTGGCCTCGTCAGGGTGGCCTGAGAAGGGGGCTCGGGCCCTAAGTGAGTCGTGGTGGTACCTTAACCGAATCTGCACCCAGCGCCCTCGGCGTGGCTTTCCCGTCCCAGTTGGAGGCGGAGATCGCCTGTGCGTCTTTCGCCCCATATCGGGAACTGTGTGGATGCCTTGTGGAGCAGCAGCTCACTGTGTTCGGCAGCGTCCTGGCCATGTTAGTTCTGGAAGGGCCGGGGTCGGGGTGGCTGCAGGTGGCGGGCCCAGTCTCCATGGGGGGTCGGGGGGGGGGCGCTCTCTGCTGGATCGTCGAGGGCTAGGTGCGGGCCAGGGCCCGCAGGCTCTAACAGCTGCACCTGCGGGTAGGGGGGTCGCTCCTGGGGGCGGGGAAGGGTGCAAGGGATGGGTACCTGGGCGGGGAGGGGAGCTGAGCGAGGAAGGGGAGGATCCACCACCTCCGACTGGATTGCCTTTTCTCCCCTCTCAGCCGCTGGAGAGCCGAAAACCCTTTCCTCCTCCGAATTTCCATCATCAACTTTCTTGACCAGCTTTGCGTGGTGATTCGGACCATGCAGCGCTTCCTGTTCCCGGTTCCCGCTAAGCCTGCGCTGGCGAGAGGGGGCTAAGGTCTAGCCTCGTGTCCCCGTCTGGGCGGTCCGTCCTTCCTAGGGCAGTGATTCCTGCACTAGCTGCCCCCTGAGGTGGGGGGCCTGCCTGGTCTTGTGAGGGCAATGAGGGCCCGAGCCCTTGGGCACTCATGGTCCCCTTGTGTTGTTTGCCATTTAAATGTTTGCTACTGCAAAAAAAAAAAAAAAAAAAAAAAAAAAAAAATAAAAAATAAATAAATAAATAAATAAATAAATAAATAAATAAATGTTTGCTACTGCAGAAAATAAAACTGAGCTTTGCTATTCCCTGTTCCTTGTCAGTTGTGGCACCCCCGGATAGTCTTCCCTTTGTCCTCCGGTGGGGGCGGGGGGGCGGGGCGGCTCCTGGGATGTCGACGTGCAAGTCGCGGAAGGTGGTAGAAGGCAGTTTGGGAACTGGCAGGACCCACGTGCGTCCTGTCCTTCGGTATCAAGGACTCTCACCATGTGGGAATATGCCCATCGTTTGCACGTTTCGCATGACTCCTGATGATGTCTTTCATCTAATGTGAACTTTTTATCCAAGCTCTTCAAGTATCACAGAAACCTCTTGAAACTCTTGTTGACACCCAAGGAACACCATTTTTCTTTATTTTTAATTTATTGAAACATTTTAGTTTTAAGTAATCTTTACATCCATTGTGGGGCTCGAACTCACACCCTCGAGATCGAGAGTCGCTTACTCCGCCGACTGAGTCTGCTGGGCACCCCCAGGGAACACAGTTTAGAAGACTGATATGATTTTTGTTTAAAAGCGTTCGAGTTAAAAATCTCACATCCTAGCGATGACCACAGTTGGTCGATTAGCATCTTGGCGAATATATTCTAGGCGTCGTTCTATGAATACATGTATATGAGTATATATGTCTAAGTTTATGCAAAGACACACACACACACACACACACACACGCAGGTACCCAATTTTACTTTAATGGTCATCACCCTGAACCCTTCCTAGATGAAGCAAAAGCAACTGGGATCTAATGAGTGTCAACTCCCCTGCTCCCGCTGTCTTCCCCCCACCCCTGCCCTTACTTTGAGTTCTGTCTTCTCTGTATGGTTGTTCTTTGCTTCTGGGGAAGCAAGAAGTAAGTTACACAGAGAGCTTCACCAGCCCCAGCAACCCTTGGTGACTGTACATCCCACGATCTCTTTTGCCCTCACTACCCCACGTTGGAAATCCCTCGAAAAGCACCATACACTTTTATTTCTGCCAATGACGAAGGTTGCATGCTTTCCCAGATTGCCTCTGCTCTAATACTGACAGACGTGTTTCCAACGCATGCTCACAGAAACCAGGAGCCATGGCCAGAGGCAGCCTAAGTGTTGTCTCGGGATTCCTCCTCCTGGGGCTGTCACAGGTGCCTGGGCATCAGCCCCTCCTCCTCAGTCTGTTCCTATCCGTGTACCTGGTCGCCCTGGAGGGGAACCTGCCCGTCAGCGTGGCCACCAGTGATGCCACACCCCGCCACCACACCCACCTCACATTCTTCATAGCCACGCAGCTCCGAATCAACGTCTGCTTCGCCTCTACTGCTGTATCCAGAATGCTGGTCCAAGCGCTGGTCAAAGTCTGTGCATCGGACACACAGCAACCTTAAATTATTTCACGCATAGAAAACATTACAAATAGGGGCGCCCGGGTGGTTCAGTTGGTTAAGAATCCGATTCTTGATTTCGGCTCAGGTCACGACCTCACGGGGTTGGTGAGTTTGAGCCCCGCTTCGGGCTCTGCACTGACAGTACAGGGCCTGCTTGGGATTCTCTCTCTCCTTCTCTCCCTGCCCCTCCTGCACTCTCGACCTCTCAGAATAAAGAAATAAACTTCAAAGAAGAAAATATTGCAAATCGGTGAACCAAGTATTTAACTCAAGAAAGTAGGGAAACCACAGCAGCAACACAGAAACAAAACAAAGAAAGGGGAGAAAACGAATAACAAGAAAGCACTAAGCATTCCAACCCCATTTAGAATAGGTCAATGGAACCAAGATCTGAGTCTTTAAACAGACCAACAGTACAGGTACAGAAGAAAGGAAAAGGAAAACCAAATAGACGACATAACAAATGATAAGAATATGTAACAACAGATTTAAATATATGGAGGAGAATGTTAAAATTCACAAAGATACTCTGTATGGTTTTATGACAGTTACACAATTTAGAGATGATGGGCAATTTTGTAGGAAAGAATGAAAAATAATCATGTTAACTCAAGAGGAGATAGAAAACCACACCGATCACTCAGTAAACAAAGAAATCGAATCAAAGATCTGCTTCTCCAGAAGGCAGTCCCGACACAGTCTATCAGGTTGGCATTACCACTGACGTACCGATGCCTTGAGCGCAAGTTGGTACACGAGGAGAAAAGTTTTTTCAAGTGATAAGGACACCCATTTTAAAGCAGTCTGGGCAATCTTGTACGTACTGCTGAGCACTAGGGGCATTCTGCTAACATCAGGAGTAAGAAAGGGATCCCCGCTACCACAAGTGTCATTTAACAGTTTGTCAAAATCCTAGCCAATACCAAAGCAGCAGATAGATGTAGCAAGTATCAGTATCAGAAAGGAAAGGACAGGACAAGGAGCACCTGGGTGGCTCAGTCAATAAAGAAACCAAGTCTTTATTTCAGCTCAGGTCATGATCTCACGGTTCATGAGAGCAAGCCCTGCATCCGTCTCTTTGCTGACAGCGCGGAGCCTGCTTGAGATTCTCTCTGTCTCTCTGTCCGTCTGTCTCTCTCTCTGCCCCAACCCTGTTCACACTCTCTGTCTCTCTCAAAATGAATAAATACAACTTTAAAAAAACTTTTTTAAGCAACAACCAACTGAGCCAACCAGGCGCCCCAAAATTATTTTTGATACAAAAAGAAAATACCTTAGTTTGAGGTAGCAGCATCTAAGGGTTTTTGTTGTTGTTGTTGTTGTTGTTCTCCCTGAGAATGAGGAGCTGGTGGCTCAGTCGGTAAGAGTCCGATTTCGCCTTGGATCACGATCTCATGGCTTGTAGGTGCGAACCCCACGTCGGGCTCTGTGCTGACAGCTCAGAACCTGGAGCCTGCTTCGGATTCTGTGTCTCCCTCCCTCTCTGCCCCTTCTCTGCTCGCACTCTGCCTCTCTCTCTTTCTCTCAAAAATAAATAAACATGAATCAAAGATTTAAAAATGATAAAAAAGAATGTTTACTTTAAGGAAGGGTCAAAAAGTATATTATTTGTAACTATGATTGTTTTTTCTAGAAAATTCATAAGAATCAACTGAATATGAAAGCTAAAAGGAATATTCAATAAATTAATCAAAATCAGAAATGGAAAAATCACTAATATACCTCCATTCCAGGAAGAAAAGGTCCAACTGGAAGTGTCAGTAGAAAACTATCCCACACTCAATGAGCACAAGAACGTAAAATTGCCTGAGGAAGAAAGGAGAGGAGCCTGTGGAGAAACAAACTGCAGAGCTCTGCTGAGGGACACAAATGAAAACATGGACAAAGGAAGAGATGTAACTTTTTTGGAGGACAAGATTCAGCATTACGAAGAAGTCAATTCTTTTCTTTTTTTTTTTTTAATTTTTTTTTCAACGTTTATTTATTTTTTTTTTTGGGACAGAGAGAGACAGAGCATGAACGGGGGAGGGGCAGAGAGAGAGGGAGACACAGAATCGGAAACAGGCTCCAGGCTCTGAGCCATCAGCCCAGAGCCTGACGCGGGGCTCGAACTCACGGACCGCGAGATCGTGACCCGGCTGAAGTCGGCCGCTTAACCGACTGCGCCACCCAGGCGCCCCAAGTCAATTCTTTTCAAATTAACCTATATATTCAAGGCAATTAGAGACCTAATAAAACATTAAACTTTTTTTTTTTTTAATTTTTTTTTTTCAATGTTTATTTATTTTTGGGACAGAGAGAGACAGAGCATGAACGGGGGAGGGGCAGAGAGAGAGGGAGACACAGAATCGGAAACAGGCTCCAGGCTCTGAGCCATCAGCCCAGAGCCTGACGCGGGGCTCGAACTCCCGGACCGCGAGATCGTGACCTGGCTGAAGTCGGACGCTTAACCGACTGCGCCACCCAGGCGCCCCAACATTAAACTTTTTTAACGCTTATTTATCTTTGAGAGAAAGAGAGAGGCAGAGCGTGAGTGTGGCAGGAGCAGAGAGAGAGGGAGACACAGAATCCGAAGCAGGCTCCAGGCTCTGAGCTGTCAGCACAGAGCCTGTCGCGAGGCTTGAACCCATGAACGGTGACATCATGACCTGAGCCGAAACCAGACCCTTGACCGACTGAGCCACCCAGGCGCCCCTAACACATGTTTTAATTGAGGAAAAAAGCTTCTACTGCTCATCTGGAAGAAGACTAAAGTGAGAAGAGCCACGAAATCTGTGAAAATGAACTGTGATCAGTGAGGATTACCCTACCAGTCATTAAAAGCAACATAAGTTAAACAGAGGGGTATTGACAGACGAATCCACATCCAGCTTACAACTCATGAAACACAATAGAAAGTTCACAAACATACCTCATTGTAGGTAAGAACACATCAGCAGGCAAGTATTATCTAATAAATGGTACTGAGAAAACTACAGAATTGTTCCAGGAAAAGAGGCGAAAATAATGTCAGCTCTTCACAGCAAAATGATTCTTAGGTGGATAAAAGAGTTAGGTATAAAACATGAAACTATTTTTACTTTTAATGTATTACCTTTTTTGGAGAGAGAGAGAGAGAGTGTGTGTGTGAGGGAGAGAGAGAGAGAGAGCGAGAGAGAGAGAGAGAGAGAGAATGGGTGAGGGGCAGAGGTACAGAGAGAGAGAATCCCAAGCAGGCTCCATGCGCACCGCAGAGCCCACCCAACACGGGGCTCGATCCCATAAGCCGGGGATCGTGACCTGAGCCAAAAGCGAGAGTCAGACGCCCAAGTGACTGAGCCACCCAGGTGCGCCGAAACTATTTTACAAATATTACACTGATAATATACTCTCAAGATGAAGTGAAACTTCTTAATCAAAAAGGCATTGGGGGCGCCTGGGTGGCGCAGTCGGTTAAGCGTCCGACTTCAGCCAGGTCACGATCTTGCGGTCCGTGAGTTCGAGCCCCGCGTCAGGCTCTGGGCTGATGGCTCAGAGCCTGGAGCCTGTTTCCGATTCTGTGTCTCCCTCTCTCTCTGCCCCTCCCCCGTTCATGCTCTGTCTCTCTCTGTCCCAAAAATAAATAAACGTTGAAAAAAAAATTAAAAAAAAAAGGCATTGGAAGAGATCCCAAATGAAAAAGGATAGATGTATCGACATTAGAAAACCAGGACAACCTTTTGGGATGAGCACTGGGTGTTGTATGGGAACCAATTTGACAATAAATTTCATATATTGAAAAAAAAAATAAAAAAATAAATGGTTAAGTGGTTAAAAAAAAAAAAAGAAAGAAACCCAGGACAGTTGAAGAAAACATCTGCCATCTGTATAACAAAATATCAATATCCCCTTAATGTTTGTAAATGTTTATTTATTTTGAGAGAGAGAGACAGAGACAGAGACAGAGAGAGTGGGGGAAGGGCAGGGACAGAGGGAGAGAGAGAATCCCAAGCAGGCTCCATGAATGCTGTGAGTGTGGAGCCCCAAGCAGGGCTCCATCTCTCGAACTGTGACATCATGACCTGAGCCGACATCAAGAGTCGGACGTTTGACTGACTGAACCGCTCAGGTGCCCCAATATCCCCTTAATTTTTAAAAGCTTCTTGTATAAGTTTTAAACATCCAACCTATGGAAATAGAAAACCATAATGAACCAAGACATGAGAAGACAAGTCACAGAGGGAGAAACACAATGACTAATAAAAATATGAAATAAATCTGTCTCGTTAATCAACACACATGAACTGAGACAAACGACCACTTTCATTGATCAACACAGCAATGTGATACAGTGAGTCTTCCTATACTGTGGGATGAAATGCAAGCGATAAACCTTTCTGCCTGCAACTGCCAAAAACGTGGAGACTTAACAATCCTGGGTGCCCCGCAATAAACTCTCTGGGAGAAATTCCTACGAGTGTACTTTGGGCTCTAATAATATGAGCATTTACATTTTGATAGAGGACGTCGACATCATATAGGTACACAAATCTGCTTGCCCAGCAGCATCGTACGAGCGCTCGCCCTGCCCCACATCTGCACTGTGCGACGTGGTGGTCATGAACCACCCGTGCTGCTAAGCACACGAACTCTGCTGAGACGTTAAGTGTAAAACGCACACGGAATTCTGAAAACAGTATGATTAGAACACACAATAGCTCAATGCTTTGTTACTGACTACATGTTAAAATGATAGTATTTTGGATATGCTTGGGTTAAATAAAACATTTTGAAATTATTTTGTGCCAGCCTTCTTTTTGTCTCCCTTAATAGGTTTCCAAAGTTTTCCTCCGGCACGTTTTCTTAAGTTTATGCCTGAGTATGTCATAGCATTTACTCTTATTGTGAATGATGTTTCGTTGACCCTTACTAGTTATTGCCTTATTTATGAAGGCTCTTGTTTTTGCATATCCATTATATAGGGGGCCACTTTACTGAATTCTCTTATTTCTAATAGTTTCTCAGGTGGATCACCTCGTGTTTTTCAGGTAAGCAGTTACAGCATCTTCAAATGATGAGAAATTTACCTCCGTCTTTTAGACCTTTATACTTACATCTTTTTTACCTGTCTGATGTCACTGTCTACTCACACAGTAGTGTAAAATGATAGTGGTGAGAAAGGGTATCTTTGCTTTGAGCCAGACTGGAGTGGGGATGCTTCTAGTGTTCTTTTGGATTTTGAGTTGTTGCTAGAGATACATCATGTAAGGGAACAATTCCCTTCATCTGACTAGACCAAGGTGTTTAATAAAGCAAAGAGAACATTTGATTTTGTTAGACACGTCTATACCTGTGGAAAACCGGTGATACGATTTTTCACTTTGGAGCGATTAATATGGTGTACTATTTGCACTGATTTTCTTTTTTTTTATTATTTTTTTTTAATTTTTTTTAACGTTTATTTATTTTTGGGACAGAGAGAGACAGAGCATGAACGGGGGAGGGACAGAGAGAGAGTGGGAGACACAGAATCGGAAACAGGCTCCAGGCTATGAGCCATCAGCCCAGAGCCTGACACGGGGCTCGAACTCAGGGACCGCGAGATCGTGACCTGGCTGAAGTCGGACGCTTAACCGACTGCGCCACCCAGGCGCCCCTGCACTGATTTTCTAATAGGGAACCGTCCTTACATTCCTCCAAGAAATCCCCCTTAGTCAAATTTTAATTTCTTTTTATTGAAGTGTAGTTGACATATAACCTCATACTAGTTTCAGACGTACGAATACTAATTCAACATTTATATACGTTAGGAAGTGATCGCGACGGTAAGTCTAGCTACCACCTGTCACCATACAAAGTTGTTACAATACTATTAACTATATTCCCTAGGCTGCACATTGCGTCCCTGTGTCTTATTTATTTTATAACTGGAAGTTTTGTACCCCTTAATCCCCCTCCCCTACTTTGCCCATGCCCCCCACACCCTCCCTTCTGTCAACCACCAGATTACTCTCTGTATCTAAGAGTCCATTCCTGTTTTGTTTGGTTTGGTTTTTTAGATTCCACATAAAAGTGAAATCATATGGTATTCGTCTTTGTGCGACTTATTTCACTTAGCAGAGTATCCTCTAGATCCATCCATGTTGCCACAAATGCAAACAGAGCTCTTTTTTATCGCTGAGTAATATTTGTGTGTGTGTGTGTGTGTGTGCGTGCATGCGAGTGTGTGTGCATGTGACAGTATGTGTGTGTGTGTGCGTGTGTGGCATCTGCTCTGTCACTTCATCTACTGGCGGACACTTAGCTCGTTTCCCTGTCTTGGCTATTATCGTAGATAATGCTGCGGTGAACACAGGGGCACATACAACTTTTTGAATTACTGTTTTCATTTTCTTCAGGCAAATACCCAGAAGTGGAATTGCCTGATTGTAAGCTAGTTCTATTTTTTGTTATTTGAGAGAGAGTGAGAGAGAGACAGAGAGAGCAAGGGGCAGAGGGAGAGAAAGAATCTTCAGCAGGCTCTCCGCACAGTGCAGAGCCCGACTCGGGGCTCCCTCCCACGACCCGTGAGGTCACGACCAGAGCCAAAATCAAGAGTCAGAGGCTTAACTGACTGAGTCACCCAGGAGCCCCAAGGCAGTTCTGTTTTTAATTTCTGGAGGAACCTCCGCACCATTTCCCATCGAAGCTGCACCATTTTGCATTTCCACCTCATATTTTAATTTTAAAATGAGCCACTGAATTCTGTTTGGCATTATTTCATTTACCAGGTGGTTTTTTTCTTTGTTAATTTAACTAATGTGTTCTTAGAGAGGGAGAAAGTGGGAGCAGGGGAAGGGCAGAGAGAGGGAGACAGAGGAATCCCAAACAGGCTCCACACTACCAGCACAGAGCCCGATGTGGGGCTTGAACTCACAAACAACGAGATCAGGACCTGAGCCAAAGTCGAACGCTTAACCGACTGAGCCGCCCTGGTGCCCCTAGCAGATTTGTATTCATGTTCCCCGGTAAGAATCATCCATAGTTTCCTATTTGGTACTATCTCTATTGGTATCAATCCTCTATAACCAAAATGTCGAAGTTTTACTTTTTTATGCCTTCGAATACTAGAAATAGCACTGGCATCGTCTGCACCTTAAAGGTTTGCTTGCTTTCCCCTCTAATGTCAGTTGACCTAGTGTGTGTGTGTGTTTTTAAGTTTATTTATTTTCATAGAGAGAGCGCAAGGGTGAGGGGCGGAGCGGCAGAGAGAGGGAGAGACAGAATCCCAAGCAGTCTCTGCCTTGTCAGCACGGAACCTGCCATGGGGCTTGAACCCACGAACCATAAGATCATGATCTGAGCCGAAATCAAGAATTGGACACCTAACTGACTGAGTCACCCAGTTGCCCCTTGAATAAGAATTTTAAATAGCTGATTTGGTACATGGTATAATCCTGTTTATGCAAATAAAATATGTAAAAGCAACTTAACATATCCTAAGGAAAAATCTGGAAGAATACACTCACACTGTTCATGGTGGCTAGTGCAGGAACTGAGACCAATAGAAATCCTTGCCTCCTAACTTAGGCGTTTGTGTAAGGGCTGTATGTCTTTTAGAGTAAGCATACGCTATCCTTGTAAGAAAGATGAAAAGTTTAGACAAATCCAAAATTGTAAATACGTTATGATTCCAGTATTGTTTCCCTGCTTTAAATATGCATGTACATACAATTGTCATTTAAGAAGAAACCTGAGGGAAACCATTGAAATGTTCACAGTGGTTCTCTCCGGTGGTGACATTAGGGAGGGTATTTTTTGGTCATTTTCTAACTTTCTGTAATTCTTCGACTTGTCCACTGACCACGTTTTGCTTCCATAGACTCTAAACAAAATCCAAAAAAAACCCACAACATTTTATAACCAAAAATGCAACAAAAATATTCCATCTTTGATGTAATGGGGGAAGAATCTGGCACACAAAACAGGATTCACAAAATGGACCATCTACACTAATTTTCTCAAAGTAAGCGCTACACTCAACATGGGGCTTCAACGCTTGAGATCACGAATCACATGCTGTACTGACTAAGCTAGCCAGGTGCTCTCCCTCACCCTGGTCTACACTAAATTCCAAACTCCTCAGTAAGTGGATTCACCACAAAGCATCAGGCATGTGTCGGCTTCCCTGTGAAGGAGTGCAGCTTGCATTTAATTTGACATATCCCAAATCCTCCGCTGTCTGCACCCTGAGCCATGCAGAGACCCACTGCAAGAGGCAGGCTTCTCGGGGTGCCTGGGGGGCTCAGTCAGTTGAGCATCCGACTTCAGCTCAGGTCATGATCACGTAGTTCATGCATTCGAGCCCCGCGCACGGCTCTGTGCTGACACCTCCGAGCCTAGAGCCTGCTTCGGATTCTGTGTCTCCCTCTCTCTGCCCTTCCTCTGCTCACACTCTGTCTCTGTGTCTGTCTCTGTCTCTCTCTCAAAACTAAAGAAGCATTAAAAAGTTTATAATGGTTTTTAGCTTATGCATAGAAAAGGACCGTGAGCCTAGCTAAAATGAAGCCATGGGGAGGAAAAGTATTTCCAATCATGATAAAGATTTGATACCCTGAACACTTAGAGGACACTTACCAGTCAGCGTGAAAAGTGTGACTGTCCTGAGTAGAAAACAGGCAAGGATACGCACGGACAGTTCTCAGAAGAGATGCCACTGGCCAAATGTCTAATCGCATCACATTCAAAAGGAAATTGGAAGACACCAATATGGTTTTGGTCGCTATGCATTTGGTTTTACGAAGGTGTAAAAGACTGAACATATCCTGTCTGGGGTGGGACGCAGGGAAATGGACACTTTTATCCACAACCGGCGCGAGCTTCTGGGGGTGCACGTTGGCAACATGCACTAAACACTTTAAAGAGGGCTGACCCTCTGACCTGACAAGTCCCCTTCTCAAAATCTATGGAACAGAAGCAAATGTACCGGGATATTCGTTTCAGCACCGCTTACAGGACTGAAAGAGGAGAAACAGCGACAAGGTCTACCCGCATGGATGGGTTGGAGTAGCTGAAGAATACACGTTTGTGGATCGTGGTGCAGCTCCCACTGCCCACACCCTGCCCCCGCGTGTTCACGTAGAGAAGCTTTACAAGCACAAACAGGTGGGGGGCGGGGGGGCTACGAGAATAAAGCCCCTCCGAAGAAGGAGAAGAGGCAGCGGGGGCAGCAGTGGAGGCAGAAGCGGCAGCCAGCGGGCCTGTTCCCTCTGTGGAGGGAGAGGAGGGGGAGATCCCTGGGGGATGAATGTCAGCTGAACCGATGGGACCCTTGAAGCCCGGGGTCTGGCGTGCGCTGTACGTCCCCTGTACGACAGACTCAAACAGATACAAGAGCTCTAAACTAAGATGACAGGTTTGCCAGGACCAGCCCTACCCCCACCAGATAAAGCTCATAAGGTAAATCAATTCAAAAACCGGTGGAAAACATGGATTCTAACCCCCAAAATTACAGATTATAAGTTACTGTTACACATTTAATATAATTTTTTTCACATTTATTTATTACTGACAGAGACAGAGCATGAGCATGGGAGGAGCGTAGAGAGGGGGAGACACAGAACCCGAAGCAGGCTCCGGGCTCCCAGTTGTCAGCACAGAGCCAGACGGGGGCTTAAACTCACAAACCCTTGAGACCATGACCTGAGCCCGTCAGACGCTCAACCGACTGAGCCTGCCAGGCGGCCTTAATGCATCTTTCCTGCACTCGTTCAATGTTTCTGAAGAGCTTGGATAAAAAGTTCACATTAGATGAAAGACATCATCAGGAGTCATGCGAAACGTGCAAACGATGGGCATATTCCCACATGGTGAGAGTCCTTGATACCGAAGGACAGGACGCACGTGGGTCCTGCCAGTTCCCAAACTGCCTTCTACCACCTTCCGCGACTTGCACGTCGACATCCCAGGAGCCGCCCCGCCCCCCCGCCCCCACCGGAGGACAAAGGGAAGACTATCCGGGGGTGCCACAACTGACAAGGAACAGGGAATAGCAAAGCTCAGTTTTATTTTCTGCAGTAGCAAACATTTATTTATTTATTTATTTATTTATTTATTTATTTATTTTTTATTTTTATTTTATTTATTTATTTTTTTTTTTTTTGCAGTAGCAAACATTTAAATGGCAAACAACACAAGGGGACCATGAGTGCCCAAGGGCTCGGGCCCTCATTGCCCTCACAAGACCAGGCAGGCCCCCCACCTCAGGGGGCAGCTAGTGCAGGAATCACTGCCCTAGGAAGGACGGACCGCCCAGACGGGGACACGAGGCTAGACCTTAGCCCCCTCTCGCCAGCGCAGGCTTAGCGGGAACCGGGAACAGGAAGCGCTGCATGGTCCGAATCACCACGCAAAGCTGGTCAAGAAAGTTGATGATGGAAATTCGGAGGAGGAAAGGGTTTTCGGCTCTCCAGCGGCTGAGAGGGGAGAAAAGGCAATCCAGTCGGAGGTGGTGGATCCTCCCCTTCCTCGCTCAGCTCCCCTCCCCGCCCAGGTACCCATCCCTTGCACCCTTCCCCGCCCCCAGGAGCGACCCCCCTACCCGCAGGTGCAGCTGTTAGAGCCTGCGGGCCCTGGCCCGCACCTAGCCCTCGACGATCCAGCAGAGAGCGCCCCCCCCCCCGACCCCCCATGGAGACTGGGCCCGCCACCTGCAGCCACCCCGACCCCGGCCCTTCCAGAACTAACATGGCCAGGACGCTGCCGAACACAGTGAGCTGCTGCTCCACAAGGCATCCACACAGTTCCCGATATGGGGCGAAAGACGCACAGGCGATCTCCGCCTCCAACTGGGACGGGAAAGCCACGCCGAGGGCGCTGGGTGCAGATTCGGTTAAGGTACCACCACGACTCACTTAGGGCCCGAGCCCCCTTCTCAGGCCACCCTGACGAGGCCACCCACTCCCGACCCTAATGGCTCGCGGCCACCCCGTGACCAGGCCCATGTCCGCCCACCGCCCCCGGGAACCCGTTTCCCCCCTGCTCTCCTTCCTTCCTCCTCCCCCACCTCTCTCCAGCCACCCCGGGACCACCCTGCTCTCAGATCCTTGCCCCGCGCACCTCAGGTTACCACAGCTCCTCTCCCTTTCCGCCCCCTGCCCATGCCCCGCTGTCCCCTCGGCTAGGATACAAAGTGTGTATTCGGGTTTCCGGCCTTCCGGCCGTGGAGAGGGCATCTCCGCCTGGCCCCGGGGCGTGAGGTGGTCGCGGGACACGCGGAGCCTCGCCAGCGACCGCGGCCTCCGCGTCCGCGCCTCCGAGGCCATGGCCGAGGCCGCCTCCCTGGCCCTCCTGGCCCTCCTGGCCCCCCTGGCCGTCCCGGGCGTTGTCGGCGCCGCCCGCCTCGCAGCCTGCGGCTGCGTCTGCCGCCTCCATGGTCGTCAGGCTCCGCCTCAGGTCCAGTCCCCCGAACACAGGTCCTGCCGCTCGCCCAGTCGGCTGGCGGTTGAGGCGCTTCGGCTCCTTCCCGAAGCTCCGCCCCGCGCGCCGACCCCGCCCTCCCCGCGCACGCGCAAACGGGCCGCCGGGAGGCTGCCGGGCGCGTGGCCGGTTCCCGCCAAAGCGACGCCGTCCCAGGCTCTCTCGGGCCCTGGCTGCGGAAGCCCCGCCTATCACAGCTCGACGCCACCCCCAGGCGCCTGCGCCAACGGGCTCCTAGGGTTCCTAGGGGAGGCCGCCAGGCCCGCGGCCGGTGCCCGCCCAGCCGGGCCTTTCCGCCCTTGGGCCCTGGGAGACCCCCTGGCTTACCTAGACTATGAGCGCTTCCTCATAAAGCCCACGCAAGTCACCCCGGCCTCCCGGGAGCGCCGAGGCCAACATTTCCCCACCCCCACCTCCCGGCCATTCCCTTGGGCGCCTGACTGGTTCCCGCCCAGCCAGCTCTGCCAGGAGCCCCTAGAGACTCCCCCCCCCCCCCCCCCGCCAACCCTTGTCCTCCTAGCCAACGAGGGCTCCCTCCTAAGGCTCCGCCCCCAAGCATCCAAAGCAAGGGGGCTCCCAGGAGCGCCAGAGCAAACAGACCCCCTGTGTTCCTCCCCGGGCCGGGACTGCTTCCCGCGCCCGTGCCCCGAAGCCAGCTCTGCCCTGGGCTCCCAGAGACCCCGCCCTCGGCCGCCTCTCCAGCGGCTGCTCCCTCACCAATCGTCGCCAGGCGCTGTGACGTGTGACCCCACTGCACCCACGCAAACCAGTCCTACCTCAGCTCCACCCCCTCCCCACACCCCTAGCCCCTCCCCAGACCTCGTGGGAGGCCGCCAGGCACCACGGCCTGTTGTCCAGAGGGCCCTGCCTCTTCCTTGGGCTCAGTGTCCCCAGCACGTGGGGCTCCACGACCTCGCAGCGGTTCGTGGAGGGAGATGGGCCACGGCCCAGACGGACACGGCCCCGCACCCCGTCCCCTTCCCCGGTACAGGTGGACACACCAAAGCGGCCTTTGGAGGGGGCGACTGAGCACAGGTGCGGGTCCGACCGGCGGTCTGGGAAGGTCACGAAGCGGCTCCCGTCGGGGGGCAAGCCTGCCAGTAGGAGGCAAGGAGGGAAGGGATGGCGACTGGAGCTAAAGTAGTTAGTGGCCACGGAGAACAGGGATGCGGTCGCATAGGAAAAACCACAGTGCAAAAGGGAAATCACTAAAATCCCAACTTACCAAGCTGCTGTATACGTGCACGGAAATCCTGCAACGGTAGCCTGACGTGTAAACACCTCGTATCTCTGTGTGGTGGGACTGAGGGTGGTCCCCACTTCTTTTTTGTGTATTTCTCCCCCAAAAGGTTCAGAATGACTTTACATGACCTTTAGTGTTTTCAATTCTTTGACATCCTTGTGTGCGTGATCTCTACGCCCCACGTGGTGCCGGCACTCACGACCCAGTGAGTGCTTCCACAAGTCAGGCTTGAGAGAGCAGATGATGCCATCCAGGGCGCCGGGCAGCAGCACTCCCCGCACCAACAGCACGACGAGGACCACGCAGGGGAAGGTAGCCGTGAAGTACACGATCTGGGGTGGGGGGGGGGGGACGGTGGGGGGGGGACCTGCTCAGAAGGGGCCCTGCGGCCCCGCCTCCCCACTTAGGGGCCCCCAGCCTCAGCAGGGGGGCAGGCGGGCCACACTCCCCCCACTGTGGTACGGTCCGCTCCGAGGTCAAGCGGGAGGCCAGCCTGCAGCCCCCCCTTCTACTCCTCAGAGCCTGGGCTCCTCCCGAAGGAAGCGGGGTGCTCAGCTGGCCATCGGCCGCCCCCGCAAGGACAGGTCAGCTGTAGAGAGGGAGGGCGGAGGCAGGACCTTCCCCGGGTGGGGAGCAGGACATCGGCCTGGAGGCAGGTCCCATGCCTCCTGTGGTTCTCTGCACAGAGGCAGGGTCCTGGGCAGGACGGAGTGGACTGGGCCGGCCGGAGACAGAGGCGACAGCGAGGTGACCGCGAAGACCTCTGCCTCCGTCCCACCCTCAGCAGAGCAGGACAGGTAGGCAAGGGAGGGCCACGGGCCGGGTCCCCCCAGGCTGGCCGCCAAGCAGAGAGTGAGGAAGTAGCGAGTGAGGAAGAGAGGGAAACTGGGGCGGGGTTGCCCGACACAGGCAAGTTCAGCTGGCTGTCGCTGATGCCCGGGACCCGGGCGGGCGGCGGTCAGCGGGCTGCTCGCACGTGCGCCCGCCCGGCTGGCGCCTGCGCAGACACACGCTTGGGGGGAGGGGCGGGCCGCGCCAGTGGCCTACTGGAGGGGATTCTGGGCATTGGCCTCGGGCCGGTTTGCGCAGGTGCGTGGGGAGCGCAGGTGATGTCACCCGCTTCCTGAGGGAGCCTCGTTGGTTGGTTGGTTCGTTCGTTCCCTCGGCGGTTCAGCCGAAGTCCAGGCCGGGGAACCATGGAGGCCACAGATCGAGGCGCAGGCGGTGGGGCCGGCGGTCCCGAGGGTCAGCGTGGCCCGGGAGACCGCGGTGTCCCAGATGGCCCCGGAGGCCACGAGGGCCCCGGCGGAGGTGGTGAGGGAGAGGAGTGTGCCGCGGCCCGTGCGGCCCCGCGGGTCGCGCAGGCGCCATGTGCTCCCGTCCCCGGCGCAGCTGCCGTGCCAGGGCTTGGCGGACACCCTTTGCCGGGACCCGGTGGGCAAGGCGGGCCCACAGCCGGAGGGCCGGGGAGCCGGCCGCTGCAGTTGTATCCTCTCGGCCGAGTGGCGGGTGGCCGGGGCGATGGGCCTAGAGGAGGCGACGGGGCGGGGAGCGGAAGGCAGGGGGTTCAGCCTGGGGGTCCAGGGCAAGGAGGGGAGGGGGGGACCGGGGCACCGGAGGGACCGGTCCGGGGGGGCGGATGGGCCAGGGGTGGCCCGGAGGGGTGGCGGGGAGAGGCGGCCTGATGGACCAGGAAGGAGGGGAGCGGACCTGAGAGGATGGAGGCGGGGGGAGAGCGGCCGTGGGGAAAGCAGGCCTCGGAGTGGTCGGGACGCCTGAGGCACCGACGCGATCGGTTTTCGATGATGCCTTAACCGAATGGCTACCAGCTACGTCACCATGCCTTTCCCGTCACCCACGGAGGCACAGGTGGCCCACCAGTGTCTGGCGACACAGGGCCAGCCCCAGGTCGGGGCAGTTGGGAAGGAGTTCACGGTATCCGGCAACGTCCTAGTTATGTTAGTTCCAAACGGGTCCCTCGTGGGGGGTGGTGTCAGGTCGCTAGGGCCTATCTCCTGAGGGCCGTTCTAATAGTGAATTGGAGACACCAAAGGTTAGGTCCAAAGAGGTAGGGTGTGGCACCCTGAGCCTGCGGCCACCTGAGGGGGGGCAGAGAGATAGGGGCAAGAGTGATGACATTTCATTTGGATTTTCTTTTTCCCTCACTTTTAGCCGACTGACTGCCGAAGACCCTGGCCAACTCCAGGTTTCCATCGCCTCCTGTCTTGACCAGCTTTCCCTGTTGGTTTCGACCATGCAGCGCTTCGTGCCCCCGTTTTTCAGACTGCCGGAGCCAGGCAAAAGGGGCTAATTGTAACCTAGCGTCCCTTCCTTCCCTCGGGCGTCCATTCCGATGCTGGTTGCCGCTTTATTACGGGGGTCTAATTGTTTGTATTGGACTTTGGGCCTTGTTTTTCCCTATTGCTGGAGGAGGGGCGTTCTTACAGCAGAAAATAAAACTATTTTTCCGCATCTGAGTGTATTTTCAGCTACTGTGTCAGAGCAAAGGAGAGGGCAGAGAGAGAGAGAGAGAGAGAGAGAGAGAGAACCCAAGCAGTTCCTGTGCTGTGAGTGCAGAGCCCGACGCAGTGCTTGAACCCACCAACCGTGAGATCATGACCTGAGCCGAAACCGACTCAGGTGCTTAACTGACTGAGCCACCCAGGCGGCCCTCGTTGATTAATTTTTCAGTTGGAATAGTCATATTTTACTTATTGATGGGTGAATGCTCTTTATATACAAGAGATACCAAATCTTGGCCAAAGTAATTGAAAATACTTTCCTTCCTCATTGCTTCACTGAATTCTTGTTTATAGTTCTTTTCTGTACTGGAGGGTTTTTAACTTTTTCTTGTATTTACATATGAAATTTATTGTCAAATTGGTTTCCATACAACACCCAGTGCTCATCCCGACAGGGGCCCTCCTCAATACCCATCACCCACCCTCCCCCCCATCAACCCTCAGTTTGTTCTCAGTTTTTAAGAATCTCTTATGTTTTGGCTCCCTCCCTCTCTAACCTCTTTTTTTTTTTTTTAATGTATGCAAGTGGTACATTTTTGTCATTATGATTTTTGTAGTTTATGTCCAAGGGAAAGCCATCCCCACTGTAAAATTATAAAATTTGTCCCTCATGCCATCTTCTAGTACTTTGAAATGTTAACACACAAGGAATTTATTGTGGTGTGAAAGATGCCATTGGTCTAATTTTGTCCCCTTCCCCCCAAGGTTCCTCAGGTGTCTCAATGTCATTTATTGACTAATCCATATGTGTCCGCTGAATTGAAATGTCGTCTTCACCAGGGTCTAAACCTGCATCTTCATTTCTTCTTGCACGTTTGTTTCTCCAGCAAATTTGGGCTAGGTGATCTGGGATGGCCTCTCTGAGGAAACGGCCTGAAGGATACAGTAGAGAAAGTTGGGATTGGTGTGGGAGAAGGGACAGACAGAGACAGAGGAAGACAGACAGACCGGCCGACAGAGAGATTTGATAGGCTCAGCTTGGATTGCCCTTCGAAGGGCGCAGGGAGAAACATGAGGACAAGAACGAGGTGAGAGAGAGAGAGGTTAGGGCATCAGTGGATTAGGGGACTGTTGCACTGGGGATACTGGAGCATTTGGGGTTTTCTTCTTTCATTAAGAAAAACCTATTATAAATACTACTACTATGAATATTTTGTTTAAAAAGATTGTACAGGGGCACCTGGGTGGCTCAGTTGGTGAAGCGTCTGACTCTTGATTTTGGCTCAGGTCATGATCTCACAGTTCTTGGCATAGAGCCCTGCATAGGGCCCTGTGCTGAGCATGGAGCCATCTTGAGATTCTCTCTCTCTCTCTCTCTCTCTCTCTCTCTTTCTGCTTCCCCAACCCCCGCTCACGTGCATGTGTGCGCGCTCTCTCAAAAGAAATAAAAGAAATTGAAATATATTTCTATATATGTTTAAATATACACAACCCTAGTTTCGGTGGTGATGGAGTTTTCAGGTTATTGAGTTCACGATCTTGTAGGAACTGTACATTCCCCCATGACCTACTGATCCAGGTTTCTGTAATTACGGCATATTACCTGGTTAGCGGCTGAGGGAGCATTATTCTACTATGTAGGAGAGTGAAGGATATGGGGAGAAAGGCCCAGATGGGTGGCTGCAAAGTTGATGTCCAAAGTCGAGCACAAGTCCCATGTCCTCATGGGAGGGTAAGGTTTCTCAGCCAGGACACAAGCAGTGTTCTAAGGGACCAAGCCAGAGCTGTGCCTGGAGAAAGAGATGTAAAATGAAGAGCCAGAAGCCAGAGTCAAACCCAACTTGAAAGAGTACGTAAAGAACAATGGTGAAATTATTTGGGTTACTCGAGTCAGAAGAAAAAGAAAGCCGGTCTTGACCTTATTCTTAAGTCAAACAGTAAACAAAGCAGGATGCAAAATCCAGAAGCGAACAGCCACAACCACAAATAAACCAACACCAGTGTCTAATTACACAAAGGTGTTAAGCTCTGTTAGGGAAGAAAACATCATAAATAAAATGGAAAGACAAGTTAGGAAGACATGAGTAACCCAAAGGGCAAACTAAAGTGAGTATCTTCAAAACACAAGTGACCCTTAGCAAATAAATCCATAAAAGACACAAACAGCCCAGTAGAAGATTGTACAAATGACAGGACCATGGGATTCCTGGAATAAGGATTATAAACAGCCAATTTGGTACAGGGTATTGTTTACCAGTGGGAGCGTCTACATAGCGTGAATGGAAGCCTCCACTCTTGGATCCCCCACGGAACGTTTCCATGAGGATCTGCGCTCAAATAAGGACAGCCAGAAGGAAAGTAGCAAGCACAAAGCAGTTTATTAAGGACAGTGCACTCTCCAGGTGGCAGAGCGGACAGGCCCAGAGGTGTCTGGGGTTTGGGGTGTCTTTTCTCTGTATGTTTGCATAGGTTCCGGATGGGTCACAGCTAGGGGGGGTCTCCCACTGAGGGTGCTTCCCATCATATGAGCAACTCCTCCTACCGGTTGGGAGGGGGAGTTTTTCTGGCCCCACCCACAAGGTTCTGGCCAGAAGAGTCCATGGCCATCTTCCCTTGGGCGGGGAGAGTTGAAAACAAAACGATGTAAATCTATTATAATGAAGCTGTAGGTTACCCTGAGGCCAAGGTTGAAGAGGAGAGCCCCTGTTCTGCACCTGTGGCCCTTGGTCTGTCAACCTGGGGGTGTTGGAAGCCATAGGACCAGGATGTTAACAGCCACAAAGTCAGGACATTGTGCCCTCAGGCTTCTAACGTGTCACCTATTTAACACCGCCTTTGCCTCTGGCTCATGTCTAACCAACTGCCTACTTGATCGGTATGAACCTATGTATGCAAACAAGCAAAAGAAAAACCGTTATAAACGCAGATGAATATATCCTAGGAAAAAGTCTGGGAGGACACACGTAAAACTGGTCATGATGGTTACTGCAGACACTGAGTTTACGGGAAATTTTTACTTTCTAACAACACACCTTTGTGTAAGGCATGAGTGATTTTATAATACGCATACATTATAGTGGAAAAAAATTTAAATATCTAAGCGTTCGGAGCTGTAAGTGCACTATGATTCCAGTTTTGCTTTCCTACTTTAAATGTGTATGCACGTACATTTGGTTTTTTAAAACGTTTTTAAGTATATTCATTTTTTTTGAAAGACAGAGAGAGACAGAGAGACAGAGCACAGCAGGGGTGGGGCGGAGAGAGAGGGGGACACAGAATCCAAAGCAAGGCTCCAGGCTCTGAGCTGTCAGCACCAGAGCCCGACGCGGGACCCGAACTCACGAACCACAAGATCAGGACCTGAGCCGAAGTCGGACGCTCAACCGGCTGAGCCACCCAGGCGCCCGTGCACATACATTTGTAGTGCAGGAAGAAACCTGAAATAAACCATCAAAATGTTTACAGTGAGGTTCTCTCGCGGTGGTGAGGTTATAGAGGGCATTTTTTTTTCTTTTTTGGTCACTTTGTAAGTTTCTGTAACTGCACAACCTATGCAATGACCATGTTTTACTTCCATAAATAGAAAGCAGTGTTTTAGAATAAGGGGGGGGGGGGAAAGAGCAACAGAAATACTTGATCGTTGCTGAAAATGGGGGGAAACCTGGCACCCAAAATAGGATTCACCAAATGGATCACGTGCATGAAATTTCAAACTCCTGTGTGATTGGATTCACCCCCAAAGCACTGGCATGTGCCAGCCCCACCCTGGAGAAGATCTTCATGAGCTTACACACACGGGGGTAAATGCCTGGTGGGATGGTAGGCCGAAGGCCTTCCAGTGCCACCTTCATTCCAATCTCCGTGTTGGAGAGGTCAGCAAAGGGTACCTCCCGTGTCACCAGTTCCCACAGAAGCACTGCAAAACTCCCCGTGTCTGCTCAGCGTCTGTTTGTATCTTCAGGCTTCTTGTGCAGAGCTTCAGGGGCCACCCAGGCAGGTGCATACCTGCGCCCAGGGCATTGGAAGGAGAACCTGACGTCGGCCGTGCTGATTCGGGCAGTCATGTCCTCATCAATCATTACACTACGGCTGCTGAGTGCGTGTCGTGGGATGAGGGGCTCTAGAGTGTGTACGAGGGCCACGCCCCTTCCCATGTCCCATGCAAACGTCACAGCCTGGCTCTGGTCCACAGCAAAATTGGTGCCTTCGTGTAATACATTGTACAGGGAGGGATCCATACGGCATCCAGTGTGCGACGAGGGTGGGGTGTGGAGCAGGTGGAGACTGACAGGCACCTCGCACTGGGAGCACATTCGGATGTGAGAAACTCCTGAGCCGGGGACACTCCTCGTTGATTTGATGTGACCGGTGCCCAGGAGGCACTTTCTTTCCCGAGGGCCTTGAACAAAGCCCTCTTCACCTCCTTGTTTCGCATGCTGTAGATGACGGGGTTGAGCATGGGGGTGAGGACGACGTACGGCACAGGGAGCACCCGGTCCCGCAAGCCAGAGCACGCGGAGCTGGGGAGGATGTAGCAGAGGACTGGAGCGATGTAGAAAATGCAGACCACGGTGGTGTGAGCACCACAGGTGGAAAAGGCTTCTCTTCGGCCCTCAGCGGAGTGAATCCTGAGAATCGCAGCCACAACACGTACACAGGAGATCGCAACCGGGGCACGGGCTGCAAGAGCCAGCACGAAACTGAAGACGAACAGGGCAAGTTCGCTGGCCCACGTGCTTGAGCAAGAGAGTCCGGTCAGTGGAGGGAGGCCACAGGAGAAGTGGGTGATGAGGCGAGGCCCGCAGAACCTCAGTGGAGCTGCAAGGACGGTGTGGGCGACCGCATCGGCCAAGGCAAGCAGGCGGGAGGTGGAAGCCATTCCTGCCCGGGTCCGTCCGACGGCCCATGAGGACTAGGTGGTGCGGTGGCCGGCCGATGGCTGCATAGCGGTCATAGGCCATGGCTGTGAGCAGGAAGCACTCCCAGGGAGCCAGGAAGTGGAGAAAGAAGATCTGGGGAAGACAAGCACAATAGGGCACGGTCCGCACTGCTGCCAGCAGGTGTTCCAGCACCTGAGGCCCCGTGCTGGAGATATAGGCAGTGTCCAGCAGTGAGAGGTTGACTAAGAAGTCGTACATGGGAGTGTGGAGTCGGGAGTCCATCACAGTAAGGCTGGCAATGCCCAGCCACGCTGTGGACCAGCAGAAAGATCACAAAGAGCAAGGGCCTCAACGCCTCTGCGTCGGCCAGCCCTTCCAGAAGGAACAGCGACACTCGGGTCTCATTCCCCAGCTGCCCGGAACCACGCGCAGAAACCTGCACCTGTAGAGTCCAACTCAGAGTCAGATGAGGATCCAAGTGTGGAGTTCCAATTTGCACAAGGCAGCAGGGGTGAGGGAAGGTCCAGAGACAACAACAACAAGAAAAAGAGACAGGTTTCAAGCTTAAGAAAATAAGACTCAGAACCGGGGGAGTGAGGCTAGGTTCAGGAGGCCAGCGGTAAGGTAGAGGTCAGTAGAATGGAATCGGTAACCCCACACCAAGACAAGGTGCACAGACCTTGAAGCCACGGTGCATGCACCTCCTGTAAGGATATCAAAGTCACTCCCTCAGAAGCTTCGACCTGAATAAGGACCCTAGACCTCGTAATTACCTGCAGTGGTCCCCTTATTTCACCCTCACCAACCCAGCAGAGCCCCAACTCAGGAGCAGTGATAGGACACTAGTCAGGTCCCTCCTCCTCCCGCTCTGAACCTTTCAGTGCCTCCCATCTCACTCAGCGTCAAAGCCAAGTCCCCCCGGCGACCTACCAGGCCCTCTGTGATACGCTCTCCCTCCTCTCCTCTCCTCTCCTCTCCTCTCCTCTCCTCTCCTCTCTCTCCTCTCTCCTCTCCTCTCCTCTCCTCTCCTCTCCTCTCCTCTCCTCTCTGACCATCGGGCAAGAAGTCTGTCAGCTCCGTGCCCCATATCACATCTTCGGACTGGCCCACAGCAGCAAACGCCCTTGCCTATTCCCTGCCTCGGTGGAAGAGAGCCCTGCCCTCCTATCCAAGGCTAGCTTGTCCGATTTCCCCAGCTGCTCTCTTCATTGTGCCAGCCCTGCTCGGCAACCCTTTTACATGGGAATGTGCTAAATGCCACTCGACTGTTCACTCTCAGATGGTTTATTTTATGTTATCTCGATTTCGCCTCCATGAAAAAAGGAAGCAAAATAAAGACTTTTTCGGACATATAAAAGCTGAGATTAACTCGTTGTCAGCGGAAAACCTGCACTACAACAAATGTTAAAGGTTGTTCTCCACAAGCAAGGATGATACCACGTGGGAACTTGGACCTACGTGAAGTAATGAAGAGGGTTCCAGAATTGGAAAGTATGTGGGTAAAAGTAAACATTTTTTCTCCCTTCAAAATGTCTCTCAATCGTCGCAAACCATCTAAAGCAAAATATTGACAACACGGCGTGGGGTGTATAACTGCTATAGAAATAAAAGGTATGACAACAATAGCACAAAGGACACCAGTGGGTAGTTGGAAGGGTACTGCTGTAATGCTCTTACGTTACGTGCGAAGTGATTTGAAATGACTTGAAGGTGGTCTATAATGAGGTAAAACGCATATTAGGATCCCTAGAACCCGAGGCTTAATATGCACACTTCTCTGGCGGAGAGAAAGTGAATTTCTAGAAATTACTCAATCTGAAAGGAGTCACGAAAAGACAGAGAGGGGAACACAGAACACATGGGGCAAACAGAAAATAAATAGCAGGATGGTAGATTTAAACTCAACGATATCCCTCGTTACATTTATTCTAAATGGTCTAAACGTGGCAACTAAAACACGGAGATTGCCAGACTGGATAAAAAGGCAAAGCAAAACTATATGCTACGCATAGGAAATGCGCTCTATGAAGACACAGATACGGTAAAAGTAAAAAGATGGGCAAAGATACACCATGCAAGTCTTCTAATAAGAAAGTGTGAGTAGCTATGTTAAGAGCAGGCAGAACAGACTTCAGGACAAGGAATACGATGGGATGGAGGACGTTTGCTACCGATAGAGGGGTCACTTTGTGAAGAAGACATAAAATCAAAACCTAAATACATAGTAGGAAAGAAAGAATGAAGCTAAGAGGAGATATGAATAAAACGTTAAATGGACAAACAATAGAGGAAAATCCATGAAGCTGAAAGCCTTTTTTTCCTTTCTTTCTTTTCTGTTTTAATGTTTATTTTTGACACAGAGAGAGAGAGACAGGGCGCGAGTGGGGGAGGAGCAAAGAGAGAGGGGGGACACAGAATCCGCAACAGGCTCCAGGCTCCAGGCTCTGGGCCGGCAGCACAGAGTCCGATGCGGGGCTCGAACCGACGGACGGACCGTGAGATCATGACCTGAGCCGAAGTCAGACCCTTAACCGACTGAGCCACTCAGGCGCCCTGTCCCCCACTTTTTAAAGGTTTTATTCATTGTTGAGAGAGTGCATGTGGGGGAGGGGCAGGGAGAGGGGGACAGAGGATCTGAAGTGAACTGCGCTGACAGCAGCAAGCCCCATGTGGGGCCTGAACTCACCAACTGCCAGATCGTGACCTGAGCCAAGTCGGACGCTCAACCGACTGAGCCACCCAGGTGCCCCTGAAAGCTTCTTAAAAAAAAAAAAAAAAAAAAAAAACATACCAGGGGCGCCTGGGTGGCTCAGTCGGTTGAGCGGCCGACTTCGGCTCAGGTCATGATCTCGCGGCCCGTGAGTTCGAGCCCCGCGTCGGGCTCTGTGCGGACAGCTCGGAGCCTGGAGCCTGTTTCAGATTCTGTGTCTCCCTCTCTCTGACCCTCCCCCGTTCATTCATGCTCTGTCTCTCTCTGTCTCAAAAATAAATACACGTTAAAAAAATGTTTTTCTAAAAATACCAATAAAGCTGATTTTGAAAAATAAAGTGTAACCAGGGAATGTTAGGAACAATATTTGTGGGTAAGTTTCCCAATTTAGATGAAATGGACAAATTCCTTGAATGACACAAATTACCAAAACTGACTCAAGAAGAAATAGAAGACCCGAATATCCCTACATCTATGAAAGCAATGGAGCCGAAAACTCCAGGCCCCCGTGGCTTTACTAGTGGCTACCACCAAATACTTAAAGGAGAACTATCACCAATCCCACACAAATGCTTTCAGGAAGCAAAGGAGGAGAAACATTTCCCAAATCATCTTATGAGGCCAGCATTACACAACCCCAAAACCAGACGAAGACATTGCAAGAAAAGAAAACCACAGAGCAATATCCTTCATGAAGTCACACACACAAAAGAACTTGATTCGATATTAGCAAATTCAACCCAGCAACATACAAAGAGGATGATACCATCATGGCCAAGTGGGGTTTATCCCAAGAATTGGTTTTCATTAAAAACAAAAAAGTCAATCAGTGTCATCTGTCATATTAAGAAAACAAAGGAGAAAAAACATGTGATCATTTCAACAGACACAGAAAAAAAGCATCAGACGATATCCAACAACCACTCATGACAAAAACTCTCGGAAAACTAGGACTAGAGGGAAACGTTCTTAATCTGATAAAGGGAACCTACAAAAATCCTACAGCTAACATGATACTTCATGGTGAAAGATAGAATCACCGCCCCCGCTCCCTCGCCCGCAAAGTTTGAGAAACAAGGTATGGATGTTCACCACTTCCATTCAACACTGTCCTGGAAATCCTAGGCAGTGCACTAGGCAAGAAAGAGGAATAAAAGTAGTGACACAGGTTGCAAAAAAAGAAACGGGATTATCTTTATTCAGAGATGACATGCTTGTTTACGTAGAAACCCCTAAGCGGTGTACAAAAAAAAGAAGAGTGACATTTTAAAAAATCACTACCATTTATAATAGCATCCCCAAACATGAAGTATTTGGGGACACATGTAATAACATATGTGCAAAACCTTTACGGTGAACACTAGAAACTATTGATAAGTGAAAGAAAGCTTACAAAAATGGAGAAACGCATCCTATGCGTGGAGCGGAAGATCCTGTATTCTTTTTTCTTTTAGCGTTTATTTATTTATTTTGGAAGAGACAGAGAGAGCATGAGCAGGGGAGGGGCAGAGAGAGAGAGAGAGGGAGCGAGAGAGGGAGGGAGGGAGAGAGAGAGAGAGAGAGAGAGAGAGAATATCCCAAGCAGGCTCCGAGCTGTCAGTGCACACCCCGACTCTGGGCCCGGTCTCACAAACTGTGAGATCATGACCTGAGCCGAAATCAAGAGTCAGACGCTTAATCGACTGAGCCACCCAGGTGCCCCAAGGCCCTGTATTCTTAAGATGTACACTCCCACCACACCATTCTAGAAATTCATTGCAAACCCAGTAAAAATCGTGATAACGCAGAAATGGACAAGCTGATTCCAAAGTGTACATCCAAATGCAAAGAACCTGGAATAGGCAGCTCGAACTTGCAAAAGAGGAATAAAGTCGGAAGACAGAAGGATGGCTAAAAGAGGATACAGACAGAATGGAAAGTTCACATGTCACCGGTGGGACTGTAAATTGGTATGATCCCATCGGAAAACAGTGCTTCCGTTTCTTATACAGTCACACTTACGCTTACCGCGTGACCCAGAAATCCCACTTCTGCTATTTACACAAGGGAATTAAAAATATATGTGCGTGCAAAGACTTGTACGTGAATCTTCGTATCAACTTGATTAACAATAACCGCAGTTTGGAAACAAGCCAAACGTCCAATAGCAGGCGAGTGGTTAAGCCTAAGTTACGGTACCTCCACGCAATGGAATACCGGTCAGCAACAAAGAAGGATGGACATACTGTGTGATTCCTGGAAAGTCCAGAAAAGGCAGAATCTAAGCTGAATTTGCTGTGTGGGGGCAGACTGTAGAGGAGGACATTGTCTGCACGGAGGCACAAGGGCGACTGTGAGAGCGATGGGAATGTTCTGTATCTCGGCTTTGGTTGTGGACACCTTTGTCGTAACTCATGAAACCGTACGCTTAAATGTGTGCAACTTCCCATACGTGCATTTTGCCTCAAATAAGCTGAGCAAAAACAAAAAAAAGAGAAGGGACAAACAAAAACTGAATAGCAAAATGGCAGACTTAAATCCGACCACATCGGTAATGGTATTAAATGTGAACTTGCCAAACAGTCCAATTTAAAAGCAGACATCGTTAGAAGGGTGCTTTTTTTAAGTGACCAAACTACACGCTGTCTACGTGAGCCACATTCAAGATACAAAGACACCAATAGGTTAGAGGTAAGAGGATGGAAAAGGACTTACGAATAAATAGTGAGCAAAGAAGCCTGATGTGGTTATATCGATATTAGAGAAATCAGACTTTGAGGAAAACGGTGTTACCAAAGATGAAGGGATGCGTTTCATACTAGTAACAGCAGCAATGAATCCATCTGGAAGAGAAAGTGATCATAAATATGTCTGTGCCTAAGGACACACCTTCAAAATACACGGGGCGCCTGGGTGACTCAGTCGGTAAGCGTCTGACTTCGGCTCAGGTCATGATGTCACCGTTGGTGAGTTCCAGCCCAGCGTCGGGCTCTCTGCCCGTCGGCACCGAGCCTGCTTTGGATCCTCTGTCCCCCTCTGTCTCTGCCCCTCCCCCGCTGGCTCTCTCTCTCTCCCCCTCTCTCAAAATAAATGCACTTAACACACACACACACACGCACACACACACGCGCGCGCGCGCGCGATGCAAGAATTTTTAAGATTAATAGGTGAAAGGGACAAGTCCAAAATCACGGTTGGAGATTTTAACATCCTCTCTCAGCAAGCGAGAGAGAGAGACAACACACTCTGTTCAAAGAAATAGAGCAGGGATTGGCAAACTACCGCCTCCTGGCCAAATCCAGCCCGGGGCCTCTTTTATGTGAAAAGTTTGTTGTCCCCCGACATAGAACATACGATCAGTGGTATCACCTACCTTGACCGATGTCTTTAGAACACTAAACAGGAGATGTGAATTTCACATGTGTGTCCACTACACATTCTTTTCAAGTACAAGTATGTTCGCCAAGATAAAGCATTTTCTGAGCCACGGACCAATCCTCAACACATTTCAACGTCCAGGATTGAAATTTAACCCGGTACGTCTCTGACCAGCCTTGCCTTGTTCTTGATTCTAGAGGGAAAGCTTTCAACCTCTCACTGTTGCGTATGATGTCAGCTGTGGGTTTTGTCGTTATGTGGGCTTTGTGGTATTGAGCTATACAACTTCTCTGCCCCCATTCGTGGAGGGTTTTTATCATGGAAATATGTTCTATTTTGTCAAATGCGTTTTCTGCACCTAGGGAGATGATCATATGGTTTTTATCTTTCATTCTAACGATGCGGTGCTTCGTTTATAGACAGGCATGTGTTGAAAGATCCTTGTTTTCCGGCTGCAGGTTCCTCCCGCCCGTGCCTGGAGATGAGAGCTGCCTGCCCCGTAGACAGTGACAAAGAACAGGGCAGACACAGACAGTCCGAGGCTCAGGCTGAGGCGCTCCCTGGTGACGTTGCTCATTGAAATGCTTCCACCAGCCACAGGCCGCTCTAGACACTGGCCACCTTCTTGCTGTGACACCTGCCTCCAGGACAAGGCAGCTGTGCCTTTACTTTCCTCACTTGTCCCGAGGACCTATTCGGAGACGCTCAGGTACACATTCGTAACTATAGAGTCACGGCGTTCTCCACAGCTCAGTCTCTCTCTGCTGACAGTGCTAATTCTCCCTCAGGCAAGGCTCTGTTCCTCCTCTCTCCGTTTTAGAGACTCACCTCGTGCACCGGGGCGTCGCCCATTCCCCTCCTCAGCCACTCGGGTGCCTTGTACGTGGCCCCACTGTTGTGCTAAATAAGAGAGTCTTGGAGGAGAAGGCAAAGGGTAATGGACTTCATGTCCCCTCCCCACCTCAGGGAGACCTCTTCCCCTTTTTGTTTTCCTCAAGGACCCTTGTCAGGACTTTAGGGAAGCAAGCAGCAGCGTAATAAACTGGAAAAACACTTTGGGGAAGGATGAGACATGTGAGAGCCAACCACAAGGAGCTCTGAGAGTTGTGGGTTCGGAACCTCAGGGAATGAGGCCTCTGATGACACGGGAGTATAGAATGGGCAGTGGGGCCGACCCAGCCAGCTGTCCCAGCGCTCTTCTCCACAGATCTGAATCAAGGCCGATAAGCCACAAAGTCCTACTCTGCAGGTATTATACATGACTACGTCCATGCTAGTATAAAACTAAAACAAAAATTCTAACATGTGGACGGTAGTTAATGTCCTGAATAACAGGACATAATTTTTTTTCTCCCATCGCCTAACTTGTCTTCTTCAATTGCCTTCTAGTACTTGAGTATCTGAATGTCAGAATCTCTCCCCCTACCTGAGAACAAAGGCGAGAATAGGAGAAGGCGTAGATGCTAAAAATAAACCCAGACTTAGAACAGTAGCAGTTACCATTTGATCACCAAAAAAAAAAAAAAAAAAAAAAATGTGGATCTGAAGCACCCAAGGGCCAGTAGAGGCAAAAGATGCGGCCTCAGTAAGGAAACGGCAGCTGCTGCAGGAATCACTGTCATATGGGGGGGACACAGAGTTGGGTCCAGCCACCTTTTCACTGCTGCGGATTTGTGAAAAAGGGGGGCATGATGATCTGCATGGTCCGTATCACTAGGTAAAGCTGGCCAAGACAGGAGGTGATGGACATTTGGAGCTGGCCAGGGTCATCGGCAGTCAAGCGGCTACAAGGTAGGAAAAAATAAGTCAAGTTAGGGGGCAGGTGGGGCACATTCCCCGCTCCGCCCCTTCACACAGCAACGATCCTAGAGCACCACACTCCTTCCTTCGACTCACTCCTTTCCTGTTTCCCTTGTCTCCATTACAGCTCCTCCGGAATTGACCTTGTCCCTGGTCACCTGCCACCACCCTCTCCCTGGACCGTTCTAGAACTAACACAGTCAGGATGCTGCCGTTCACATGGAGCTCCTTCCGAACTGGCTCCTGGAGCTCCTCGTTTGGAGTCAGGAACCTGTGGGCAATCTCCGCATCCATGGCCGAGGGGAAAGGTATAGTGAGGGTGCTGGTGGAGACTGGGTTAAGGCACCATCCACAGTACTAATTTTGCCTGTGCCTCAGGCCTCCTCTTCAGTGAGGCCTGCCTTCCCCACCCCAGGCTGACCCTCAGGCTGTCCACAACCTCCCACCCTATACAGCCAGGCCACCCCGGATAGCATTGTCCCTACCGCTTCAGTCCCATCAGGCGGTCCACCCCACTCCCCATCCTCTGTCAGCACAGGCCAAACCCTAGCCGATACCCTCCAGGAGCCCGGAGCTCCCTCCTGCTCCCCTTTCAACTCCACTTCCCCAAGTCTCCCCCCACACCCCACCCCGCCGCGCGCCAAACCACCTCCAGCCCATCCCCCTGCCGTCCAGCCCGCTGGGACTCCTTGAATAGGATACAACTGAAGCAGTCGGTTACCAGGACCTCTAGCGCCAGGCGCGGCATCTCCACCGGGACCTGGTGTGTAGGGTGCCCGCTCCATCTGGAGAGCGCCACCAGAGGCGGCACCTACCTTTCCCACAATGCTGGTTCTTTCCGGATTGCTCAGGCCTCCGGGGTTGCTGGGATGGCCAGGGTCACAGGCACCGCCCGAACCACCAGGGACTCTGGGGCCACTGACACCACGAGGTCCACCTGGCACACACTGGCCACCACCTGCTGCGCCCACCACCACGCCCACGGCACCTGTGCCTTCGTCTGCTGCCCTCACGGGGCCTCCACCAGCCACCTGAGACCCAACTTTGAATCCTCCCACCCTCTCAAGGCATCACTGAAGGACAAAGCGCTCTCTCACAATGCTTCACCCCTTTACTCCACAATGCAATTCCGGATGCCCAGAGCAACTGTCCACACGGACCACTGGTAATGCCTCCTGACCGGTGATTGGTTCCCACCAAGCAGTCCCTTCTGTAGCCAATCAGTTCTCACTTAGGAAGCTCCAGCCCTTAGAGTGCCACGACACCCTAGGGCGTCTGCCCAAATGGGCACCCGCGTGGATGCGTCTGCCTGAACCAGCCGTGCCACGAGCCTTCGACGGCCCGCCAGCTGCGATATCCAGGAAGCCTCTGCCTGACACTACTCCCCACACGGCGGTGCGGCTCATGGTCCCCACTGTCCATGCCCAAACAGACTGCCATGGCCCAACTCCTAAAGCCTCTGAGCACGTGACACAGCTGTGGAGAACTCCGTGACTCTATAGTTACGAATGTGTACCTGAGCGTCTCCGAATAGGTCCTCGGGACAAGTGAGGAAAGTAAAGGCACAGCTGCCTTGTCCTGGAGGCAGGTGTCACAGCAAGAAGGTGGCCAGTGTCTAGAGCGGCCTGTGGCTGGTGGAAGCATTTCAATGAGCAACGTCACCAGGGAGCGCCTCAGCCTGAGCCTCGGACTGTCTGTGTCTGCCCTGTTCTTTGTCACTGTCTACGGGGCAGGCAGCTCTCATCTCCAGGCACGGGCGGGAGGAACCTGCAGCCGGAAAACAAGGATCTTTCAACACAGGCACGTCTATAAACCCCGCCCTCGGCCGCCTCCCCAGCAGCTGCTGCCTCTCCAGCGGCTGCTCCCCCACCAATCGTCGCCAGGCGCTGTGACGTGTGACCCCACTGCACCCACGCAAACCAGTCCTACCTCAGCTCCACCCCCTCCCCACACCCCTAGCCCTTCCCCAGACCTCGTGGGAGGCCGCCAGGCACCACGGCCTGTTGTCCAGAGGGCCCTGCCTCTTCCTTGGGCTCAGTGTCCCCAGCACGTGGGGCTCCACGACCTCGCAGCGGTTCGTGGAGGGAGATGGGCCACGGCCCAGACGGACACGGCCCCGCACCCCGTCCCCTTCCCCGGTACAGGTGGACACACCAAAGCGGCCTTTGGAGGGGGCGACTGAGCACAGGTGCGGGTCAGACCGGCGGTCTGGGAAGGTCACGAAGCGGCTCCCGTCGGGGGGCAAGCCTGCCAGTAGGAGGCAAGGAGGGAAGGGATGGCGACTGGAGCTAAAGTAGTTAGTGGCCACGGAGAACAGGGATGCGGTCGCATAGGAAAAACCACAGTGCAAAAGGGAAATCACTAAAATCCCAACTTACCAAGCTACTGTATACGTGCGCGGAAATCCTGCAACGGTAGCCTGACGTGTAAACACCTCGTATCTCTGTGTGGTGGGACTGAGGGTGGTCCCCACTTCTTTTTTGTGTATTTCTCCCCCAAAAGGTTCAGAATGACTTTACATGACCTTTAGTGTTTTCAATTCTTTGACATCCTTGTGTGCGTGATCTCTACGCCCCACGTGGTGCCGGCACTCACGACCCAGTGAGTGCTTCCACAAGTCAGGCTTGAGAGAGCAGATGATGCCATCCAGGGCGCCGGGCAGCAGCACTCCCCGCACCAACAGCACGACGAGGACCACGCAGGGGAAGGTAGCCGTGAAGTACACGATCTGGGGTGGGGGGGGGGACGGTGGGGGGGGACCTGCTCAGAAGGGGCCCTGCGGCCCCGCCTCCCCACTTAGGGGCCCCCAGCCTCAGCAGGGGGGCAGGCGGGCCACACTCCCCCCACTGTGGTACGGTCCGCTCCGAGGTCAAGCGGGAGGCCAGCCTGCAGCCCCCCCTTCTACTCCTCAGAGCCTGGGCTCCTCCCGAAGGAAGCGGGGTGCTCAGCTGGCCATCGGCCGCCCCCGCAAGGACAGGTCAGCTGTAGAGAGGGAGGGCGGAGGCAGGACCTTCCCCGGGTGGGGAGCAGGACATCGGCCTGGAGGCAGGTCCCATGCCTCCTGTGGTTCTCTGCACAGAGGCAGGGTCCTGGGCAGGACGGAGTGGACTGGGCCGGCCGGAGACAGAGGCGACAGCGAGGTGACCGCGAAGACCTCTGCCTCCGTCCCACCCTCAGCAGAGCAGGACAGGTAGGCAAGGGAGGGCCACGGGCCGGGTCCCCCCAGGCTGGCCGCAAAGCAGAGAGTGAGGAAGTAGCGAGTGAGGAAGAGAGGGAAACTGGGGCGGGGTTGCCCGACACAGGCAAGTTCAGCTGGCTGTCGCCTGGGCCTGTCCCCTCAGGACGGAAGGCGGCTGGGCTGGAGTTTGGAGGTTGCGGAGGACTACCCAGGCACGCGTGGGAAATCCACCGGGCTGGGTTCAAGGACCTGCCCCCGCCTCAGGCCCTGGCCCGGTCACCTCGCGTGGCGGGGTGCCCCTGCCCCCCCCCCCGGCGGAGACACCCCTTCTCCCCACCGACCATGCTGCCCCCGCCCCTGCCATCATCACCCACCCCGACCCGCCCGCCTCCAGCTGTACCTTTCCTGTTGACTTGACCCCCTTGCAGACACAGAAGTAGGCCAGCACCCAGCAGGCCGCCAGACACAGGGTCACCTCCCAGTTGAGGGCCCCTGGCACGTCCAGCACCCCCCCCCCCGCCCCGAGAGCCGCAAGACTTTGTTCCTGAGGGAGGGACAGCCCATCAGGGCTGCCGCAGCAGAGGGCAACGCGACCGGGGAGCTGTCGCCGGGGCTGTGCTCCCCCGTGCCGCTGCCCTCGGGTCCAGCTGGGCCCCCCTGGGCCCCCGGGCCCCGGGCCCCCGGCCCAAGCCCGCAGCCATTGCGGTGTGGGAGGCGGGAGCCTGGGAGCCCCCGGCCGGAGGCCGGTCGCGCCCTCGGCGGTGTACCGTCCCCCAGGCTGGCAGGCACTGGGGGACTGACGGCGCCCGGGACCGAGAAATGGTGAGGGAGCGAGGCCCGTCCCTTCCAGCTCCCCTAGGGGCCGCGCGGGGCGTGCTCCCTGAGGACAGGCAGGGCCTGGGAGTGGCCCCTGCTCGGCATCCCGCGTCCGCCCCCCCCCGGCCCCCGGCGACGGGTCCCGGCACACGCAGACCCGAGCCGTACGGGGAGCCCACGGACAGGGACCGGCACGGTGCTGCCCAGAAGCGCCTGAGCGCGGCCCGCGCCTCGATGCCCGGGACCCGGGCGGGCGGCGGTCAGCCGGCCGCTCGCACTGGGCCCGGCTGGCGTTGCGCAGACACACGCTTGGGGGGAGGGGCGGGCCGCGCCGGAAACAGTCACGTGCCAGTGGCCTCACCAGAATGCTCTCGGGGACGGACGAAGGAGCCGACAGTGACGTCACGCGTCGAGGGGCGCAGCTTCCGGAGCCAGCCTCCATCTCCTCGGCTTCAGCGTCGACCGGATCCAGGCTCTGGGCCAACACAGCGAGGCCGGCTCGGTGGGAACCAGCTCCGCGGGGTCTGTCTGCGCAGGCGCCCTGGCCGTCCCCGACAGCCTTGCGCGCCGAGGGGCCGGGCTTCGCGAGGCCTGCCAGGGGTCTCAGCGGTCCGCCGACAGTGGGCGCAGCGTAGCGGTGGGCTCTGTGGAGGCCGGTGCGGCGGCCATGAGGGCCCCGGACGACCAAGCGGCCTCTCCGGCCCCGGACGACGGCGCGGAGGAAGTGGCGGTCACGCAGGCCCCTGACGATGACGGCGCGGACGGCGCGGCGGTCACGCGGGCTCCCGAGGGTGGCGCGGAGGACGCGGGGGCAGGCCCACAGGCCTCCGACGGAGGCACGGACGGCCACGACCCCCAGCTTAGCCCCCGAGGTCCCGGTTGCCAGGGCAACTGCAGCCGCCACGATGGCGAGGGTGGCCCTGGCAGCAAGGGAGCAGTGGTCGAGGGGGCCTGCGCCCCTCCCCTGGCCGAACGGGCCCCGAGGGCCCTGGCCCCCGGTGGAGACGCAGCGCCGGCCGAGGTGACCTCCTCAAGACTGCTGGAGTTGTATCCTTTCCGCGGAGCCTGTCTGGGCAGGGGCCGTGGCGGGGTGGCTGGGGAGCAGGGCGGCAGCCCGGGGACGGGACGGACGGGGGCGGGGGTGGGCAGCCTGGCGGGACAGGGACGGCCGGTGCCCGCGGGCCCCCAGGGTGGGGGAAGCGGCTCAGGGTGGGCAGACGTGGCGGGAGGGAGCGCGAGTGTCCCGGGGGTAGAAGTGGGCCTCTGAGTGGTCAGGAGGCTTCAGGCCATGGGAACTCCAGGAGCCCGTTGTGCCTTAACCGGGTGCCTCCCAGCAGGCTCACCGTGTCTTTCCGGTCGCCCCTGGAGGCAGAGATGGCCCGCAGGTCCCTGACTACACACGTCCAACGCCACCGAGGGTTGGCTCAGAAGGAGCTTTGCGTGAGGGGCAGCGCCCTGGCCGTGTGAGTCCTCCCTCCAACAAGAGTATGCGCGGGACGGGTGGGCGGTGGCGGCGGGAGCCGTGGTCGCATCTCTGCCTTCCAGTGCCGTCGTGGAGGCCCCGACGCACGCGTTAGGTGGAAGGCGGGGGGCGGGGGGGTTGTGTGGGGGAAGGGGCTGGTGCCCTGCACCTCCACAGCAGGTCTCCCCTTTAACCGGATTTCCCTCTTCCCTCACTTCTAGGAGATGGACTACTGAAGACCCCATCTTCTTGCGAGTTTCCGTCAACTCCTTCCTGGACCGGCTTCCCCTGGTGATACGAAACATTCGCGCCTTGGGGTCCCGGCCTCCGCCACGCCTAGGCCCGGGAAAGGGGGCCGAGGCCTAACCTGGTAGCCCTCACGGGGCAAGGCACAGGGCGTTGACCCTTGGCGTCCTCGCCACTTTATTATCGCGGGTCTAACGTTCTGCAGGTCCGGGCCTCGGTGGCTCTTGGCCCACTTCAGTTCCTTCCCTGCGCCCGGAGGGGCGGGCGCTTACGTGTTTGTTACTGCACAACATGAAACTGAGCTACTCTTTTGTGTCCGAGTTTCTTGTCAGTTCCTGCGCCTCCACGTTTTCTTACCTTTGTTCTGGTGTTGGAAGGGAGGTTCTGGGAATCGTAGTCCAGCAGCCCAAGCTTATCGAAGACGCCTCAGGGAGAGGAAAATCAGGTCCTGTATTCAGCGGTAAATACTGCTGACGTTTTGGAATACGTTCCTAGTTGTATTTACCCATTAAATGGATAACAACGTATAATGTATGCATTTTCCAGTTTAGCGTTAACTTTTCTCCGGATCCTTTTTGTTTTGTTTTGTTTGTGTTTTTCCCCGTTGAACGTACTAGCTTTCCCACTCCCTAAAAACTCTTCAAAAACTGTTATCCAGGAGACACACAAACGTATTGTTACATAATGTTGAGCAGTCGGGTCGTTCTCAGCTTTGCCCCTAGTATGGGTCGTGTGAGTCAATGGGATTCTTGAACAGAAGTCTTTGCGCCAACAGTTACTTCCTTCAGATCGTTTCCAAGAGGTAGAATCCCCGCGTTCTATGGCTTCTCGGCACACAAGTGCTCTCCAGAAAAGACGCCCCGCCGCCAGAAGTCTGGTCTCCCCGCATCACCAACCAGTAGGGTGGCTTCCTACCGAAGTAGAAGACTCCTTTTGTACCGGGGAAATAAGCACGGAAACACTAGGAATTTGGGGGCTTACTGGCCTTGTTTCCGATGAGCAAGGGAGTGGTGCCACGAGTGGCTACGGGTTTGGGGGCGGGGTGGGGGCTGGTTAGCTCCCTCTGAGTAGCTTGTGTCTTGGAACCTCGCTAAACAGGAGTGCTAGCCTCACGAGGGTTCCCTCGGAGTTTCTACATGCATGGTCATGATCTCTGTAAGCAAACACGGTTTTGGTTCCTTCCTTTCCGGCCTTCCCGGGGCTACGGGGGCGGGGGGAGGGAACAGGCTGACACTGGACAGATGGGAAGCAAGAGCAGGAAGGCACATCGCAGAGAACCAAATCCTGGATCCAGCCATGCCTGAAGACAGAACTACCCGCCCCCCGCCCCCGCCACGATCGTTCAGTTACACACATCCAGAAACTCTCCCTTTGGTTAAGCCAACACGAATCCTTTTTTTCTTCTTTCTTTCTTTCTTTCTTTCTTCTTTTTCTCTTTTGTTTGAATGCTTTTATTTAGTGTTTGAGAGCAAGACAGAGACAGCGTGAGCGGGGACGGGGCAGAGAGACAGAGAGGGAGACACAGAATCTGAGGCAGACTGCAGGCTCTGAGCTGTGGGCACAGAGCTCGACGCAGGGCTCAAACCCACGAACTGTGAGATCGTGACCTGAGCCGAAGTCAGACCCTCAACCGACTGAGCCACCCAGGCCCCCCCGTCGTGAATACTTTTTATTGCTTTTCTTTTTGTCTTTCTTCACTTGCAATAGAAAAGTCTTGTCCTCTATTGAATTGAGGAACCGTAGGTTTTCTTGTCACTTCACCTGAGAACGTGGCTCTCCCTTCTTTTAACAGAGAAACTGGGCTCTTTAAGTTTACAAAGGCATTGGCTCCTAGCTGGTAGGCCTTCAAGCCGTATGGTGGTAGAGTCTTCTGTGGGTAGGAGTCCAGAGAGGGAGGGGAGGGACTGCAAGGGGCAGCTGGAGGAAAGGGACAGAGAGAAGGGGCACTGGGACCCACCCTTTCCGGATAGGGCTCCCGAGACTGGCCCGGAATTGTGGGGCCAGATCGTCAAGAGACCGGAACTTAGTGTGAGCCTCCCTCCGTCTCCCAGCAGAGCCCAGAGTTAGGCCACCGCCCTGGCCCCACAGACGGACCGCTGAAGGTGCCGGGCGGCCTTAACACGTCAGTCAGGTCACAAAACAAGTCGATTCCAACGCGTCCCAGAGACAAGCCAGAGCCCTGCCCCGCGGCCCGCCGCGTCAGATGTGATGCGGCCCGCGTCTTCCACGGCCTCCTTCCCTCCCCTCTCCACCTTGCTCACTCGGATCCAGCCACACTGGCCTCCTCCCTTCTCTGAAACACACCAGGCCCAGGCCTGCCTCAGGACCCTTGCCCTGCCTCTTCCCTGCCTGGACCTCTCGTCCCCCGGGGTTCCATCTGGCCCACTCAAATAGCATTCCCGGCCGCTCTCCTTAAGGTTGCGTCCCACGCTCTCCCCACCTGCATTACTTTCACAGGTGTCGGGGGGTAAGAAGCAGGTGGGCCCGTCAGCATGGAGGTGCACCTGCGGCAGTAAAGCGTCGTGGGACACGAAGGAGTTTGGGTGCTGTCGATGACCCTAGGGAGTCTTGAACGGAGCGGGACGGGATGCAGCTTACGTCTTAGCAGGTTCCCAGTGCCTGCTGCGCTGGGAAGGGGACGAGGGCAGGCAGGACAGAAGTGGGGAGACTGGCACGCAGGCGAGAGACCCCCAGGCTGCGGCCAGCGGAGGTGGGGAGAAGGGAACGGGTTCCGACTGGATCTTGACGGGAGAGCCACCGGGGTTTGCTGACACGGATCGGACGTGGCCCTGGACCTCCTCAGATGCGCGGGACGCCTGCAACGGGTCACCCTTCCTCCCATAAAGGGAGCCCAGCTCCTCCAGAGTCCGACAGCCTCCCCACCTGCTTCCCTGCTCGCCGACCACCCACCCGCCACACACTGCCACCGTTTTCCCGACGTTTAATTCAGAAACAAGGTTCCAGGAACAACGACAAAGAAGCTCATGCCAAAACAGAGGCGACAGCTGGGTTTCCGGGACCACGCGCCGGGGCCAGATTCCTCGGAGGGGGAAGAGGGAACAGAGGGGTAAGGCACTGCCGCCTCGGCCACTCGGGGCGGGCGCAGGACAGGGCAGCGGGGGTGAGGGGTCCGGGCTGAGCGGGCACCACGCCGAGGAAGCTGGGCGCTCGGGCCTGGAGAAGGAGACTTCCAGAGCCCCCAGGCCCACGTGGGGCCCTGGCACGAACCCGCTCATAGCTCCCCAGGTGCTGGGGACAGGGCGCCCGAGAAAGGTACGGTCCGACCCCCGACAAGTCCGGAGGGGATGCCGGGACCCAGCCGCGGGGAGACCCCTGGGCGCAGCCACAGTCTGGGGATGGCTTCGCCGCATCACCCTGGGCGCCCCCCTCCTCGCCATCAAGTGCTGCTGGTGTCGGGGGCCCCTGCTCGGACCCGGCGGGGCCGGCCACGGCCAGGGGCAGGTGCCAGAGGCGAGGCCGAGGCTGACCGTGCCACCAGGGAGCCAGGACGACCCAAGGACAGAAGGGGCGTGAGGTTGTCCACATCCCAGAGGAGGGGCACGTGGTGACAGACGGACACGGTGAGGTGCAGATAAATTAAATAAATAGGTGGTTGCGGGTATAAACAGGAAGAGGGGGCAGGGGCTGGCACGACCCGGGGGCACGAGGGTAGGAGGGCGGGGATACTGCTGCTGCCAGGGTCAGGACCCTTGGTCCTGTCACCACCGCCCCCACGCAGGGCCCAAAGAAAGGCACTAAGGAAGGGGGCCCGGGTGTGCGCAGGGCACGAGAGACCGGTGACCACCCCATCCCCGCCCCCGTGCCGCCCGATCCAGGGCTCGGCCCCGAGGTCACCTCAGGCCTGGGACGCCCCCTCCTCACCGGTTCCGCCACCCTTAGCTGTTGCCGGACACGAGGCTGATGGTCTGTTCCAGGTTTTGCCGCAACTTGGGCTTCCGACAGGAGGCGTCTCGGTCCAGGGCGGGGTGAGGACCTGGGGGAGGAGGGTCCCCCCGGAGCCGGGCTGGCGAGGAGGGGCCGCTCCCTCCCTTGCCAAGCCGTCCTCCCCTGCCTGAGCTCTTTTGTCCCTCCTGCGTCCACGCACCCCGCTCTCTGCGGGTCCCCGGCACGTGGGAAGGGCCGCAGCCCCCCACCTCTGCACACGCTGCGACTTGGCCACCCCGAAGCCACTGCCTTCTCTGCTCGGCGGCCACAGTGCGGCCCTTCCCGGGAGTGGGCTGGACCCGCTGTCCCCAAACGCCCCGTCCCCTCCTGGCCCACACCCCATCTCCCCATCCTCTCCTGATCCGGAATCTGGACCCAACCTCCAGGTCCCCTCCTGACCCCCACCCCGCACCCGATTCCCCATCCTCTCCTGATCCGGAATCTGGGTCCAACCTCCAGGTCCCCCCCTGACCCCATCCCACACCCAATGTCGCCATCCCCTCCGGACCCCCATCTGCACCCCGCACCCGATCCCCTTGTCCCATCCTGACCCCCACCCGACACCCGAATTTCCCGGCCCCTCCTGACCCCACCCTGCACCCAAAATCCACGTCCCCTGCTGACCCCCACCCCGCACCCCAAATCCCCATCCACTCCCGATCCGGAATCTGCACCCAACCTCCAGATCCCACCTGACCCCCACCCTGAGCCCAATCTCGCCATCCCCTCCTGACTCCCACTGACACCCCGCACCCGATCCCCTGGTCCCTTCCTTACCCCCACCCGACACCCGAATTTCCCGGTCCGTCCTGACCCCACCCCGCACCCAAGCCCCATCCCCTCCTGAATCCCAACCCCACACCTGATCTCCCCATCTGCTACTGACCTGGAATCTGCACCCAACCTCTGCGTCCCCTCCTGACCCCCACTCCTGCCAAGCACCCATCACTTCGTTCTCTCTTGTCCCCCACCGCCACCCTGCACCTGATTTCCCCGTCCCCTCCTGACTCTTAGCCTGAACCCGATCTCCCTCTCACCCCCTGACCCCCCCGCCACACCCCACCTCCCCATCCAATCCTGATCCCCACCCCTACCTGGCACCCGATCTCCATGAGTCCTCCTCACACCCACCCCTCCACCCACCTTGCTGGACACTCGTGACTCCCACTCCACACCTGATATCCCTGTGTCCTCCTGACCCCCACCCTACCCCCCATCCAACCTCCGCCATCCTCTTGACCCCCACTGCCCACTCAACTTCCCCGCCCCACCTGGCCCCCACCCCACACCAAACCTCATCATCCCCTCCTGACCCCAAGCGCCACCCCGCACCCGATCACCTCGTCCCCTCCTGACCCCAACCCCATACCGCACCCGATGTCCCCATCCCTTCCTGACACCCACCCCGCACCAGACCTCCTTGTCTTCTCCTGACTCCCACGCAACCCCGGCCCCTCCTGACAGCACCCCACACCCAACCTCCCAACCCCTCCTGACCCCCACCCTGCACCCCAATTCCCCATTGACTCCTGACCCAGAATCTGCACCCATCCTCCACTTCCCCTCCTGACCCCTGTTCCTACCAAGCACCCGATCTCTTGTCCCCTCGTGTCCCCACCGCCAACCTGCACCCGACTTCCCCATCCCCTCCTGACACCCACCCCGCACCAGACCTCCTTGCCCTCCCTTGAGCCTTTTGATCCCTTCCTCTATACTAAAACGAGGTAGGTCCAGCATTTCTAATCTGTTCATGGTGAGCCGCCTTTAGGTCCATGTTGCAGCCAAACAAACAAACCTTTAGAGACCTTTCCAATTCCTGGAGATGCAATATTAAATGAAAGATGTCTGCTTAGCGAGCCCACGTCAATAAATTTGGCCCGATCCAACTTTATGTCCCTTCCACCATTGTCCCACACCCTCAGTATCTATTCCCACACATGTTCCCCAGATTTCTGTCTGTATAAATTAGAAAAGTCAAGTCATTCTTTTTGGAGTGGAACATACCTCCTCATGTGTCACACTTTGTAACTTGCCTGTAGGGGCCTGCTGGGACTTGAGTCTACTTATAGGTCTAGAAGCAAAAAGGGGTGGTGGGGGTAGGTCCTGAAGAGAATCAGCATTACCTTGCATGGCAACTGCCTCGGGGAGGCCATTATGGTTTCCTTGGGCAATGTGTGGTTAATCCCCTCAGAGGCGGGTGGAGAGGCCCATACCACTGTGAGCTAGGAGGCTGCTGCCACTGGGGGTAAATAGGCCACTTCTTCTGGGGGTGGGGAGGCCATTTCCACTGGTAAAGAAGACTCATCAGAATTTAGGGGCTCAATGGGGCACCTGGGTGGCTCAGTTGGTTAAGCGTCCGACTTCGGCTCAGGTCATGATCTCGCAGTCCGTGGGTTTGAGCCCCTCATCAGGCTCCGTGCTGACAGCTCAGGGCCTGGAGCCTGCTTCGGATTCTGTCTCCCTCTCTCTCTGCCCCTCCCCCGCTCACACTCTGTCATTCTCTCCCAAAAATAAATAAGTAAATAAATAAATAAATCAATAAACATTTTAAAAAGAGAATTTAGGGGCTCAATGCCCCCAGCTTCAGCAGTGTCTTCCCACATGTAGTCTCCATCTCAACTTAGAGGATCCCATTGTTTCCCAATCAATGGCCTCAGTTTCACAGCGGGCACGCTTCAAGTCTGGGAGTTCAACTTGCATTATAGTTCAGTTAGTTGCACTTAGGTTCTGCATTTGAATTTTCAGCAGTTTTGGCTCTGTGGCTAAAGAACGTTAGGATTTCTTAAAGGGCACACATACAAGCCCCTAGGCCGGTGATGTGGTGTTTGAGCTGGGAATTCAAATCTCTGAGCTCATCCTTCCATTTAACCACGTTCCCAAACCACATTAGGAGCTACCAACCAATGTCATTATATTTGTTAGTTTTCCAAAGAGGTTCAAAAGTATCATAGAAGAGTCACCCAGCTCCTTGTTTCTTAGAAGTAGTTGATTAGGAGTAGCCAGTGCATGTATTTTGCATATCTCTATCAGCTTATGTCACAGGCTACCAGTGTTCTCTTTGCTACCAGAAACAGTCATGAGCATCTTTAAATCTAATCAGATTGGAGCCAATTCCAGAAACCTCAGAACCAATTCCGAGAACCCATCCTTAAAGTTCTGTTCCTCTAGAACCACTCCTGGTACCAAATCTGTATTAGTCAGGGTTTTCCAGAGAAGCCAAACCAACAGATCATTCATTCATTCATTCAGATTAGATGATAGATAGATAGATGATAGATAGATAGATAGATAGAGGATAGATGAGAATGGAAGCTGAGTGGTCCCATGACCTGCTGCCTGCAAGCTGAGCGGGAGACCCGGCAAAGCTGATGGTGTAATTCAGCCTGAGTCTGAAGGTCTGAGAACCAAGGGAGCTGGTAGCAGTGTAAATGCCAGTCCCAGGGGGCAGGACAAGGTGAGATGTGATGTCACAGCTCAACAGAGAGGCAGAGGAAAGGCCTGGGGGAGAGACCAAATTCCTCCTTCATTCCTCCACTTTTTGTTTCATTCAGGCTCTCAATGGATTGGACCATGCCTGCTCAACATTGGGGGTCTACTTTACTGAGTCCACAGATTCAAACGCTCATCCCATCCGGAAGTACCCTTGCAGACACACCCAGAAATAACGTTCTGTCAGGGTACCCTATGCCCAGGCAAGCTGATACATAGAATTAGCCATCGAACCCAGTGAATGAGCTGCTTTTAGGAGCGTGACCTCAGCATGCACATAGTCACCACTCTTTGACACAGGTGACTGCCCAGTGGGACTGTGTATTGCACAGAGTATCTGCCTTTCTCTCTATAGAATGGGGGCCAAAAACATAAGTGACAAAGAAACCATCGATAACCGACTATGTCAAAATTTAAAAGTTTTGTTCTGCAAACAGTACCAGTCGAGAAAGTGAGAAGACAACCCATAAAATGGGCGAATGTATTTTAAAATCATATGTTTGATAAGGGACTTCTATCCAGAACACATCAATAGCTCTTGCAAGCGAGGAATGCCGTTATTCTTAGAAACGGGAAAGTTTGGGATTGGCAGACACTTTGTAAAACGATCCAACTTCCCTCAGCTTGCCACCCTCCACCCGCCATGTATCGATGGGGCAATTGAGACGCACCGAGGGACCACAGGGATACCGGCAGATTCTTTCCCTCAGTGCACACTTCTCCAAGTCCTAACCATGGTGGCCAGCGTCCCCACAAAGCTAAGGCAGCCACGTCCTGACCGCATTACCCGCGCCACATTTGCCCCTTTTTCTGTCCCCCTTTGTCTGGCGTCACTCCACCTTCCGCCAACCCCACGCTCCTACTCTAACCCTCCGTCCAGAATAGGAGGGGCCTGTTTGCACAGGCGCGCGAGGGAGACTGAGTTGCGTCGCGTACTAGGGGCGGGGCTTCGTCAGGGAGCCCTGGCTCTCCGGCGCTGCCGACGGGGTCTCCCTGGCGGCCCGTGGGCAGCCGGGCCAGCTTGGCGGGAACCAATCACATGCCAGAAACCTCACCAGAGGTCTGTCTGCGCAGGCGCCCTGGGCATCCCCAGCAGCCTTGCGCACGGAGGGGCGGGGCTTCGTGAAGCAGTCCCAGCGCCTCAGCGGTCGGCGGGGCGCGCGGTTTGGCGGCGGCCTCTGAGCGGGCGGGTGTGGGGGCCATGCAGGCCCCGGGCGACGGTGCGGACGGCGCGGACGGCGCGCAGATCCTGGACGACGGCGCCGCCGGTGGTGCGACGGGTAGTGCTGGCTCGTCCAGTGGCCCCGGAAATCCCGGAGGCCGGGACGGCACCGCGACGTCGGGCACCGTGGCTGGGGAAGCTCCCCAGGTCGAGGGGGCATCGCCCGCCCCAAGGCAGGGGGAGGAGGCTTCGGCCTCGGCCTCGGCCTCGGCCTCGGCCTCCGGGGAAGCCTCAGAAAAGCAAGTGTTGGAATTGTATCCTTTCCAAGGAGCTCCCGAGGTCGGGGGGCAGTGGGGAATGGCCGGGAGGGGAGGCAGGTGGGGGCCCCGGTGGATGGGCGGGAGAGGTTTCGGGGACTTGCGGGGGCACAGAAGGGAGGTGGGGGTGGGGGTGGGGCCGAGGGAGGCTGGAGGAAGCAGCTGGGGGTGCCGTGATGCACGTTTCCTGAAGGGGCGGCCTTGGGTGGCCCTAAGGGCGGTCTGGGGGAAGGCGGGCCTCCAATGGGCAAGGAAGCCTCCTCCATGAGGCCCACCCAGATGTGCCTTAACCGAATGTCCACCAGTGCCCTCACGGTGCCTTTCCTGTGTTACGTGGATGCGGAGCTGACCTACCAGTACCTGACCTCGAGTGCCGAACGCTACCACGAAGCGGTTCACACGGAGCTCACGGTGATTGGCAGTGACTTGTTTATGTAAGTTCTAGAAGGGGCTGGCGGGAGGCAGTGGGGAGCTGAGGTAACCTCTGCCTGACGGACACTTCGGTTGGAGATGTGCAGACACCAAGGGCTTGGTCTAAGGAGGCACATGGGGCCCCGGGTCTGTGGCAGCCTCAGGGGTTGCTCTAAGGGAGACACGGAGGAGTAACCTTGAGGGGGGAGATTGGAGTGAGGAGGGCCAGGAGTTCTCAAATCTAAAGTGGTTTCCTTTTCCCCTTACTTTTAGCCGACTAACTGCTGAAGACCCTGTCCTCCTGCAGATTTCCACCGCCTCCTTGCTCAACCAGCTTTCCATGGTGGTGCAGACCATGCAGCACTTGGTGCCCGCGATTTTTCCTAGGCCTCGGCCTGGAAAAGGGCGCTGAGTCCATGACAGTATCCAGTGGAAGGCCATGTGCCCTTCCCCAGGGGCATGACCTTTGCAGTAGTTGCCACTTTATTTCTGGGGCTTGGTTATTTGCCTGTACTGGCCCTTGGGTGCTCTGTGCCCACTTGTTTTGGTTGCTGCTTAAAGAATACAGATAATAAAACTGAGTTAATGTTCCGTATCTGAGTTTCTTTTCAGCACCCAGATTTTCTTCCATGTGTCCTCAGGTTGGAGGAGGAGGTTCTGGTTCTAGTACTCTAGTACAAGGCGATCGAATACAATTGACGAAATGAAAGGAAATTAAGATTGCTTGGGTCCTGTCATTCAACATTGACTACTGTCAGGATTTCAGAATACTCTCGTAGCTTTAGGGTTGTAGGAATACGTTAAATGTATAACCATCATAGCAAGGGGTAAGCTTTTTCAAGTTTAGCATCAGTTTTTAATTCCTGAAACATTTTTGGGCTTTCCCTCTGTCTGAAGCTTCTTCAAAAATATCTTATTGCATGGATACGTACAAGATGTATTATGATGCATTTGTTCAGCACTTCGGTTCTTCGCAATTTTTTTCCTATTACACATAATGTTTCGGTGGGATTCTTGTGTATAAGTCTCTGCGTGAATGGCTGTTTTCTTAAGATGGATTCCAAGAGGCAGATCTATCATACAGAGTGGCTCTCCAGAAAATGTGCCAGAATTCTGGCACCAGCAGAATGGTGGTTTCCCCGCATCCCTGTCGTGGCTGGATCTGTTTTCTGCCACAAGAAGAAACTCAGTTTGGGTGCAGCCACTCTGGAAAACAGTGTGGAGGTTCCTCAGAAAATTAAAAATAGACCTACCCTATGACCCAGCAGTAGCACTGCTAAGAATTTACCCAAGGGATAGGGGAATACTGATGCATAGGGGCCCTTGTACCCCAATGTTTATAGCAGCACTCTCAACGATAGCCAAATTATGGAAAGAGCCTAGATGTCCATCAACTGATGAATGGATAAAGAAATTGTGGTTTGTATACACAATGGAGTACTACGTGGCAATGAGAAAGAGTGAAATCTGGCCCTTTGTAGCAACGTGGATGGAACTGGAGAGTGTGATGCTAAGTGAAATAAGCCATACAGAGGAAGACAGATACCGTATGTTTTCACTCTTAGGTGGATCCTGAGAAACTTAACAGAAACCCATGGGGGAGGGGGAGGGAAAAAAAAAGAGGTTAGGGTGGGAGAGAGCCAACGCATAAGAGACTCTTAAAAACTGAGAACAAACTGAGGGTTGATGGGGGTGGGAGGGAGAGGAGGGCAGGTGATGGGTATTGGAGAGGGCATCTTTTGGGATGAGCACTGGGTGTTGCATGGAAACCAGTTTGACAACAAATTTCATATATTAAAAAAAAAACTCAATTTGCATGAGCAAAGAACTTAGAAACACTAGAATAAGAACGTTGTGCTTTCCTGGCCTTGTTTCAAATCAGAGAAGACAAGTGCTGGGACAATTGGTGGGTCGGGGTGAGTGAGGCAGAGAGAGAGGCAGTGTAGCGTAGTTTGGGGGAAATATTTTTTGTCACGTAAACTGCTCACCTGTTAGCATCGGTGCTGTGACACAACAGTTCCCAGCAAGTACACCGAGCTGCGTGGAGGTTGCAGGACAAGGCGAGGCTCAGATGGCCGGGTGGCGGGCTACTGTTTCATCCACTCGTTTTTGTCGTAGTCCCGCTTGACTGAGAAGCCCTGGATTGGGCTGGCCTTCCAAGTCGAGCATCCTCTCGGTCTGCTTGGCCACCCACTCCTCTTCAGAGGTTGCGGGATGGGGCCGTACACGCAGTGCTTCTCCCAGATCAGAACGAGAGCAGTGGCTGATGGAGAACTTGGTGGTGCCTACAACCATCTTCTGCTTGTTTGTGCTCCTGTCCGTTTCAGCCAAGCCCTCGTTGAACTGGATGTGGCACGATTCAGCTTTTTCATCAGTGGAGAGGATGCCTCTTCTCTTTCAAGGCCTCTTCTCTTTCAAGGCCTTCTGGCTGGCGGACGTGGTCGATGTGGGCCACAGCAGGCAGGGGATAGTCACGCCGTTCGACATAACTCGAGAGAGCATAGTTTTCACTCTTCATGACGCTTCCACGTGCTCCAACACTGAGGTGGAAATTCCTCACTTGCCAATTAGGCGAACCACTCTGGTAGCCAGAATTCTGCCACTAGTGCCTGCTGTGATTGTGGTGACCACCCTGGGAAAATAGAATGAAATCAAAATCTTCTGTGTGCGGGCGCTATGCTATGCTCCCGACCCACATCGTCATGTGTAATTCTCAGGACAGCCTGGTGAGCTGGGTACTGTCGTCTCTACACCGGTTCTAGGTGAAGAATGGAGGCTGACAGAGGCCGGGTCTGTTTGATTCAAGCACCTACTGTCTTAGCCACACTATCCCTCCAACCTCAGCACGGTTGAGTGGAGCCACCAGGAGACTGGGAGAGTGTTTTTCCTTCTTACGGCTCCAGGGAACATCCGTGTGACTAATGAAAAATGCAGAAATGGGCAAATGCAGGCAAAGTAGGTAAGAATTGAGGAGAACATGGGGCGCCTGGGTGACTCAGTCTGTTAAGCGGCTGACTTGGGCTCAGGTCACGATCTCACAGTTAGTGAGTTCCAGCGCCTTGTCGGGCTCTGTGCTGACAGCTCAGAGGCTGGAGCCTGCCTCAGATTCTATGTCTCCCTCTGCCTCTCTGCCCCTCCCCTGCTCACGCTCTGTCTCTCTGTCTCTCTCTCTCTCAAAAATAAATAAACATTTAAAAAAAAATTAGAAAGAATTGAGGAGAACATAAGGTTGATAAGAATCCCAATCCTGGCTTTGCAGTGGCTTCTCTATACTCCCAGGTCCTTTTGTACCTTGAAATCTTCATTTGGCCCTCTTTGAAATGGAGGGCACAATGGGGGTACCTGTTTCCCTCTTCCCCCTGCCCTCTTCCCTCGACTATGAAGAGGGCTCTTCTCAGGCATTTTTCCTAGCTGAGAAAAAAAAAAAATAGAGCCAAATCATCTGCCAACCCAGAAAAAAGTCTCCACAATTGTGGAAGCAAAACAGTTTTCTCATTGAGTAGGCATTGCACCAGAATGTGATGCGCATCACAGGCAATCTGCTAAGAGATTCCAAAGACAGGGAGCTTTCACCCTTTTGTATAGGTAAGCGGGTAGAGCTCATCACGTGTTCTCAACATCCACCATAAGTAGACCTCAAGTAAGAGGACGTGACGCCACCAGGCCCCGCACATAGTTCATCCTGAATTTCCCTGGGAAGTGGGGTGGCCGTGTGTATTAGGTCGTGGCTGTTTCAGACGGTGCGTTTGTGTTCCCTCCCCCACAGTAATATGCTGAAGCCCTAAACCCCAGTGTGGCTGTATTCGGAGATGGGACCTTTGAGGAAGTAAGTTTAAATGAGGTCATAAGAATGGGGCTCTGGTCCAATAAGAGTGGTGTCCTTATAAGGGAGACACCAGAGAGCACCCCCCTCTTCCTCTCCCTCCCTCCCCGCCCCTACTCCCCCGCTCTCTCCTCACCTGCACTGAGGAGAGGCCATGTGAGGACAGAGGAGAAGGTGGACCTCTACAAGCAAGGAAGCAAATTCTCACCAGAAGCTGAATTTGCTGGCACCTTGATCATGGACTTCTAGCATCCAGAACTGTGAGAAAATAAATTTCTGCTGTGTAAGCCACCCAGTGTGAGGTACTTTGCTATAGCAGCTTGAGCAGACTCATACAATTAATCGGCTTTATCCAAGGAAAAAATAAGCTTTTTCATATCTTTATGACAGGAGCTAGTTTTGCAACTTGGAGCAAGGTGCCTACTGAAGTTAGGCTTCTACCTTCCCACAGAAACTGAAGATCGGGACACAGTCTTGCTTGATGTTTACATTCCAAAGAGATGTTTCCCAGGTCCTTGAAGAACACATTCCTGGGCTATAAAGATGGCAAGGGGCTCTTTTAGCCTTTTTTTCCTTAAATTTATTTATTTATTTATTTATTTATTCATTCATTCATTTATTCAGAGAAGGAGTGGGGGAGGGGCAGAGAGAAAGGGAGACAGAGGATCTGAAGCGTGCTTTGTGCTGACAGCACAGAGCCCGATGCAGGGCTCAAAGTCATGAGCCATGAGATCATGACCTGAGCTCAAGTCGGATACTCAAGCACTGAGCCACCCAGGCGCCTCTACCCTTTAAAAATACTACCCATTTTCAAAGAAACAAAGAAAGAACTTACAAGTCGTGTAAAGTAAACGCTTTAAGGAAGGGGAGGGGACCATCTCTTCCCATATTTTCAACAGGGAGAATGAAGCCTTTTACTTTATTCTTTTTTAATAAGCTCTATGGCCAATGTGGGGCTCTAACTCATGACCCCGAGATCAAAAGTCACATGTTCTATGGACTGAGCCAGCCAGATGCCCCTAAGCCTCTTATTTTTAATGTGTACATGTCCTTAAAGTAGCTCTCTCTAAAATATGCTGAATCCTGAAAACTTGCTAAGGTCCCTGATTAGTCTGACAGCTCTTTTGTAGACGCCACTAGATTTTCTCTATACGTAATCATGTCTGAGAATGAGGGCGGTTTTTCTTCTTTCTTGCCAGTCTGGATGCCTGTTATTGCTTGATTTGTCTTCTCATCACGGGTTGGATCCTCCTGCTTCTCTGCATGCCTGGTGATGTTGGGCTGGATGCCAGACAGTGTGATTTTTCCTTGGGTTCTGGATGTCTTTGTATGCCTGTTTTAAAGGTTAGAATTTTCTCTTTTTATTTTGGAGACAGAGAGAGCGGGGGAGAGGGGCAGAGGGTGAGAGAGAGAGAATCTTGAGCAGGCTCCACGCTCAGCACAGAACCCGACTCCGGGCTCGAACCCACGACCCTGGAGCCATGACCTGAGCCAAAATCGAGAGTCAGACGCACAACCAACTGAGCCACCCAGGTGTCCTTGGATGTCTTTGTATTCCTAAACATAGTCATGAGCTTTGCTCAGGGATGCTGTTAAGTGAGTGGGAAAAGATTGATCCTTTTGAGTCTTGGCTTTGAAGATTTGCTGCGTGGGACCAGAACAGCTCAGTGGAGGATTCGTTTCTCCCGCTACACTACTGAGGCAAGACCCTTCTGAGTGCCCTGCCCAAGGCCTCCAGAATTACGAGGTCTGTCCTCCCTGCCAGTGGGGATAGCCACCAGTCTCTGTCCTGCTTGAGGGGTCAGCACAATTACCTTTCCTCCTTTAAGATGGTTCTTTCTCTGGCTTCACATGGTTTGCTCACACACTTGTGCTGATCAGTGGTGTGCTACACACTCCAGCAGGACCCTCTGTGTATATACGTGGGCATCTCACCAATGAGCACTTCCCTTCCCACTTAGAGCTGCGTTTTGTCTCTTAGAACCAAAGTACTCCAACTCGTACAGATGAGAACGGTCAGTGGGTTTCAAGCAACAGACTCAGGAAATGCGGGGTGATTTGGGTGATCCGCAATGACTTACTGGCTGAAGCTGGGGGAGGCCAACAGACTCCCATTCACATCGCAGGACAGGGAAGCAGAGGACCCAGCTGTCACCAGTGCGCAAGCTGGACCATGTGTTCTCCGAAGGCAAACTCTAGGTAGAGTTTGGGTACACGCTGCCGGGAAACCATTTTTAAAGGTGACCACGTGGTACACGGTTAAGCACCTGAGTCGGTTTCGGCTCAGGTCATGATCTCACGGTTGGTGGGTTCAAGCACTGCGTCGGGCTCTGCACTCACAGCACAGGAACTGCTTGGGTTCTCTCTCTCTCTCTCTCTCTCTCTCTGCCCTCTCCTTTGCTCTGACACAGTAGCTGATAATACACTCAGATGCGGAAAAATAGTTTTATTTTCTGCTGTAAGAACGCCCCTCCTCCAGCAATAGGGAAAAACAAGGCCCAAAGTCCAATACAAACAATTAGACCCCCGTAATAAAGCGGCAACCAGCATCGGAATGGACGCCCGAGGGAAGGAAGGGACGCTAGGTTACAATTAGCCCCTTTTGCCTGGCTCCGGCAGTCTGAAAAACGGGGGCACGAAGCGCTGCATGGTCGAAACCAACAGGGAAAGCTGGTCAAGACAGGAGGCGATGGAAACCTGGAGTTGGCCAGGGTCTTCGGCAGTCAGTCGGCTAAAAGTGAGGGAAAAAGAAAATCCAAATGAAATGTCATCACTCTTGCCCCTATCTCTCTGCCCCCCCTCAGGTGGCCGCAGGCTCAGGGTGCCACACCCTACCTCTTTGGACCTAACCTTTGGTGTCTCCAATTCACTATTAGAACGGCCCTCAGGAGATAGGCCCTAGCGACCTGACACCACCCCCCACGAGGGACCCGTTTGGAACTAACATAACTAGGACGTTGCCGGATACCGTGAACTCCTTCCGAACTGCCCCGACCTGGGGCTGGCCCTGTGTCGCCAGACACTGGTGGGCCACCTGTGCCTCCGTGGGTGACGGGAAAGGCATGGTGACGTAGCTGGTAGCCATTCGGTTAAGGCATCATCGAAAACCGATCGCGTCGGTGCCTCAGGCGTCCCGACCACTCCGAGGCCTGCTTTCCCCACGGCCGCTCTCCCCCCGCCTCCATCCTCTCAGGTCCGCTCCCCTCCTTCCTGGTCCATCAGGCCGCCTCTCCCCGCCACCCCTCCGGGCCACCCCTGGCCCATCCGCCCCCCCGGACCGGTCCCTCCGGTGCCCCGGTCCCCCCCTCCCCTCCTTGCCCTGGACCCCCAGGCTGAACCCCCTGCCTTCCGCTCCCCGCCCCGTCGCCTCCTCTAGGCCCATCGCCCCGGCCACCCGCCACTCGGCCGAGAGGATACAACTGCAGCGGCCGGCTCCCCGGCCCTCCGGCTGTGGGCCCGCCTTGCCCACCGGGTCCCGGCAAAGGGTGTCCGCCAAGCCCTGGCACGGCAGCTGCGCCGGGGACCGGAGCACATGGCGCCTGCGCGACCCGCGGGGCCGCACGGGCCGCGGCACACTCCTCTCCCTCACCACCTCCGCCGGGGCCCTCGTGGCCTCCGGGGCCATCTGGGACACCGCGGTCTCCCGGGCCACGCTGACCCTCGGGACCGCCGGCCCCACCGCCTGCGCCTCGATCTGTGGCCTCCATGGTTCCCCGGCCTGGACTTCGGCTGAACCGCCGAGGGAACGAACGAACCAACCAACCAACGAGGCTCCCTCAGGAAGCGGGTGACATCACCTGCGCTCCCCACGCACCTGCGCAAACCGGCCCGAGGCCAATGCCCAGAATCCCCTCCAGTAGGCCACTGGCGCGGCCCGCCCCTCCCCCCAAGCGTGTGTCTGCGCAGGCGCCAGCCGGGCGGGCGCACGTGCGAGCAGCCCGCTGACCGCCGCCCGCCCGGGTCCCGGGCATCAGCGACAGCCAGCTGAACTTGCCTGTGTCGGGCAACCCCGCCCCAGTTTCCCTCTCTTCCTCACTCGCTACTTCCTCACTCTCTGCTTGGCGGCCAGCCTGGGGGGACCCGGCCCGTGGCCCTCCCTTGCCTACCTGTCCTGCTCTGCTGAGGGTGGGACGGAGGCAGAGGTCTTCGCGGTCACCTCGCTGTCGCCTCTGTCTCCGGCCGGCCCAGTCCACTCCGTCCTGCCCAGGACCCTGCCTCTGTGCAGAGAACCACAGGAGGCATGGGACCTGCCTCCAGGCCGATGTCCTGCTCCCCACCCGGGGAAGGTCCTGCCTCCGCCCTCCCTCTCTACAGCTGACCTGTCCTTGCGGGGGCGGCCGATGGCCAGCTGAGCACCCCGCTTCCTTCGGGAGGAGCCCAGGCTCTGAGGAGTAGAAGGGGGGGCTGCAGGCTGGCCTCCCGCTTGACCTCGGAGCGGACCGTACCACAGTGGGGGGAGTGTGGCCCGCCTGCCCCCCTGCTGAGGCTGGGGGCCCCTAAGTGGGGAGGCGGGGCCGCAGGGCCCCTTCTGAGCAGGTCCCCCCCCCCCCACCGTCCCCCCCCCCCACCCCAGATCGTGTACTTCACGGCTACCTTCCCCTGCGTGGTCCTCGTCGTGCTGTTGGTGCGGGGAGTGCTGCTGCCCGGCGCCCTGGATGGCATCATCTGCTCTCTCAAGCCTGACTTGTGGAAGCACTCACTGGGTCGTGAGTGCCGGCACCACGTGGGGCGTAGAGATCACGCACACAAGGATGTCAAAGAATTGAAAACACTAAAGGTCATGTAAAGTCATTCTGAACCTTTTGGGGGAGAAATACACAAAAAAGAAGTGGGGACCACCCTCAGTCCCACCACACAGAGATACGAGGTGTTTACACGTCAGGCTACCGTTGCAGGATTTCCGCGCACGTATACAGCAGCTTGGTAAGTTGGGATTTTAGTGATTTCCCTTTTGCACTGTGGTTTTTCCTATGCGACCGCATCCCTGTTCTCCGTGGCCACTGACTACTTTAGCTCCAGTCGCCATCCCTTCCCTCCTTGCCTCCTACTGGCAGGCTTGCCCCCCGACGGGAGCCGCTTCGTGACCTTCCCAGACCGCCGGTCTGACCCGCACCTGTGCTCAGTCGCCCCCTCCAAAGGCCGCTTTGGTGTGTCCACCTGTACCGGGGAAGGGGACGGGGTGCGGGGCCGTGTCCGTCTGGGCCGTGGCCCATCTCCCTCCACGAACCGCTGCGAGGTCGTGGAGCCCCACGTGCTGGGGACACTGAGCCCAAGGAAGAGGCAGGGCCCTCTGGACAACAGGCCGTGGTGTCTGGCGGCCTCCCACGAGGTCTGGGGAAGGGCTAGGGGTGTGGGGAGGGGGTGGAGCTGAGGTAGGACTGGTTTGCGTGGGTGCAGTGGGGTCACACGTCACAGCGCCTGGCGACGATTGGTGGGGGAGCAGCCGCTGGAGAGGCAGCAGCTGCTGGGGAGGCGGCCGAGGGCGGGGTTTATAGACGTGCCTGTGTTGAAAGATCCTTGTTTTCCGGCTGCAGGTTCCTCCCGCCCGTGCCTGGAGATGAGAGCTGCCTGCCCCGTAGACAGTGACAAAGAACAGGGCAGACACAGACAGTCCGAGGCTCAGGCTGAGGCGCTCCCTGGTGACGTTGCTCATTGAAATGCTTCCACCAGCCACAGGCCGCTCTAGACACTGGCCACCTTCTTGCTGTGACACCTGCCTCCAGGACAAGGCAGCTGTGCCTTTACTTTCCTCACTTGTCCCGAGGACCTATTCGGAGACGCTCAGGTACACATTCGTAACTATAGAGTCACGGAGTTCTCCACAGCTGTGTCACGTGCTCAGAGGCTTTAGGAGTTGGGCCATGGCAGTCTGTTTGGGCATGGACAGTGGGGACCATGAGCCGCACCGCCGTGTGGGGAGTAGTGTCAGGCAGAGGCTTCCTGGATATCGCAGCTGGCGGGCCGTCGAAGGCTCGTGGCACGGCTGGTTCAGGCAGACGCATCCACGCGGGTGCCCATTTGGGCAGACGCCCTAGGGTGTCGTGGCACTCTAAGGGCTGGAGCTTCCTAAGTGAGAACTGATTGGCTACAGAAGGGACTGCTTGGTGGGAACCAATCACCGGTCAGGAGGCAATACCAGTGGTCCGTGTGGACAGTTGCTCTGGGCATCCGGAATTGCATTGTGGAGTAAAGGGGTGAAGCATTGTGAGAGAGCGCTTTGTCCTTCAGTGATGCCTTGAGAGGGTGGGAGGATTCAAAGTTGGGTCTCAGGTGGCTGGTGGAGGCCCCGTGAGGGCAGCAGACGAAGGCACAGGTGCCGTGGGCGTGGTGGTGGGCGCAGCAGGTGGTGGCCAGTGTGTGCCAGGTGGACCTCGTGGTGTCAGTGGCCCCAGAGTCCCTGGTGGTTCGGGCGGTGCCTGTGACCCTGGCCATCCCAGCAACCCCGGAGGCCTGAGCAATCCGGAAAGAACCAGCATTGTGGGAAAGGTAGGTGCCGCCTCTGGTGGCGCTCTCCAGATGGAGCGGGCACCCTACACACCAGGTCCCGGTGGAGATGCCGCGCCTGGCGCTAGAGGTCCTGGTAACCGACTGCTTCAGTTGTATCCTATTCAAGGAGTCCCAGCGGGCTGGACGGCAGGGGGATGGGCTGGAGGTGGTTTGGCGCGCGGCGGGGTGGGGTGTGGGGGGAGACTTGGGGAAGTGGAGTTGAAAGGGGAGCAGGAGGGAGCTCCGGGCTCCTGGAGGGTATCGGCTAGGGTTTGGCCTGTGCTGACAGAGGATGGGGAGTGGGGTGGACCGCCTGATGGGACTGAAGCGGTAGGGACAATGCTATCCGGGGTGGCCTGGCTGTATAGGGTGGGAGGTTGTGGACAGCCTGAGGGTCAGCCTGGGGTGGGGAAGGCAGGCCTCACTGAAGAGGAGGCCTGAGGCACAGGCAAAATTAGTACTGTGGATGGTGCCTTAACCCAGTCTCCACCAGCACCCTCACTATACCTTTCCCCTCGGCCATGGATGCGGAGATTGCCCACAGGTTCCTGACTCCAAACGAGGAGCTCCAGGAGCCAGTTCGGAAGGAGCTCCATGTGAACGGCAGCATCCTGACTGTGTTAGTTCTAGAACGGTCCAGGGAGAGGGTGGTGGCAGGTGACCAGGGACAAGGTCAATTCCGGAGGAGCTGTAATGGAGACAAGGGAAACAGGAAAGGAGTGAGTCGAAGGAAGGAGTGTGGTGCTCTAGGATCGTTGCTGTGTGAAGGGGCGGAGCGGGGAATGTGCCCCACCTGCCCCCTAACTTGACTTATTTTTTCCTACCTTGTAGCCGCTTGACTGCCGATGACCCTGGCCAGCTCCAAATGTCCATCACCTCCTGTCTTGGCCAGCTTTACCTAGTGATACGGACCATGCAGATCATCATGCCCCCCTTTTTCACAAATCCGCAGCAGTGAAAAGGTGGCTGGACCCAACTCTGTGTCCCCCCCATATGACAGTGATTCCTGCAGCAGCTGCCGTTTCCTTACTGAGGCCGCATCTTTTGCCTCTACTGGCCCTTGGGTGCTTCAGATCCACATTTTTTTTTTTTTTTTTTTTTTTTTTGGTGATCAAATGGTAACTGCTACTGTTCTAAGTCTGGGTTTATTTTTAGCATCTACGCCTTCTCCTATTCTCGCCTTTGTTCTCAGGTAGGGGGAGAGATTCTGACATTCAGATACTCAAGTACTAGAAGGCAATTGAAGAAGACAAGTTAGGCGATGGGAGAAAAAAAATTATGTCCTGTTATTCAGGACATTAACTACCGTCCACATGTTAGAATTTTTGTTTTAGTTTTATACTAGCATGGACGTAGTCATGTATAATACCTGCAGAGTAGGACTTTGTGGCTTATCGGCCTTGATTCAGATCTGTGGAGAAGAGCGCTGGGACAGCTGGCTGGGTCGGCCGCACTGCCCATTCTATACTCCCGTGTCATCAGAGGCCTCATTCCCTGAGGTTCCGAACCCACAACTCTCAGAGCTCCTTGTGGTTGGCTCTCACATGTCTCATCCTTCCCCAAAGTGTTTTTCCAGTTTATTACGCTGCTGCTTGCTTCCCTAAAGTCCTGACAAGGGTCCTTGAGGAAAACAAAAAGGGGAAGAGGTCTCCCTGAGGTGGGGAGGGGACATGAAGTCCATTACCCTTTGCCTTCTCCTCCAAGACTCTCTTATTTAGCACAACAGTGGGGCCACGTACAAGGCACCCGAGTGGCTGAGGAGGGGAATGGGCGACGCCCCGGTGCACGAGGTGAGTCTCTAAAACGGAGAGAGGAGGAACAGAGCCTTGCCTGAGGGAGAATTAGCACTGTCAGCAGAGAGAGACTGAGCTGTGGAGAACGCCGTGACTCTATAGTTACGAATGTGTACCTGAGCGTCTCCGAATAGGTCCTCGGGACAAGTGAGGAAAGTAAAGGCACAGCTGCCTTGTCCTGGAGGCAGGTGTCACAGCAAGAAGGTGGCCAGTGTCTAGAGCGGCCTGTGGCTGGTGGAAGCATTTCAATGAGCAACGTCACCAGGGAGCGCCTCAGCCTGAGCCTCGGACTGTCTGTGTCTGCCCTGTTCTTTGTCACTGTCTACGGGGCAGGCAGCTCTCATCTCCAGGCACGGGCGGGAGGAACCTGCAGCCGGAAAACAAGGATCTTTCAACACATGCCTGTCTATAAACGAAGCACCGCATCGTTAGAATGAAAGATAAAAACCATATGATCATCTCCCTAGGTGCAGAAAACGCATTTGACAAAATAGAACATATTTCCATGATAAAAACCCTCCACGAATGGGGGCAGAGAAGTTGTATAGCTCAATACCACAAAGCCCACATAACGACAAAACCCACAGCTGACATCATACGCAACAGTGAGAGGTTGAAAGCTTTCCCTCTAGAATCAAGAACAAGGCAAGGCTGGTCAGAGACGTACCGGGTTAAATTTCAATCCTGGACGTTGAAATGTGTTGAGGATTGGTCCGTGGCTCAGAAAATGCTTTATCTTGGCGAACATACTTGTACTTGAAAAGAATGTGTAGTGGACACACATGTGAAATTCACATCTCCTGTTTAGTGTTCTAAAGACATCGGTCAAGGTAGGTGATACCACTGATCGTATGTTCTATGTCGGGGGACAACAAACTTTTCACATAAAAGAGGCCCCGGGCTGGATTTGGCCAGGAGGCGGTAGTTTGCCAATCCCTGCTCTATTTCTTTGAACAGAGTGTGTTGTCTCTCTCTCTCGCTTGCTGAGAGAGGATGTTAAAATCTCCAACCGTGATTTTGGACTTGTCCCTTTCACCTATTAATCTTAAAAATTCTTGCATCGCGCGCGCGCGCGCGCGTGTGTGTGTGCGTGTGTGTGTGTGTGTTAAGTGCATTTATTTTGAGAGAGGGGGAGAGAGAGAGAGCCAGCGGGGGAGGGGCAGAGACAGAGGGGGACAGAGGATCCAAAGCAGGCTCGGTGCCGACGGGCAGAGAGCCCGACGCTGGGCTGGAACTCACCAACGGTGACATCATGACCTGAGCCGAAGTCAGACGCTTACCGACTGAGTCACCCAGGCGCCCCGTGTATTTTGAAGGTGTGTCCTTAGGCACAGACATATTTATGATCACTTTCTCTTCCAGATGGATTCACTGCTGCTGTTACTAGTATGAAACGCATCCCTTCATCTTTGGTAACACCGTTTTCCTCAAAGTCTGATTTCTCTAATATCGATATAACCACATCAGGCTTCTTTGCTCACTATTTATTCGTAAGTCCTTTTCCATCCTCTTACCTCTAACCTATTGGTGTCTTTGTATCTTGAATGTGGCTCACGTAGACAGCGTGTAGTTTGGTCACTTAAAAAAAGCACCCTTCTAACGATGTCTGCTTTTAAATTGGACTGTTTGGCAAATTCACATTTAATACCATTACCGATGTGGTCGGATTTAAGTCTGCCATTTTGCTATTCAGTTTTTGTTTGTCCCTTCTCTTTTTTTGTTTTTGCTCAGCTTATTTGAGGCAAAATGCACGTATGGGAAGTTGCACACATTTAAGCGTACGGTTTCATGAGTTACGACAAAGGTGTCCACAACCAAAGCCGAGATACAGAACATTCCCATCGCTCTCACAGTCGCCCTTGTGCCTCCGTGCAGACAATGTCCTCCTCTACAGTCTGCCCCCACACAGCAAATTCAGCTTAGATTCTGCCTTTTCTGGACTTTCCAGGAATCACACAGTATGTCCATCCTTCTTTGTTGCTGACCGGTATTCCATTGCGTGGAGGTACCGTAACTTAGGCTTAACCACTCGCCTGCTATTGGACGTTTGGCTTGTTTCCAAACTGCGGTTATTGTTAATCAAGTTGATACGAAGATTCACGTACAAGTCTTTGCACGCACATATATTTTTAATTCCCTTGTGTAAATAGCAGAAGTGGGATTTCTGGGTCACGCGGTAAGCGTAAGTGTGACTGTATAAGAAACGGAAGCACTGTTTTCCGATGGGATCATACCAATTTACAGTCCCACCGGTGACATGTGAACTTTCCATTCTGTCTGTATCCTCTTTTAGCCATCCTTCTGTCTTCCGACTTTATTCCTCTTTTGCAAGTTCGAGCTGCCTATTCCAGGTTCTTTGCATTTGGATGTACACTTTGGAATCAGCTTGTCCATTTCTGCGTTATCACGATTTTTACTGGGTTTGCAATGAATTTCTAGAATGGTGTGGTGGGAGTGTACATCTTAAGAATACAGGGCCTTGGGGCACCTGGGTGGCTCAGTCGATTAAGCGTCTGACTCTTGATTTCGGCTCAGGTCATGATCTCACAGTTTGTGAGACCGGGCCCAGAGTCGGGGTGTGCACTGACAGCTCGGAGCCTGCTTGGGATATTCTCTCTCTCTGTCTCTCTCTCTCTCTCCCTCCCTCCCTCTCTCGCTCCCTCTCTCTCTCTCTCTGCCCCTCCCCTGCTCATGCTCTCTCTGTCTCTTCCAAAATAAATAAATAAACGCTAAAAGAAAAAAGAATACAGGATCTTCCGCTCCACGCATAGGATGCGTTTCTCCATTTTTGTAAGCTTTCTTTCACTTATCAATAGTTTCTAGTGTTCACCGTAAAGGTTTTGCACATATGTTATTACATGTGTCCCCAAATACTTCATGTTTGGGGATGCTATTATAAATGGTAGTGATTTTTTAAAATGTCACTCTTCTTTTTTTTGTACACCGCTTAGGGGTTTCTACGTAAACAAGCATGTCATCTCTGAATAAAGATAATCCCGTTTCTTTTTTTGCAACCTGTGTCACTACTTTTATTCCTCTTTCTTGCCTAGTGCACTGCCTAGGATTTCCAGGACAGTGTTGAATGGAAGTGGTGAACATCCATACCTTGTTTCTCAAACTTTGCGGGCGAGGGAGCGGGGGCGGTGATTCTATCTTTCACCATGAAGTATCATGTTAGCTGTAGGATTTTTGTAGGTTCCCTTTATCAGATTAAGAACGTTTCCCTCTAGTCCTAGTTTTCCGAGAGTTTTTGTCATGAGTGGTTGTTGGATATCGTCTGATGCTTTTTTTCTGTGTCTGTTGAAATGATCACATGTTTTTTCTCCTTTGTTTTCTTAATATGACAGATGACACTGATTGACTTTTTTGTTTTTAATGAAAACCAATTCTTGGGATAAACCCCACTTGGCCATGATGGTATCATCCTCTTTGTATGTTGCTGGGTTGAATTTGCTAATATCGAATCAAGTTCTTTTGTGTGTGTGACTTCATGAAGGATATTGCTCTGTGGTTTTCTTTTCTTGCAATGTCTTCGTCTGGTTTTGGGGTTGTGTAATGCTGGCCTCATAAGATGATTTGGGAAATGTTTCTCCTCCTTTGCTTCCTGAAAGCATTTGTGTGGGATTGGTGATAGTTCTCCTTTAAGTATTTGGTGGTAGCCACTAGTAAAGCCACGGGGGCCTGGAGTTTTCGGCTCCATTGCTTTCATAGATGTAGGGATATTCGGGTCTTCTATTTCTTCTTGAGTCAGTTTTGGTAATTTGTGTCATTCAAGGAATTTGTCCATTTCATCTAAATTGGGAAACTTACCCACAAATATTGTTCCTAACATTCCCTGGTTACACTTTATTTTTCAAAATCAGCTTTATTGGTATTTTTAGAAAAACATTTTTTTAACGTGTATTTATTTTTGAGACAGAGAGAGACAGAGCATGAATGAACGGGGGAGGGTCAGAGAGAGGGAGACACAGAATCTGAAACAGGCTCCAGGCTCCGAGCTGTCCGCACAGAGCCCGACGCGGGGCTCGAACTCACGGGCCGCGAGATCATGACCTGAGCCGAAGTCGGCCGCTCAACCGACTGAGCCACCCAGGCGCCCCTGGTATGTTTTTTTTTTTTTTTTTTTTTTTTAAGAAGCTTTCAGGGGCACCTGGGTGGCTCAGTCGGTTGAGCGTCCGACTTGGCTCAGGTCACGATCTGGCAGTTGGTGAGTTCAGGCCCCACATGGGGCTTGCTGCTGTCAGCGCAGTTCACTTCAGATCCTCTGTCCCCCTCTCCCTGCCCCTCCCCCACATGCACTCTCTCAACAATGAATAAAACCTTTAAAAAGTGGGGGACAGGGCGCCTGAGTGGCTCAGTCGGTTAAGGGTCTGACTTCGGCTCAGGTCATGATCTCACGGTCCGTCCGTCGGTTCGAGCCCCGCATCGGACTCTGTGCTGCCGGCCCAGAGCCTGGAGCCTGGAGCCTGTTGCGGATTCTGTGTCCCCCCTCTCTCTTTGCTCCTCCCCCACTCGCGCCCTGTCTCTCTCTCTCTGTGTCAAAAATAAACATTAAAACAGAAAAGAAAGAAAGGAAAAAAAGGCTTTCAGCTTCATGGATTTTCCTCTATTGTTTGTCCATTTAACGTTTTATTCATATCTCCTCTTAGCTTCATTCTTTCTTTCCTACTATGTATTTAGGTTTTGATTTTATGTCTTCTTCACAAAGTGACCCCTCTATCGGTAGCAAACGTCCTCCATCCCATCGTATTCCTTGTCCTGAAGTCTGTTCTGCCTGCTCTTAACATAGCTACTCACACTTTCTTATTAGAAGACTTGCATGGTGTATCTTTGCCCATCTTTTTACTTTTACCGTATCTGTGTCTTCATAGAGCGCATTTCCTATGCGTAGCATATAGTTTTGCTTTGCCTTTTTATCCAGTCTGGCAATCTCCGTGTTTTAGTTGCCACGTTTAGACCATTTAGAATAAATGTAACGAGGGATATCGTTGAGTTTAAATCTACCATCCTGCTATTTATTTTCTGTTTGCCCCATGTGTTCTGTGTTCCCCTCTCTGTCTTTTCGTGACTCCTTTCAGATTGAGTAATTTCTAGAAATTCACTTTCTCTCCGCCAGAGAAGTGTGCATATTAAGCCTCGGGTTCTAGGGATCCTAATATGTGTTTTACCTCATTATAGACCACCTTCAAGTCATTTCAAATCACTTCGCACGTAACGTAAGAGCATTACAGCAGTACCCTTCCAACTACCCACTGGTGTCCTTTGTGCTATTGTTGTCATACCTTTTATTTCTATAGCAGTTATACACCCCACGCCGTGTTGTCAATATTTTGCTTTAGATGGTTTGCGACGATTGAGAGACATTTTGAAGGGAGAAAAAATGTTTACTTTTACCCACATACTTTCCAATTCTGGAACCCTCTTCATTACTTCACGTAGGTCCAAGTTCCCACGTGGTATCATCCTTGCTTGTGGAGAACAACCTTTAACATTTGTTGTAGTGCAGGTTTTCCGCTGACAACGAGTTAATCTCAGCTTTTATATGTCCGAAAAAGTCTTTATTTTGCTTCCTTTTTTCATGGAGGCGAAATCGAGATAACATAAAATAAACCATCTGAGAGTGAACAGTCGAGTGGCATTTAGCACATTCCCATGTAAAAGGGTTGCCGAGCAGGGCTGGCACAATGAAGAGAGCAGCTGGGGAAATCGGACAAGCTAGCCTTGGATAGGAGGGCAGGGCTCTCTTCCACCGAGGCAGGGAATAGGCAAGGGCGTTTGCTGCTGTGGGCCAGTCCGAAGATGTGATATGGGGCACGGAGCTGACAGACTTCTTGCCCGATGGTCAGAGAGGAGAGGAGAGGAGAGGAGAGGAGAGGAGAGGAGAGAGGAGAGAGAGGAGAGGAGAGGAGAGGAGAGGAGAGGAGAGGAGGGAGAGCGTATCACAGAGGGCCTGGTAGGTCGCCGGGGGGACTTGGCTTTGACGCTGAGTGAGATGGGAGGCACTGAAAGGTTCAGAGCGGGAGGAGGAGGGACCTGACTAGTGTCCTATCACTGCTCCTGAGTTGGGGCTCTGCTGGGTTGGTGAGGGTGAAATAAGGGGACCACTGCAGGTAATTACGAGGTCTAGGGTCCTTATTCAGGTCGAAGCTTCTGAGGGAGTGACTTTGATATCCTTACAGGAGGTGCATGCACCGTGGCTTCAAGGTCTGTGCACCTTGTCTTGGTGTGGGGTTACCGATTCCATTCTACTGACCTCTACCTTACCGCTGGCCTCCTGAACCTAGCCTCACTCCCCCGGTTCTGAGTCTTATTTTCTTAAGCTTGAAACCTGTCTCTTTTTCTTGTTGTTGTTGTCTCTGGACCTTCCCTCACCCCTGCTGCCTTGTGCAAATTGGAACTCCACACTTGGATCCTCATCTGACTCTGAGTTGGACTCTACAGGTGCAGGTTTCTGCGCGTGGTTCCGGGCAGCTGGGGAATGAGACCCGAGTGTCGCTGTTCCTTCTGGAAGGGCTGGCCGACGCAGAGGCGTTGAGGCCCTTGCTCTTTGTGATCTTTCTGCTGGTCCACAGCGTGGCTGGGCATTGCCAGCCTTACTGTGATGGACTCCCGACTCCACACTCCCATGTACGACTTCTTAGTCAACCTCTCACTGCTGGACACTGCCTATATCTCCAGCACGGGGCCTCAGGTGCTGGAACACCTGCTGGCAGCAGTGCGGACCGTGCCCTATTGTGCTTGTCTTCCCCAGATCTTCTTTCTCCACTTCCTGGCTCCCTGGGAGTGCTTCCTGCTCACAGCCATGGCCTATGACCGCTATGCAGCCATCGGCCGGCCACCGCACCACCTAGTCCTCATGGGCCGTCGGACGGACCCGGGCAGGAATGGCTTCCACCTCCCTCCTGCTTGCCTTGGCCGATGCGGTCGCCCACACCGTCCTTGCAGCTCCACTGAGGTTCTGCGGGCCTCGCCTCATCACCCACTTCTCCTGCGGCCTCCCTCCACTGACCGGACTCTCTTGCTCAAGCACGTGGGCCAGCGAACTTGCCCTGTTCGTCTTCAGTTTCGTGCTGGCTCTTGCAGCCCGTGCCCCGGTTGCGATCTCCTGTGTACGTGTTGTGGCTGCGATTCTCAGGATTCACTCCGCTGAGGGCCGAAGAGAAGCCTTTTCCACCTGTGGTGCTCACACCACCGTGGTCTGCATTTTCTACATCGCTCCAGTCCTCTGCTACATCCTCCCCAGCTCCGCGTGCTCTGGCTTGCGGGACCGGGTGCTCCCTGTGCCGTACGTCGTCCTCACCCCCATGCTCAACCCCGTCATCTACAGCATGCGAAACAAGGAGGTGAAGAGGGCTTTGTTCAAGGCCCTCGGGAAAGAAAGTGCCTCCTGGGCACCGGTCACATCAAATCAACGAGGAGTGTCCCCGGCTCAGGAGTTTCTCACATCCGAATGTGCTCCCAGTGCGAGGTGCCTGTCAGTCTCCACCTGCTCCACACCCCACCCTCGTCGCACACTGGATGCCGTATGGATCCCTCCCTGTACAATGTATTACACGAAGGCACCAATTTTGCTGTGGACCAGAGCCAGGCTGTGACGTTTGCATGGGACATGGGAAGGGGCGTGGCCCTCGTACACACTCTAGAGCCCCTCATCCCACGACACGCACTCAGCAGCCGTAGTGTAATGATTGATGAGGACATGACTGCCCGAATCAGCACGGCCGACGTCAGGTTCTCCTTCCAATGCCCTGGGCGCAGGTATGCACCTGCCTGGGTGGCCCCTGAAGCTCTGCACAAGAAGCCTGAAGATACAAACAGACGCTGAGCAGACACGGGGAGTTTTGCAGTGCTTCTGTGGGAACTGGTGACACGGGAGGTACCCTTTGCTGACCTCTCCAACACGGAGATTGGAATGAAGGTGGCACTGGAAGGCCTTCGGCCTACCATCCCACCAGGCATTTACCCCCGTGTGTGTAAGCTCATGAAGATCTTCTCCAGGGTGGGGCTGGCACATGCCAGTGCTTTGGGGGTGAATCCAATCACACAGGAGTTTGAAATTTCATGCACGTGATCCATTTGGTGAATCCTATTTTGGGTGCCAGGTTTCCCCCCATTTTCAGCAACGATCAAGTATTTCTGTTGCTCTTTCCCCCCCCCCCCTTATTCTAAAACACTGCTTTCTATTTATGGAAGTAAAACATGGTCATTGCATAGGTTGTGCAGTTACAGAAACTTACAAAGTGACCAAAAAAGAAAAAAAAATGCCCTCTATAACCTCACCACCGCGAGAGAACCTCACTGTAAACATTTTGATGGTTTATTTCAGGTTTCTTCTTGCACTACAAATGTATGTGCACGGGCGCCTGGGTGGCTCAGCCGGTTGAGCGTCCGACTTCGGCTCAGGTCCTGATCTTGTGGTTCGTGAGTTCGGGTCCCGCGTCGGGCTCTGGTGCTGACAGCTCAGAGCCTGGAGCCTTGCTTTGGATTCTGTGTCCCCCTCTCTCTCCGCCCCACCCCTGCTGTGCTCTGTCTCTCTGTCTCTCTCTGTCTTTCAAAAAAAATGAATATACTTAAAAACGTTTTAAAAAACCAAATGTACGTGCATACACATTTAAAGTAGGAAAGCAAAACTGGAATCATAGTGCACTTACAGCTCCGAACGCTTAGATATTTAAATTTTTTTCCACTATAATGTATGCGTATTATAAAATCACTCATGCCTTACACAAAGGTGTGTTGTTAGAAAGTAAAAATTTCCCGTAAACTCAGTGTCTGCAGTAACCATCATGACCAGTTTTACGTGTGTCCTCCCAGACTTTTTCCTAGGATATATTCATCTGCGTTTATAACGGTTTTTCTTTTGCTTGTTTGCATACATAGGTTCATACCGATCAAGTAGGCAGTTGGTTAGACATGAGCCAGAGGCAAAGGCGGTGTTAAATAGGTGACACGTTAGAAGCCTGAGGGCACAATGTCCTGACTTTGTGGCTGTTAACATCCTGGTCCTATGGCTTCCAACACCCCCAGGTTGACAGACCAAGGGCCACAGGTGCAGAACAGGGGCTCTCCTCTTCAACCTTGGCCTCAGGGTAACCTACAGCTTCATTATAATAGATTTACATCGTTTTGTTTTCAACTCTCCCCGCCCAAGGGAAGATGGCCATGGACTCTTCTGGCCAGAACCTTGTGGGTGGGGCCAGAAAAACTCCCCCTCCCAACCGGTAGGAGGAGTTGCTCATATGATGGGAAGCACCCTCAGTGGGAGACCCCCCCTAGCTGTGACCCATCCGGAACCTATGCAAACATACAGAGAAAAGACACCCCAAACCCCAGACACCTCTGGGCCTGTCCGCTCTGCCACCTGGAGAGTGCACTGTCCTTAATAAACTGCTTTGTGCTTGCTACTTTCCTTCTGGCTGTCCTTATTTGAGCGCAGATCCTCATGGAAACGTTCCGTGGGGGATCCAAGAGTGGAGGCTTCCATTCACGCTATGTAGACGCTCCCACTGGTAAACAATACCCTGTACCAAATTGGCTGTTTATAATCCTTATTCCAGGAATCCCATGGTCCTGTCATTTGTACAATCTTCTACTGGGCTGTTTGTGTCTTTTATGGATTTATTTGCTAAGGGTCACTTGTGTTTTGAAGATACTCACTTTAGTTTGCCCTTTGGGTTACTCATGTCTTCCTAACTTGTCTTTCCATTTTATTTATGATGTTTTCTTCCCTAACAGAGCTTAACACCTTTGTGTAATTAGACACTGGTGTTGGTTTATTTGTGGTTGTGGCTGTTCGCTTCTGGATTTTGCATCCTGCTTTGTTTACTGTTTGACTTAAGAATAAGGTCAAGACCGGCTTTCTTTTTCTTCTGACTCGAGTAACCCAAATAATTTCACCATTGTTCTTTACGTACTCTTTCAAGTTGGGTTTGACTCTGGCTTCTGGCTCTTCATTTTACATCTCTTTCTCCAGGCACAGCTCTGGCTTGGTCCCTTAGAACACTGCTTGTGTCCTGGCTGAGAAACCTTACCCTCCCATGAGGACATGGGACTTGTGCTCGACTTTGGACATCAACTTTGCAGCCACCCATCTGGGCCTTTCTCCCCATATCCTTCACTCTCCTACATAGTAGAATAATGCTCCCTCAGCCGCTAACCAGGTAATATGCCGTAATTACAGAAACCTGGATCAGTAGGTCATGGGGGAATGTACAGTTCCTACAAGATCGTGAACTCAATAACCTGAAAACTCCATCACCACCGAAACTAGGGTTGTGTATATTTAAACATATATAGAAATATATTTCAATTTCTTTTATTTCTTTTGAGAGAGCGCGCACACATGCACGTGAGCGGGGGTTGGGGAAGCAGAAAGAGAGAGAGAGAGAGAGAGAGAGAGAGAATCTCAAGATGGCTCCATGCTCAGCACAGGGCCCTATGCAGGGCTCTATGCCAAGAACTGTGAGATCATGACCTGAGCCAAAATCAAGAGTCAGACGCTTCACCAACTGAGCCACCCAGGTGCCCCTGTACAATCTTTTTAAACAAAATATTCATAGTAGTAGTATTTATAATAGGTTTTTCTTAATGAAAGAAGAAAACCCCAAATGCTCCAGTATCCCCAGTGCAACAGTCCCCTAATCCACTGATGCCCTAACGTCTCTCTCTCTCACCTCGTTCTTGTCCTCATGTTTCTCCCTGCGCCCTTCGAAGGGCAATCCAAGCTGAGCCTATCAAATCTCTCTGTCGGCCGGTCTGTCTGTCTTCCTCTGTCTCTGTCTGTCCCTTCTCCCACACCAATCCCAACTTTCTCTACTGTATCCTTCAGGCCGTTTCCTCAGAGAGGCCATCCCAGATCACCTAGCCCAAATTTGCTGGAGAAACAAACGTGCAAGAAGAAATGAAGATGCAGGTTTAGACCCTGGTGAAGACGACATTTCGATTCAGCGGACACATATGGATTAGTCAATAAATGACATTGAGACACCTGAGGAACCTTGGGGGGAAGGGGACAAAATTAGACCAATGTCATCTTTCACACCACAATAAATTCCTTGTGTGTTAACATTTCAAAGTACTAGAAGATGGCATGAGGGACAAATTTTATAATTTTACAGTGGGGATGGCTTTCCCTTGGACATAAACTACAAAAATCATAATGACAAAAATGTACCACTTGCATACATTAAAAAAAAAAAAAAGAGGTTAGAGAGGGAGGGAGCCAAAACATAAGAGATTCTTAAAAACTGAGAACAAACTGAGGGTTGATGGGGGGGAGGGTGGGTGATGGGTATTGAGGAGGGCCCCTGTCGGGATGAGCACTGGGTGTTGTATGGAAACCAATTTGACAATAAATTTCATGTGTAAATACAAGAAAAAGTTAAAAACCCTCCAGTACAGAAAAGAACTATAAACAAGAATTCAGTGAAGCAATGAGGAAGGGAAGTATTTTCAATTACTTTGGCCAAGATTTGGTATCTCTTGTATATAAAGAGCATTCACCCATCAATAAGTAAAATATGACTATTCCAACTGAAAAATTAATCAACGAGGGCCGCCTGGGTGGCTCAGTCAGTTAAGCACCTGAGTCGGTTTCGGCTCAGGTCATGATCTCACGGTTGGTGGGTTCAAGCACTGCGTCGGGCTCTGCACTCACAGCACAGGAACTGCTTGGGTTCTCTCTCTCTCTCTCTCTCTCTCTCTCTCTGCCCTCTCCTTTGCTCTGACACAGTAGCTGAAAATACACTCAGATGCGGAAAAATAGTTTTATTTTCTGCTGTAAGAACGCCCCTCCTCCAGCAATAGGGAAAAACAAGGCCCAAAGTCCAATACAAACAATTAGACCCCCGTAATAAAGCGGCAACCAGCATCGGAATGGACGCCCGAGGGAAGGAAGGGACGCTAGGTTACAATTAGCCCCTTTTGCCTGGCTCCGGCAGTCTGAAAAACGGGGGCACGAAGCGCTGCATGGTCGAAACCAACAGGGAAAGCTGGTCAAGACAGGAGGCGATGGAAACCTGGAGTTGGCCAGGGTCTTCGGCAGTCAGTCGGCTAAAAGTGAGGGAAAAAGAAAATCCAAATGAAATGTCATCACTCTTGCCCCTATCTCTCTGCCCCCCCTCAGGTGGCCGCAGGCTCAGGGTGCCACACCCTACCTCTTTGGACCTAACCTTTGGTGTCTCCAATTCACTATTAGAACGGCCCTCAGGAGATAGGCCCTAGCGACCTGACACCACCCCCCACGAGGGACCCGTTTGGAACTAACATAACTAGGACGTTGCCGGATACCGTGAACTCCTTCCCAACTGCCCCGACCTGGGGCTGGCCCTGTGTCGCCAGACACTGGTGGGCCACCTGTGCCTCCGTGGGTGACGGGAAAGGCATGGTGACGTAGCTGGTAGCCATTCGGTTAAGGCATCATCGAAAACCGATCGCGTCGGTGCCTCAGGCGTCCCGACCACTCCGAGGCCTGCTTTCCCCACGGCCGCTCTCCCCCCGCCTCCATCCTCTCAGGTCCGCTCCCCTCCTTCCTGGTCCATCAGGCCGCCTCTCCCCGCCACCCCTCCGGGCCACCCCTGGCCCATCCGCCCCCCCGGACCGGTCCCTCCGGTGCCCCGGTCCCCCCCTCCCCTCCTTGCCCTGGACCCCCAGGCTGAACCCCCTGCCTTCCGCTCCCCGCCCCGTCGCCTCCTCTAGGCCCATCGCCCCGGCCACCCGCCACTCGGCCGAGAGGATACAACTGCAGCGGCCGGCTCCCCGGCCCTCCGGCTGTGGGCCCGCCTTGGCCACCGGGTCCCGGCAAAGGGTGTCCGCCAAGCCCTGGCACGGCAGCTGCGCCGGGGACCGGAGCACATGGCGCCTGCGCGACCCGCGGGGCCGCACGGGCCGCGGCACACTCCTCTCCCTCACCACCTCCGCCGGGGCCCTCGTGGCCTCCGGGGCCATCTGGGACACCGCGGTCTCCCGGGCCACGCTGACCCTCGGGACCGCCGGCCCCACCGCCTGCGCCTCGATCTGTGGCCTCCATGGTTCCCCGGCCTGGACTTCGGCTGAACCGCCGAGGGAACGAACGAACCAACCAACCAACGAGGCTCCCTCAGGAAGCGGGTGACATCACCTGCGCTCCCCACGCACCTGCGCAAACCGGCCCGAGGCCAATGCCCAGAATCCCCTCCAGTAGGCCACTGGCGCGGCCCGCCCCTCCCCCCAAGCGTGTGTCTGCGCAGGCGCCAGCCGGGCGGGCGCACGTGCGAGCAGCCCGCTGACCGCCGCCCGCCCGGGTCCCGGGCATCAGCGACAGCCAGCTGAACTTGCCTGTGTCGGGCAACCCCGCCCCAGTTTCCCTCTCTTCCTCACTCGCTACTTCCTCACTCTCTGCTTGGCGGCCAGCCTGGGGGGACCCGGCCCGTGGCCCTCCCTTGCCTACCTGTCCTGCTCTGCTGAGGGTGGGACGGAGGCAGAGGTCTTCGCGGTCACCTCGCTGTCGCCTCTGTCTCCGGCCGGCCCAGTCCACTCCGTCCTGCCCAGGACCCTGCCTCTGTGCAGAGAACCACAGGAGGCATGGGACCTGCCTCCAGGCCGATGTCCTGCTCCCCACCCGGGGAAGGTCCTGCCTCCGCCCTCCCTCTCTACAGCTGACCTGTCCTTGCGGGGGCGGCCGATGGCCAGCTGAGCACCCCGCTTCCTTCGGGAGGAGCCCAGGCTCTGAGGAGTAGAAGGGGGGGCTGCAGGCTGGCCTCCCGCTTGACCTCGGAGCGGACCGTACCACAGTGGGGGGAGTGTGGCCCGCCTGCCCCCCTGCTGAGGCTGGGGGCCCCTAAGTGGGGAGGCGGGGCCGCAGGGCCCCTTCTGAGCAGGTCCCCCCCCCCCCACCGTCCCCCCCCCCCACCCCAGATCGTGTACTTCACGGCTACCTTCCCCTGCGTGGTCCTCGTCGTGCTGTTGGTGCGGGGAGTGCTGCTGCCCGGCGCCCTGGATGGCATCATCTGCTCTCTCAAGCCTGACTTGTGGAAGCACTCACTGGGTCGTGAGTGCCGGCACCACGTGGGGCGTAGAGATCACGCACACAAGGATGTCAAAGAATTGAAAACACTAAAGGTCATGTAAAGTCATTCTGAACCTTTTGGGGGAGAAATACACAAAAAAGAAGTGGGGACCACCCTCAGTCCCACCACACAGAGATACGAGGTGTTTACACGTCAGGCTACCGTTGCAGGATTTCCGCGCACGTATACAGCAGCTTGGTAAGTTGGGATTTTAGTGATTTCCCTTTTGCACTGTGGTTTTTCCTATGCGACCGCATCCCTGTTCTCCGTGGCCACTGACTACTTTAGCTCCAGTCGCCATCCCTTCCCTCCTTGCCTCCTACTGGCAGGCTTGCCCCCCGACGGGAGCCGCTTCGTGACCTTCCCAGACCGCCGGTCTGACCCGCACCTGTGCTCAGTCGCCCCCTCCAAAGGCCGCTTTGGTGTGTCCACCTGTACCGGGGAAGGGGACGGGGTGCGGGGCCGTGTCCGTCTGGGCCGTGGCCCATCTCCCTCCACGAACCGCTGCGAGGTCGTGGAGCCCCACGTGCTGGGGACACTGAGCCCAAGGAAGAGGCAGGGCCCTCTGGACAACAGGCCGTGGTGCCTGGCGGCCTCCCACGAGGTCTGGGGAGGGGCTAGGGGTGTGGGGAGGGGGTGGAGCTGAGGTAGGACTGGTTTGCGTGGGTGCAGTGGGGTCACACGTCACAGCGCCTGGCGACGATTGGTGAGGGAGCAGCCGCTGGAGAGGCGGCCGAGGGCGGGGTCTCTGGGAGCCCAGGGCAGAGCTGGCTTCGGGGCACGGGCGCGGGAAGCAGTCCCGGCCCGGGGAGGAACACAGGGGGTCTGTTTGCTCTGGCGCTCCTGGGAGCCCCCTTGCTTTGGATGCTTGGGGGCGGAGCCTTAGGAGGGAGCCCTCGTTGGCTAGGAGGACAAGGGTTGGCGGGGGGGGGGGGGGGGGGAGTCTCTAGGGGCTCCTGGCAGAGCTGGCTGGGCGGGAACCAGTCAGGCGCCCAAGGGAATGGCCGGGAGGTGGGGGTGGGGAAATGTTGGCCTCGGCGCTCCCGGGAGGCCGGGGTGACTTGCGTGGGCTTTATGAGGAAGCGCTCATAGTCTAGGTAAGCCAGGGGGTCTCCCAGGGCCCAAGGGCGGAACGGCCCGGCTGGGCGGGCACCGGCCGCGGGCCTGGCGGCCTCCCTAGGAACCCTAGGAACCCTAGGAGCCCGTTGGCGCAGGCGCCTGGGGGTGGCGTCGAGCTGTGATAGGCGGGGCTTCCGCAGCCAGGGCCCGAGAGAGCCTGGGACGGCGTCGCTTTGGCGGGAACCGGCCACGCGCCCGGCAGCCTCCCGGCGGCCCGTTTGCGCGTGCGCGGGGAGGGCGGGGTCGGCGCGCGGGGCGGAGCTTCGGGAAGGAGCCGAAGCGCCTCAACCGCCAGCCGACTGGGCGAGCGGCAGGACCTGTGTTCGGGGGACTGGACCTGAGGCGGAGCCTGACGACCATGGAGGCGGCAGACGCAGCCGCAGGCTGCGAGGCGGGCGGCGCCGACAACGCCCGGGACGGCCAGGGGGGCCAGGAGGGCCAGGAGGGCCAGGGAGGCGGCCTCGGCCATGGCCTCGGAGGCGCGGACGCGGAGGCCGCGGTCGCTGGCGAGGCTCCGCGTGTCCCGCGACCACCTCACGCCCCGGGGCCAGGCGGAGATGCCCTCTCCACGGCCGGAAGGCCGGAAACCCGAATACACACTTTGTATCCTAGCCGAGGGGACAGCGGGGCATGGGCAGGGGGCGGAAAGGGAGAGGAGCTGTGGTAACCTGAGGTGCGCGGGGCAAGGATCTGAGAGCAGGGTGGTCCCGGGGTGGCTGGAGAGAGGTGGGGGAGGAGGAAGGAAGGAGAGCAGGGGGGAAACGGGTTCCCGGGGGCGGTGGGCGGACATGGGCCTGGTCACGGGGTGGCCGCGAGCCATTAGGGTCGGGAGTGGGTGGCCTCGTCAGGGTGGCCTGAGAAGGGGGCTCGGGCCCTAAGTGAGTCGTGGTGGTACCTTAACCGAATCTGCACCCAGCGCCCTCGGCGTGGCTTTCCCGTCCCAGTTGGAGGCGGAGATCGCCTGTGCGTCTTTCGCCCCATATCGGGAACTGTGTGGATGCCTTGTGGAGCAGCAGCTCACTGTGTTCGGCAGCGTCCTGGCCATGTTAGTTCTGGAAGGGCCGGGGTCGGGGTGGCTGCAGGTGGCGGGCCCAGTCTCCATGGGGGGTCGGGGGGGGGGGCGCTCTCTGCTGGATCGTCGAGGGCTAGGTGCGGGCCAGGGCCCGCAGGCTCTAACAGCTGCACCTGCGGGTAGGGGGGTCGCTCCTGGGGGCGGGGAAGGGTGCAAGGGATGGGTACCTGGGCGGGGAGGGGAGCTGAGCGAGGAAGGGGAGGATCCACCACCTCCGACTGGATTGCCTTTTCTCCCCTCTCAGCCGCTGGAGAGCCGAAAACCCTTTCCTCCTCCGAATTTCCATCATCAACTTTCTTGACCAGCTTTGCGTGGTGATTCGGACCATGCAGCGCTTCCTGTTCCCGGTTCCCGCTAAGCCTGCGCTGGCGAGAGGGGGCTAAGGTCTAGCCTCGTGTCCCCGTCTGGGCGGTCCGTCCTTCCTAGGGCAGTGATTCCTGCACTAGCTGCCCCCTGAGGTGGGGGGCCTGCCTGGTCTTGTGAGGGCAATGAGGGCCCGAGCCCTTGGGCACTCATGGTCCCCTTGTGTTGTTTGCCATTTAAATGTTTGCTACTGCAAAAAAAAAAAAATAAATAAATAAAATAAAAATAAAAAATAAATAAATAAATAAATAAATAAATAAATAAATAAATGTTTGCTACTGCAGAAAATAAAACTGAGCTTTGCTATTCCCTGTTCCTTGTCAGTTGTGGCACCCCCGGATAGTCTTCCCTTTGTCCTCCGGTGGGGGCGGGGGGGCGGGGCGGCTCCTGGGATGTCGACGTGCAAGTCGCGGAAGGTGGTAGAAGGCAGTTTGGGAACTGGCAGGACCCACGTGCGTCCTGTCCTTCGGTATCAAGGACTCTCACCATGTGGGAATATGCCCATCGTTTGCACGTTTCGCATGACTCCTGATGATGTCTTTCATCTAATGTGAACTTTTTATCCAAGCTCTTCAAGTATCACAGAAACCTCTTGAAACTCTTGTTGACACCCAAGGAACACCATTTTTCTTTATTTTTAATTTATTGAAACATTTTAGTTTTAAGTAATCTTTACATCCATTGTGGGGCTCGAACTCACACCCTCGAGATCGAGAGTCGCTTACTCCGCCGACTGAGTCTGCTGCTTGACCTCAGAGCGGACCCTACCACAGGGGGGGTATTGTGGCCAGCCTGCCCCCCTGCTGAGGCTGGGAGCCCCTAAGTGGGGAGGCGGGGGCCGCAGGGCCCCTTCTGAGCAGCGCCCCCACCCCCACCCCAGATCGTGTACTTCACGGCTACATTCCCCTACGTGGTCCTCGTCGTGCTGTTGGTGCGGGGAGTGCTGCTGCCCGGCGCCCTGGATGGCATCATCTACTATCTCAAGCCTGACTGGTCGAAGCTGGGGTCCCCTCAGGTGAGGGGGCGGTGGGCTGGACGGGACGAGGGGCGGGCCAGGCCGGCAGGGCCCCTCACCTCCTCCCCGCCCCGGTCTATCTCCAGGTGTGGATAGATGCCGGGACCCAGATTTTCTTTTCTTACGCCATCGGCCTGGGCGCCCTCACGGCGCTGGGCAGCTACAACCGCTTCAACAACAACTGCTACAAGTAGGTGCCGCAGGCCGCCCCCCGCCCCTGCCGCGCGTCCGCGGGCAGCAGGCGGCCTCACCAGTCCCCGCGGCCCCTCTGCCCCCAGGGACGCCATCATCCTGGCCCTCATCAACAGCGGGACCAGCTTTTTCGCTGGCTTCGTGGTCTTCTCCATCCTGGGCTTCATGGCCGCAGAGCAGGGCGTGCACATCTCCAAGGTGGCGGAATCAGGTGAGGACCCCGACCCCTCCGCCCGGCCTTCCGTGCTAACAGACCCCATCCGCGAACACACGTGCACACAGACGTTCTGGGAAACGAGAGACAGATTCACTTCGCTTGTCCCGTCACTCGGGGCCGAGGGAGGCCTGGCCGAGCAGCTGCGAGGCACAGCTGTTCCCGTCGGCCCCGAGCCGGAGCCTCGCGGGCCGGGCCACGGGGGGCCTCGAGCTCTCGTCCGTCCGTCCGTCCGTCCGTGCATCCCTCCCCGGGGCCCTGGGCTGAGCCCCTCACATTCAGCCGAGTGTTGCAGAGGGAGAGGAGGGGCTTTCCGGGGTGAACGGTGACCGGTGACCACAAGGGCAGCCGGCCGGCAAGACCCGGAGCCTGAGCCAGACACCCCGCTCTCGCGGGCTCAGGCCGCCCCCCCCCCCGCCCCCGGCAACACCTTGACTCAAGGGGAAAGGCCCCCAGCCACCGCACGCCCCGGCGTCATGCCTCAGTTTGGAAGCTCAGCGAAGGGGAGAAGGGGAGGGCGGCGGGCAGTGACGAGGCCGGACGGAACGGAACGCGGGCGCGGGACACAGGTGTCGAGACCCTGCCGCTTCCCCCTTCAGGGCCCGGCCTGGCCTTCATCGCCTACCCCCGGGCCGTCACGCTGATGCCTGTGGCCCCCCTCTGGGCTGCCCTGTTTTTCTTCATGCTGTTGCTGCTCGGCCTGGACAGCCAGGTTTGCGGGGGGGCGGGGGGGGGGCGGGGACAGGACGGAGGGTGCCGGGAGGGTGGGGGAGGCCCCGGGGCGAGGGGGGACGGCTGGCAGGTGGCCGCAGGGGCGTGGCCTGAGCGCCCGGCCACAGTTTGTAGGTGTGGAAGGCTTCATCACTGGCCTGCTCGACCTCCTCCCGGCCTCCTACTACTTCCGTTTCCAAAGGGAGATCTCCGTGGCCCTCTGCTGCGCCCTCTGCTTTGTCATCGACCTCTCCATGGTGACTGATGTGAGTGGGGGCGGGGTGGGGGCCGCCCCAGGCCTCCCGCTGCCTGCCACCTTCCCTGACCCGGCTCCGTCCCCAGGGCGGGATGTACGTCTTCCAGCTGTTTGACTACTACTCGGCCAGCGGCACGACCCTGCTGTGGCAGGCCTTCTGGGAGTGCGTGGTGGTCGCCTGGGTGTACGGTAGGTCCACCGGGCCCCGGGGCGAGCTGGGGGTGCGGGCCGGAGCAGGGGTGGTGGGGTGTCCGGCTCCAGCCCTCCCGCCTCGCTCGCCCCAGGAGCCGACCGCTTCATGGACGACGTCGCCTGCATGATCGGGTACCGCCCTTGCCCCTGGATGAAATGGTGCTGGTCCTTCTTCACCCCGCTGGTCTGCATGGTAAGGGCCGGGGGAGGCCCGAGCCGGGGGAGGGGTGCCGAGGGCCCGCCGCTGGCTGAGCGCGCGGCGGGGGGGTTCTCACCCGCAGGGCATCTTTATCTTCAACGTGGTGTACTACAAGCCGCTCGTCTACAACAACACCTACGTGTACCCGTGGTGGGGCGAGGCCATGGGCTGGGGCTTCGCGCTCTCCTCCATGCTGTGTGTGCCCCTCCACCTCCTGGGCTGCCTCCTCAGGGCCAAGGGGACCGTGGCTGAGGTCAGTCCCCTGCACCCCCTCTTCCCTGCACGACTCCCTCCTTCCCTCCCTCCCTCCCTCCCTCCCTCTCACCCACCGGATCAAGGCGTTTCCTCCCAAGTGCCCCTTCTCCCACCCACTACTAGGATGTAGCATCACGCTAGGAGTCTCTGGGCCAGAAGTCTCTGGGCCGGCCCACAGGGGGGGTGGATGGAAGGAACACTGAGCCTCCAGGTCCCGAGGTCACGGCAGGGGGAGGAGAGAGAGGTCTGTCCCTAGCCCCTGCCCCGTTTCCCTAGGACAGAGTGTGGGGTGTGGTCAGTGCCTGTGGGAGGGGCCCCGGACCCCCACCCGTGGCAGGTGGTGGGAAAACTCCAAACTCTTGCGCAGCCGACTTCAGTCCTGAGGGGACACGCCCAGGTGGCAGCCAGCTGCCCCTTGCCTGTGTCGGGCATCCCTGCCCCAGTTTCTCTTCTATCAGGGTACAGAGACACCTGTAAGAACACTCGTGCAGGGAAAGGTGGCTCACTAGAGGAAGGTTGGATAAGAGGACGTGGAGTCAAGCTGCAGAATCCAGCACAGATCTTCCCCATGGCTACTTGGCACCAAAAACACTCGTCTCGTAAGACGTCATAGTAGCTCACGCTTCCTGTGTTCCAGGCTCTCTCTCAAGTGCTTTGTATACGTCAACCCGGTATGTCAGTTTTCCTGCAAGCATGATAGCAGCCACGGTCTCCTCCTGCCGTGTTGCCACTGTCCTTCAAAACGTGAGCGCATGCTCTCTCTCCACGGCTGCAGAGACTCGAAGCCTGTCCATCTCTGGATGGTGCTAATTGCATCTTTACTCCATCCGTAAAATCGTGTGGATAGCCTGTAATCCGTGGGCTAAATTATTAAGTTCACCTCCACCAATTTCGCTGCAATAAAATAGTAGAGGGAACGTGGGGCAAGGAGGAAATTAGCTAATCCAAATGAAAAGATGGGTAAAGTGACAAAGAAATCAAACAGGCCTAAGGGTTACAGTCCTCACTTCTACATTAGACGTGAGGCTCGCATTGGCACTTTTCATTTCTTTTATCTGCCGTCCTTTCCCTCCCCGTTCCCTTTGCCCTCGGCCAACATCCCAGCTCATGAGGATGGGGTGACCCAAGCCTTCTTTCCCAAGGGGGCTGAGCCCTTGCTGGGCCATAAGGACTCACTGCCATCTTCCGCTGAATTTTACCTTCCCACATAGCGGTACCAGGAGATGCCCCCGCCCCCCAAATTCTGTGGGCCTCCGGCACACTTCTCCCCAACCCCAATGTAGGGCAGCGGCTCTCTCTCCTCTGGATCACCAGGATACCTCTCCCCAGCCAATGCAATAACCCCTCCGGCTTGTTGGTGCAAGAGCACAAGGAGCCCCAAATGGCCAGGGAAATGCTGCAAAGTCAGTTTAGTGCAGCCTTTTTGTGGAGACCGTGACGGTGAAGGAGACTTTGGTATGTCCAGGGACAGCATTGCCGGCAAAACCATGTCAGCAGGGAGGGCAGGTACGTATGTAGACAGACTATTCCCGGAAGGAAAACTTGTTGCCCCCTGCATGAGGGAGGGGGTCCGATGTAGTCAACATTTCAGCAGATCGCCTGGGTGATCTCTCTCAAGAATGACACCATATATGGGCCTCTGTTTTTGGTAGATGGGGCATGGAGCAGTAATAATACCCAGATCAGTCTTGCCGAGGTGAAGGCCATGTCGTTCAGCCCGTGAATAACGGCCATTTCTGTCCCCGTGGCCCCTTTTATCATGAGCCCACTGAGTCGGAATCGGGGCAACGGGGGGAGGGAGTGCCCGGTTGGCTCAGTCGGTTAAGCGGCCATCTCTTGATTTCAGCTCGGGTCATGATCTCGCAGTGCGGTTCGTGGGTCCAAGCTGCACGTCGGGCTCTGTGCTCACTGCATGGAGGCGGCTTCAGATCCTCTGTCTCCCTCTTTCTGACCCTCTCCCGCTCGCACACTCTGTCTCTCAAAAATAAATAAGCGTTAAAAAAGAGAACCGGGGTCCCTGGGGAAAGAGGCTGACTGCCATGCACGGAAGGGGTCGTCTTATCTACCTGATTACCAAAAGCCCCCTCTGTACTGGGTACACCTTGGTGAACATGCACAAGGAATGAATGTTTCCTCACGATGTGGACCCATTCTTGGAAGTCCATTCATATACTTCTTCCCCGGCCTGCCTTGCTATCAATCCTCCATCAAATGCTTCCAGGTCTGAAACACACCCCCTGGAAGGGACAGGGCTGAGGTACAATGGCGGCCAGCTGGGAGCGTTGTGGGGGTGGTACAACGGCTTTCTGACAATCAGTTATTCACCTTCGTCGTTAAACAAGTCATCCTTTCCCTACTGATCTTCAACATCAACTTCACTATGTAATTATTGCCCATATGTGTTGGAGACATTTTCTAGACTTTCTCTCAAGTCCATTGTTGTGTCTGAATATGCCCATACCTGCACCACACTCCCCTTTGAAAAGAATATGACAGGGGAACCTGGGTGGTTCGATGAGTTAAGCGTCTGACTTGGTTCCGGCTCAGGTCGTGATCTCACGGTTCGTGAGATCGAGCCCTGAGTTGGGCTCTGCGCTGACAGTACAGAGCCTGCTTAGGATTCTCTCTCCCTCTCTCTGCCTCTCCTCTGCTCACTCGCTCTCTCGCTCTCTCTCTCTCTCTCAAAATAAATAAGACTTAAAAAAAGAAAAAGAATATTTACAGAAAAAAATTCATGAATGTCAATTGTAGGATTGTAACAGAACAATGTTTACTTTATTGAGCCTACATCAAACGCACCTGAACCAGAGCTCCTGCCATCCCAAGACCAACAAGAACCTCCTGTACCTTTCCAGGCCAGTCAGTGTCACCCCCTACCCCCCCCCACACACACACACACACTGTGCCAGGCAAGCTTAGTAACTGCTTAAAATGCCACAAAAGGACGAGACTATGTAAAGGCACATAGAGTAGGGTGTTGCGTATACAAGAAGAGCATAAACATTAAAAGCAAATCCTCTGGTGTCTTGAATTTCCTTTTTTTTTTTTTTTACTTTAAAAGTTATGAGATTGGTAATGGGGGGTTAACTGCCTTAGAGACAAAAAAAATCGCTATTAAAACCAACCTTTTCAACAAAATAACCATTCTTGCCATCCTTGACTCCTTGTCATTTCCTTTATCATCTTCGTCTTCTTTCTGTTCCTCTTTTTCTCACTTTTTCAGCCTTTACAGCCCCATTTCCTTTTCTTACCTCAGGTCTCTGTTAGCCACATACCCCAGAATATCCATTCTGTATTTTTCTCCATCTGAACAACCTTATCATCTACTCATTTCTCCCCGTTTCTTTGTGGCATCTCCCGTGGAAAGGGCGGGATATTCCCCTTGAGTAGAATGCGATGCTCAGAACAAAATAAGGAAATGGACAAAGGGCTCCTGGATGAATTTAGATCCTTAGGTTGTTTTCTATTTAGGGGGAAATGAGCTGTGTCTGCCTCTGCCATGTCTTGCCCTTCGCAGAGCGTTGGAGTAGGAGGCGCAAGCATATAGATGAAGCTTCTGATGCTCCTCCCAGCACCATGTGGACTCTCGGTTTTATTCCTTTGGTCTATATGTGTCCCCATATGCCAATACCACACTGCTTTGATTGCCGTTGCTTTGTAATACGTTTTGGAATCAGCAAGTGTGTGTCCTCCCATTTTATTCCTTTTTTTCAAAATTGTTTTGATTCATCGTGTCCCTTTGCAATTCCACATGAATGCAAAGATCGACATTTCTCTTTCTGAGAAAGAAAGAAAGAAAGCCGTTGCAATTTTTATAGGTACTGCCTTGCATCTTTAGATCACTTTGGGTAGTACTGCCATCTGCCAAGACCATTCAGTGGGGAAAGAGTAGTCTCTTCAACAAGTGGTGCTGGGACAACTGGGTATCCACATGTAAAAGAATGAAGTTGGACCCCTGCCAGACACCATATGCAAAAATTGACTCAAAATGAATCAACAACTTAAATGGGATGTCTGTCATTTATTTAGGCCTTCTTTAATTTCTTTCAGCAATGTTTTATAGTTTTCACGTATGATCCTTACTTACCCTTTCTTGGTTAAGTTTATTTCTAAGTATTTTATCCCTTTTGATACTATTGTCAGGGGAATTATTTTCCTATTTTCATCTTCAGATTGTTCATTGCTGGTGTACCGAAAAACAACTGATCTCTGCGTGTTGGTCTTGTAACCTGAAACTTTCCATAATTCATTTATTAGCTCTAGCAGTTTTTTGTGTATTCCTTGAGGTTTTCTATATATAAGATCGTGCCCTCTGCAAATAGAGATAGTTTTACTTTTTTGATGCCTTTTATCTCTTTTTCTTGCCTGACTGCTCTGGATGGAACTTGTAGTACAACGTTGAAAATCACTGTTGAAAGTCGGCATCCTTTCTTGTACCTGATCTTAGAGTAAAAGCTTTCAGTCTTTCACCACTGAGTATGATGTTAGCTGTGGGTTTTTCATAAATCCCCTTTATCATGTCTTGGAAGTTCCCTTATATTCTTAGGGTTTTTTTTGGTTTTTTTTTGTTTTTTTGTTTTTTTTTTTTTTGTAAATGTCTTCATTATGAAACGTTGTTAGATTTTGTCAAAAACTTTGTCTACAGCAATTAAGATGATTGGGATTTTTTCCCCTTTGTTTTATTGATTCCCTGGTAGATTTCACATGTGGAACCACCCTTGCATTCCTAGAACAAATCTTACTCGGTGATTCTGTCTGTGTAATTCTTTTAATATGTTGCCGGATTCAGTTTGCTAGTATTGTGCTGAGGGTTTTTGCATCTGTGTTCATAAGGGATATTGACTTGTAGTTTGTTTGTTTGTTTGTTTGTTTGTTTCGTGGTGTCTCTACTTAGCTTTGGTATCAGGGTAATGTCAGCCTCATAGAATGAGTTAAGAGCCGTTCCCTCCTCTTCTGTTTTTTGAGTTTGAGGAGGATCAATGTTCATTATTCTTTAAGTGTTTGGTAGAATTCTCCAGTGAGGCTACCTGGTCACGTATTTTTATTTGATGGGTATTTTTTTTATTATTGGTTCAATCTCTTATTATAGGTCTGTTCATATTATCTTACCCACATTTCCATGAGGTTTGCTCCTTCACTTCTTTCAAGTCTTTGCTCAAGTGTCTACTCCTCAACAAGGATGTTCCTGGCTACTGTCACTAAAATGAACCCCCACCCCTATCTCCTGTCTCTCTTCCATGCTCCTTTTCCCTTAGTAATCATTGCCATCTAACATACTATTTATTCACCGTATGTATTGTCTGCTGCTTTTGCAGGACTGTAACCTCCATGAGGCGGAAATTTCTGCCTGGATTGTTCACCACTGCAGGCCTAGTGCTTAGCAATAGTGGACATTCGGTTAATATTTGTGGAATAAATGCATGAATAAATCAGGATAGCTGGAGCTCAGTGAGAGAACAGTTCCTAGATGAGAAAGAGGTGGGCCACAGTAATGAATATGGATTTTAGCTTCAAGTGCAATGGAAGGCATAGGAAGGCATCAAGAAAGGCAGTAAAATTATCTAATTTATGTTTTAAGATCAATCTGGAAACTGTATTTGAGGGGGACTGTGGTGAATTCAGAAACCAGTAACTTTAGTGTCAATAGCTTTCAGGAGAGAGATGATGATGGCTTGAACTAGTATTTCAGCAGTGGAAAAGGGGAAAAGTTGATGAATTCAAGAAATGCTTTGAATGTAAGTGAGACAGAGCTGGTAAACGGATTAGATTTGGGGGGGATAGGTAGGTGACAATGATCACCGTTAGAGTAAAGCCATCTTAGATCTTCTAGACAAGACCAGCCACCAGCTGAGTATCACCAACTTACCAGTGTTGATATCACAAAGAACAGAATTGATCACGTGAGACCTGCCCAAATTTCTGTCCCAAAATATTATAAAATATAATACAATGATTATTGTTTTAAGCCAGAATAATTTCTGGTAGGTTATTATAGAGATAAGATAATCAAAACAACACTCTCGCTAAGAGTAATTAGAAAAGCTGATAAATTATAAAATCATAGTTTTAAAGGTATGGAACTACGAAGCAATAAGGATTGAAGGAGCTAAAATTTCAGAGAAGGGAGTACTATATACTGAATATTTGTGTCCCCACAGATTTCATATGTTGAAACCTAATTCCCAGTGTGATGATATTTGGAGGTGAGGCCTTTGGGAGGTCACCTACTGCCCTTATAAAAGAGATCCTACAGAGCTCCCTCACCCCTTCTGCTATGTAAGGATACAGCAAGAAGATAGCCCTCTGTGAACCCAGAAGCAGGCTCTCACCAGATACCAAATCTACCAGCATCTTGATCTTGGATTTCCAGCTTTCAGAACTATAAGAAATAAGTGTCTGTTATTATAAATGTCCTAGACTGTGGCATTTTGTTATAGCAGCCTGAATGGACTAAGACAAAATGTAGTACTGGAAGTGCTGCTGTAACAAATATCTCAAAATATGGAAGCAGCTTTCAAACTGGGTAATGGGTAGAGGCTGGAAGAGCTTTGAAGTGCATACTAGGAGAAGCCTTTATTGCCATTATTAACACACCATTAAGGACAATTCTGGTAAGAGCTCAGAAAGAACAGAGACCTGGAAAGAAAGCCACAATCTTCTTGGAGAAGATCTAACTCCTCATGAAGAGGATATTGGTAGAATATGGGTAATGAAGGTCATTCTGATGTGGTCTCAGACAGAAAGAAGGAACAAGTTAATGGACACTGGAGAAAAGGCTATCCTTGTTATAAAGTGGCAGAGAACTTGGCTGAACTGTGTTTTTGTCCTAGTGTTTTGTGGAAGACAGAATTTATGAACAGTGAAATTGGATACTTAGCCGAAGAAATTTCTAAGCAAAGTGTTGAAGGTGCAGCTTGGCCCCTCCTGATTGCTTATAGTAAAATTTGAGAAGATAGAAGTGATTTAAAGACAGAATTATTCAGCAAAAAGGAAACATAACTTAAAGATTTGGAAAATCTTCAGCCTATCCATATTACAAAAATGACAACACTAAGAATGTGGCTAAGGGACCATTTGATGGGGAGGTTAGTATAGGTTAGTTATCTTAACAGAAGCCAGGCACCATTCTTCAAGACAATGGAATAATGGCCTCAAAGGTGATTCAGAAATCATCAGGGCTGACACTCCCATCACAAGCCCAGAGTGCATGGGGGATTGGGTGGGAGGGGCATGTCTGCCTGCACCTAGGTTTTAAAAGACAGGTTAACAGGCACATGAAAAGATGCTCAATGTCGCTCCTTATCAGGGAAATACAAATCAAAACCACACTCAGGTATCACCTCACGCCAGTCAGAGTGGCCAAAATGAACAAATCAGGAGACTATAGATGCTGGCGAGGATGTGGAGAAACGGGAACCCTCTTGCACTGTTGGTGGGAATGCAAATTGGTGCAGCCGCTCTGGAAAGCAGTGTGGAGGTTCCTCAGAAAATTAAAAATAGACCTACCCTATGACCCAGCAATAGCACTGCTAAGAATTTATCCAAGGGATACAGGAGTACTGATGCATAGGGGCACTTGTACCCCAATGTTCATAGCAGCACTCTCAACAATAGCCAAATTATGGAAAGAGCCTAAATGTCCATCAACTGATGAATGGATAAAGAAATTGTGGTTTATATACACAATGGAATACTACGTGGCAATGAGAAAAAATGAAATATGGCCTTTTGTAGCAACGTGGATGGAACTGGAGAGTGTGATGCTAAGTGAAATAAGCCATACAGAGAAAGACAAATACCATATGGTTTCACTCTTATATGGATCCTGAGAAACGTAACAGGAACCCATGGGGGAGGGGGAGGAAAAAAGAAAAAAAAAAAAAAAAGAGGTTAGAGTGGGAGAGAGCCAAAGCATAAGAGACTGTTAAAAACTGAGGACAAACTGAGGGTTGATGGGGGGTGGGAGGGAGGAGAGGGTGGGTGATGGGTATTGAGGAGGGCACCTTTTGGGATGAGCACTGGGTGTTTTATGGAAACCAATTTGACAATAAATTTCAAATATTATAAATAAATAAATAAATAAATAAATAAATAAATAAATAAATAAAAATAAAAGACAGGTTACCCAGCACAGCCTCAGGCATACAACCCCAGCCCAGGAGAGCTTCAGGGCCCCAGCAGAGAGAAGCTGCAGCACCATCCCACCAAGCCTTGTGGTGACATTGCCACCAAGTGGGCCTGGAAGACAGAGCAACAAGCCAAAGAAGATTATTCTTTTTTTAATATAATTTATTGTCAAGTTAGCTAACATACAGTGTATACAATGTGCTCTGGGCTTCAGGAGTAGATTCCCATGATTCATCACTTACATACAACACCCAGTGCTCATACCAGCAAGTGCCCTCTTCAATGCCCACCACCCATTTTCCCCTCCCCCCAACAACTCCTTCCATCAACCTTCACTTTGTTCTCTGAATTTAAGAGTCTCTTATGTAGAGAACCCAGAAATGGACCCACAAATGTATGGCCAAATGATCTTTGACAAAGCAGGAAGAATATCAATGGAATAAAGAGTCTCTTCAGCAAGTGGTGCTGGGAAAACTGGGCAGCAACATGCAGAAGAATGAACCTGGACCACTTTCATACACCATACACAAAAATAAACTCAAAATGGATGAAAGACCTCAATGTAAGACAGGAAGCCATCAAAATCCTCAAGCAGAAAGCAGGCAAAAACCTCTTTGATCTTGGCTGCAGCAACTTCTTACTCAACACGTCTCTGGAAGCAAGGGAAACAAAAGCAAAAATGAACTACTGGGACCTCATCAAAATAAAAAGCTTCTGCACAGTGAAGGAAACAATCAGCAAAACTAAAAGGCAACCTATGGAATGGGAGAAGATATTTGCAAACGACATATCAGGTAAAGGGTTAGTATCCAAAATCTATAAAAAACTTACCAAACTCAACACCCAAAAAACAAATAATCCAGTGAAGAAATGAGCAAAAGACATGAATAGACACTTCTCCAAAGAAGACATCCAGATGGCCAACCAACACATGAAAAAATGCTCAACATCACTCATCATCAGGGAGATACACATCAAAACCACAATGAGATACCACCTGACACCTGTCAGAATGGCTAACATTATCAACTCAGGCAACAACAGATGTTGGCGAGGATGCAGAGAAAGAGGATCTCTTTTGCATTGTTGGTGGGAATGCAAGCTGGTGCAGCCACTCTGGAAAACAGTATGGAGGTTCCTCAAAAAACTAAAAATAGGACTATCAGCAATGGCACTACTAAGCATTTATCTACGGGATACAGGTGTGCTGTTTCAAAGGGACACATGCACCCCCATGTTTATGGCAGCACTATCAACAATACCCAAAGTATGGATTGAGCCCAAATGTCCATCAATGGATGAATGGATAAAGAAGATGTGGTATAGATATACAATGGAGTATTACTCGGCAATCAAAAAGAATGAAATCTTGCCATTTGCAACTATGAGGATGGAACTGGAGAGTATTATGCTAAGTGAAATTAGTCAGTCAGAGAAAGACAAAAATCATATGACTTCACTCATATGAGGACTTTAAGAGACAAAACAGATGAACATAAGAGAAGGGAAACAAAAATAAAATAAAAAAGGGAGGGGGACAACACAGAAGAGACTCATAAACATGGAGAACAAACTGAGGGTTCCTGGAGGGGTTGTGGGAGGGGGGATGGGCTAAATGGGTAAGGGGCACCAAGGAATCTACTCCTGAAATCATTGTTGCACTATATGCTAATTAATTTGGATGTAAATTTTAAAAAATAAAAAAATTTTAAAAAGAGTCTCTTATGATTTGCCTCCCTCTCTGTTTGAAACTATTCCCCTTCCCTTCCCCCATAGTCTTCTGTTGAGTTTCTCAAATTCCACATATGAGTGAAAACATATGATATTTGTCTTACTTTGCCTGACTTATTTCATTTAGCATAATACCCTCCAGTTCCATCCACGTTGTTGCAAGTGGCAAGATGTCATTCTTTCAAAGATTATTCTTGAGGGGCGCCTGGGTGGCGCAGTCGGTTAAGCGTCCGACTTCAGCTAGGTCACGATCTCGCGGTCCGTGAGTTCGAGCCCCGCGTCGGGCTCTGGGCTGATGGCTCAGAGCCTGGAGCCTGTTTCCGATTCTGTGTCTCCCTCTCTCTCTGCCCCTCCCCCGTTCATGCTCTGTCTCTCTCTGTCTCAAAAATAAATAAAACGTTGAAAAAAAAATTAAAAAAAAAAAAAAAAGATTATTCTTGAGCTTTAGGGTTTACTGGAACTTGCACTATTAGGTTTCAGACTTACTCAGGACCTGTCACTTTTCCTTTCTTATTTCTTCCATTTGGAATGAGAATGTGTATCCTATGCCTATCCCGGCATTATATTTTGAAAACACACAATATGTATGGCTTCACAGGTTCACAGGTGGAGAGGAATTTGCCTCAAGATGAATCATATCTTGAGTGTTACCCACATCAGATTTAGATGATACCTATATGAGACTTGGCCTTAGACTTTAGAGTTCATGCTGTAACTGCTTAAGACTTTTGAGGCTAGTGCAATAGCATGAATGCATTTTGCATGCAAAAAGGACATGAATTTTGAGATGTCAGGGTGGAATGTTATGGTGTGAATATCTGTGAGGGTGGAGCCCTCATGAATGGGATTAAGTGCCCTTATGAAAGGGACCCCAAAGAGCACCCTTGCCCCTGCTGCCATGTGATGACACAATGAGAAAATGGTGATCTATGAACCAGAAAGTGGGCACTCACCAAACACTGAATCTGCCATCACTCTGATCTTGGACTTCCAGCCTCCAGAACTGTGAGAAATAAATGTCTGTTGATTACAAGCCACCCAGTCTGTGGTATTTTTGTTATAGCCACATGAGCAGAATAAGATGGGGAGAAACTTTCATTTTTAATTTTTTTTTAATTTAATGTTTATTTTTGAGAGAGAGAGAGACAGAGAGACAGAGAAAGAATGTGAGTGGGCAAGGGGCAGAGGGAGAGGGAGACACAGAATCCAAAGCAGGCTCCAGGCTTTGAGCTGTCCCCACAGAGCCCAACATGGGGCTCAAACCCACAAACTGTGAGATCATGACCTAAGCTGAAGTCAGAGGCTCAACCAACTAAGCCACCCAGGCGCCCCGACAGCGAGAAACTTTTAGACGTGAGCTGAGGTACTGCAGCTGCTCTTTGCTTAGAGGAATATGCTGGCTCTAGTTGAAGGATAGCTGCTGAGAATCTGAACTTAACCCATACAGAAAGCTACTGCTAAGGTTCAGAAAAAAAAAAAAAAAAAACAGCAGAACTTTTAACAGTTATATGGGTCTATAGTGACAAAATTAGAGACTTTTGGGTCCTCAAACCAACAGTTGCTCTCCCCGAAGACATGTGCATAGTTCTGAAGCGGCACAGGGCCAGAGGCTATAGACCTAAGCTGAGCAGTGGTAGGAATTTTCTGTAGTCTCACTGTGTTTGTAAAACAAAGACCTGCTAAAGGAGAGACCCTGAAACACAACAAACAAAAGTGAAAACCCTGAAGGAAGTGATAAATTGACACTGACCATCTGCAACTACTTTTTCCCTGGGAATAATTTCAGATCTCAATGCAGATAGAGGCTGAGGGTTGATGCTGGAAAGGGAGGGGGGATAGAGAAATCAGCAGAACTTTAAGTGGTCAAGTGGAATTAAAGTGACAAAATTGGAGGCTTGGGGGATATATTAGTTTGTTAAGGCTGCCATTACAAAGCACAACAAACTTAGTGACTTAAAACAACAAAAATTGGCATAAATACCAACTGGAATAGAATTGATAATCTAGAAATAAACCCTCACATTTATGGTCAATTTATTTCCAACAAGGATGCCAAGACAATTCAATGAGGAAAGAACTGTCTTTTCAACAAATAGTGCTGGGATAAGTGAATATCCACATACAAAAGAATGAATGTGAACTCCTACCTCACACCATACTCAAAAATTAAATCCTAATTGATCATGGACCTAAATTCAAGAGGTAAAACTAGAAGAGTCTTAGAAGAAAACAAACGTGTAAAACCATGATCTTGGATTAGATGATGGTTTCTTAGATATGACAACAAAACTACAAGCAAAAAAAAAAAAGAAAAATAGATGAACTGGATATCATTAAAATTAATTTTTCTGCACTTTAAGGGACATCACCAAGAAAATGAAAATACAACCTACAGAGTGGTGGATCATTTTGCAAATCATATGTCTAATAGGGCTCTACTACCCAAAATATATAAAGAGCTATTACAACTGAATATTTAAACAGAGGGGTGCTTGGCTGGCTCATTTGGAAGAGCATGTGACTCTTGATCTCAGGTCATAAGTTTAAGTTCCACATGGGGTGTAGAGATTATTTAAATAAATTTTTAAAAACTTTTTAAAAATAAAAAGAGAAAAGAGAATGACATAATTTTATTTTTTTAAGATTTTATTTTTAAGTAATCTACACCCAACATGAGGCTTGAACTCACAACCCTGAAATCAAGGGTTGCATGCTCCACTGACTAAGCCAGCCAGGTGCCTCTAAATGACCTAATTTTAAATGGAGGAAAGGTCTGAATGGACACTTCTCCAAAGAAGATCTACAAATGTCCAAAAAGCACATGAAAAGATGCTCAAAATAACTAGCCATCAGAGAAATCTAAATCAAAACCAGAATCAGATGTCACTTCATACCCACTAAGATGGCTATATTTAAAAAGACAATAACAGGGGTGCCTGGCTCACTCAGTCAGTGGAGCATGCAGCTCTTGATCTTGGGGTTCTGAGTTCAAGCCCCACATTGGGAGTAGAGTTTACTTAAAAATTTTCAAGGTCTATTCATTTTTCAGAGACAGAGTGTGAGTGGGGGAGGGGCAGACAAAGAGGGAGACACAGAATCCAAAGCAGGCTCCAGGCTCTGAGCTGTCAGCACAGAGCCCAACGTGGGGCTTGAACCCATTAGCCATGAGATCATGACCTGAGCCAAAGTCAGACCCTTAACTGACTGAGCCACCCAGGCACCCCAAGAGTAGAATTTATTAAAAAATAAATATTTTTTTAAAGACAATAACAAGCGTTAGCTAGGATGAAGATCAACTGGAACCCTCACACATTGCTGGTGGGAATATAAAATGGTGCAGCCACTATGGCTGGAAGACACTTTGGCAGTTTCTCAATAAGTTGAACACAGAATTACCATATGACCCAAAAATTCCACTCCTAGGTATATACCCAAAATAACTGAAAACAGGGGTTCAAATGAAAACACGTACAAGAATATTCATAGCAGCATGATGTGCAATAGCCAAAAGGTAAAAATACCTCAAATGTCAATAACTGATGAATAACCAGTTAAGTAAAATGTAATGTATGCATACAATGGAGTGTTCTTCAGCCGTAAAAAAAAAAAAAAAGAATAAAGTACTGATACACGCTACAATATATATATGGATTTTGAAAACATTATGGTAAGTAAAAGACACCAGACACAAAAGGCCACATATTATATGATTCCACTTATGTGAAATATCCAGAACAGGTAAATCCATAGAGATGGAAAGCAGATTAGTGGTTCCTAAGGGCTTGGGATAAGGGGGAATGGAAAATAACTGCTTAGTGGATATGGGGTTTCCATTTAAAATTTTTTTTACCTTTATTTATTTCTGAGAGACAGAGAGAGACAGAGCACAAGCGGGGGAGTGGCAGACAGAGAAGGAAACACAGAATCCAAAGCAGGCTCCAGGCTCCGAGGTGTCAGCACAGAGCCCGACATGGGGCTCGAACCCACAAACTGTGAGATCATGACCTGAGCCGAAGTTGGACGCCCAACCCACTGAGCCACCCAGGCGCCTATGGGGTTTCCATTTAAAGTGATGAAGAAATTCTGGAACTAGAGAGTGGTAACTGTTGCACAACATTATGAATGTACTAAATGCCACTGAATTGTATACTGTAAAATGGCTAAAATGGTGAATCTTGTGTTATGTGTATTTGACTATAATTTTTAAAAATAGCAGAGTAGAAGTTTCTGCAGTCTTGCCAGCGCTGTGTAGACAAAGACCCGCACCCACTAGACCCACCAAGACTGCCAATCGAAAGCCCTAGTGAACCAGGAGTAGACTGCAACCTGGCATCAACATAAACCAGGCCTTGATTAGACAGAGTATGGTGATAAGCCCCCAAATTCTATCTACCTAGCAGAGAAAATGCTTAACCTTCTCTGGTGGAAGATAAGCTCATCTAGAATACCTACAGTATTTTTATACACGATCTTTGGGAGTCAGTTCACATCACTAGGCATGAGAATTGACAAGACCATATGACCAGATAGCCGAGAGAAAAAAACAGATAACCAAGAGAAAAAAACAGATAGCCAAGAGAAGCAGACTGAGGGGTAACCCAGGTATTAGAATGAGCAGAGAAAATGACTTTAAAATAAGTATCACTAATATGTTCAGAAAAAGAGAGACGATGGAGATTTTCATAGAGAGTTGGAACTATAAAAAAATTAAATGGACATCCTAGAACTGAAAACTCCCATATTTGAAATTAAGAAGTCAATGAATGTCTGGCCAAAAGAAAACATCTAAACTGAGACACAAAGAATAGATTTTGGAAAAACTGAACAGTGTAAAATGCATGTAGGACATGGATAAGAGGCCTAACATACATGTAAATGGGGTCTCAAAAGAAGAAAAAGATAATGGAGCAGAGTCGATATTAGAATTCAGATTTTTCAAATTAATGAAAGACATCAAGCCATACATTCAAGAAAGGTCAGTAAAGATCAAGCAAGATAAATACAAAGAACATGATATCTAGGCACATCGTAGTAATACTGCTAAAATATAAAGACAAAGAGAAAATCTTAATAGCAGCCAGAGGAAAAAAGGAAGGGAAAGAAACAACACTAAAATGGACGGCTGAATTCTCCACAGAAACTGTGGAACCCAGAAAACAAGAAAATCATACAAAGTGCTGAAAGAAAATCATTTCCAACCTAGAATTCTATATATCCATGAAAATATCCTTCAAAAATAAAGGTGATATATGCAGAATTCCCAGTATGATAGAGTGAAGAGGTTAACAAATCCTATACACAAAAAATCAAGTACAAAACTAGATAATATTATCAAAAACAAACATTGCAGGGCTCTGGAAAGTAATGAAAGGTAGGCAACAAACTGTTCCAACTTCCGTGAAGAGCACCTGGATTCTGTAGCTTTTTTGCCCAGTGCCACTCGCAATCTCCCATCCCTTTAATTGGGTAACTGCACTGTCACAGGAGGGGATCTTAATTTGGGAAAGGGAGCAAAAGTCAAGGTTTTGTTGTCTTTTGAAAGTGGAGAATTTGATAAGGAACAAATGGGAAAACCCAGTTTGAATAACGCTGCGATCCTAGTTAAGATGAGCAGTGAGCCATCCAGAAATTTAACAGAGTCATAAAAGGGCAAAACAATTTCCACTCATCCCTAGCTGACTAGGGAATTACATGCATGAGCAGGGGAGACCCAAGAGAGACAAGCAGAAAGTGAAAGCTAAGGGAATGTACTCCCTGTAGAGGCCGCTTTTAGGCAGACAGGCTTGAGTAGTAGAATGTAGAAAGGGCCCACTCTGACCCCCTGGCTGAATACAGACAGGCCCATTGGGCGACCCACCTCAAGATGTATCCATAGTCCCTAACTAACCAATGGTTACTTACAGCCAGGCACATTTACCAAAAAGGGAAAATTGCATACATCACCATACCTCCTCACCTTCCCCCTTTAAAAACAACCCCCACCCACTGCTTGGTTGCAGACAGCCTCTCTGCTGTCCTGCCCGCTGCTCCCTTGCAGTGTATTCAATAACTCCTCTCTCCTATGTTCTGCCTCAGGTGAATTCTTTTCACCATCCACACCACTGGCTTCCACCCGATGGTGGCCCCACATTTGGGGCTCCCATCCAACCGGAGGGACACCGCATTTAGACACCACACTCCCAATCCACATACAGATCAATCTGCAAATGGTGAAAGTGTTTTGGGCTCAAGAAGTTTCCACACAATCTCTGCCAAAATCATTGGCTTACCACTAAGCTATCCAGACGCTAGGAAGCCAGGTTAAAAAATAAAAATAAGAGGGGCGCCTTGGTGGCTCAGTCAGTTGAGCATCCAACTGTTGATTTTGGCTCAGGTCATGCTCCCAGGGTCATGGGATGTGGGATCTAGCCCTGCATTGGGCTAGAGTGCTCCACTTGGCGTGGAGCCTGCTTAAGATTCTCTCTCTCTCTCTCTCTCTCTCTCTCTGCCCCGTCTCCCCCACTTATGCTCTCTCTCTCTAAAATGAAAAAAGAAGAATTTTTTAAATCTGAAGAGAGAAAACAGCAGCTGTACTCCATGAGACAGACTGATGGTGGGAGTGACAAATTCCACAGTTTAGGTCCACAAAAGTTACTAAAACAGAGCAAAACAAAACAAACAGAAAAGCTCAGAAGCCAAAAAGTTGCACATTATCTAAAATATCCATTTTTCAACAAAAGCAACAAACACAAACATGCAAAGTATAAGGGAACAGCAATTCTGTGGTGCACCCTGATGATCATGCACATCTCCACATAGGCAAGAATTGACTACAGTCTGACCTGGGTCTTGGTAGAACACCCTGTGATTCTCCTAGAGCAAGGGGGGGAAATCCTAGTATGGAGCTGCTGTGTGGCATTTTCTCATCTGTAGCTTGTGGGATACTTCAAGAAAGCCATTTTTCATCTATTTCCCCAGTTGCAGTTGAGCACAGAACTTTCCACCTTTTTCCCCTCAGGTTACAGCTTCACAATTCTATACAAGTCTATAAACATGCTTGGCTGCAATTTTAGAGATGAATCTTCAATGGCAGAGTGTTCTGCCTGTGTCACCTGTCATATGGTTCTTCTGGTTTGGTGTCATCCTGTGAGACCAGAGACATGATCTGACACTATGCTGATCTTGCTTTTGTTGGCTGTGTAAGTTATAAACTATCTGAATCCATTTGGGCTCATTGTTTCCTTACCAGCTGAATCTATGAAAATTTGGCAAGCCAAAACCTAGCAGCCACAGTGCTGCTGCTTAGGAACCACTTGACAACTTGACACAAAGAAAATGGAAAGTTTGACCCATACTTACTAGTGAAAGCAGCCAAGAGAATCTGATTTTGAGAGGGTCTAGATATTCAAATTAGTAGTCAAAAGCTTCAAAGCACCTATTATGAATATGTTCAAAGAATTATAGAAAACTGTTCAAGTAATTAAACAAAAATATGACAATTCTTCAAATACAGAATCTCAATGGAGAAGTAGAACCCATATAAAATAACCAAATGGGAATTCTAGACTTCAAAAATGTAAGAACTGACATGAAAACTTCACTAGATCGGCTCAACAGCAAATATGAGATGAAACAGGAAAGAATCAGCAAACTCAAAGATAAACCAATTGAAAGTACCATAATCCAAATAATAGAAAGAAAAACAAACTGAATAAAAATTAACATAGCTGCATATACACTTGATGGTGGATGCCATCAAGTGTAACAGCTTAAGTGTATGAGACTCCCAGAAAGAAAGGAGTTAAAGAAAGGGGAAGAAAATAAAAACTGAAAAAATAATGACTGAAATCTCCCATTTGATGAAAAACATTAATCTACAGAACCAAGAAGTTCAACAGCCTACAAATATGACAAACAGAAAGGGATCCATACCGCGACACACAATAGTCAAACTGCTGAAAGCCATAGACAAAAAAATCTTAAAAGCAGAAAAACAATCCATCGTGTACAAGGGAACAACAATTCACTTAATGGCTGACACCTCAGCAGACTCGATGGAAAGCCAGAATGCAATAGATGACATTTTCAAAGCGTTGAGAGAAAAAAACTGTCAACCAGTAATGCCATTTCCAGGAAAACTAGACTTGAAAATTGTTGTAGACTCTGGGTCTAAAGTTCTCTCTGGTCCAGCAAGAGAGCAGACGCAGGATTAAAATGCGAGAGAGGCTAATGTCTGGGAGAGGACGAGATCCCGGAGTAAGGGTCCTTGCTCTGTTTTTATTAAGATCAGAAGGCTTACAAGCGTGATGGGAGTGCACAGAGAGACAATGAAACCGTGTACATTAATTAACTCATAGACATGAAGGAAAAGGGGGGTTTCAAAGATATGCGGTGTTAGGGGTTTGGGTCAATACAAAACAAAGTCCTGGTGCCAGGAAAATGGTTGTTTACAGCAGGCATGAGGCTCCATTTCTGTTTATCTTAGCTAGCTTAGGGCACAAGACAGAGCATGCTACCTCAGGGCCAACAAGGCACTTTTCTTTTGCTAATTAGCTCCACTCTGGGCAACCTTGCCAGCTGTGGTCTATAGCCTTGTTTACCTGTTTACCTATTGTCGTCCTTCCTTCCTGTGCAAGCAGCTTTCTGCTATTATACTAAATTGGGGGGGCGTTTCCGCCCTGAATACCTAATCTTGTTTACCTCATTTTTGATGCTTTCATCCTGTGGCTTTCTATTTCTTTACGCCTTGTTAACCCATCGGTGCAAGGTCAGGGAATTCCTAAGCTTATTTCCCACAGAAAATAAAATTAAAATAAAGACATTCTTGCGCGTATTTACCTCTTAGTTTCTTCAAACATGGGTGTATTTTAAAGAACTTTAGGGCTAGAGTAAGAATAATGAAAAAGAATGTTCCAGAAAAATAAGCAAGACCACATAGAGATCTGGAGGACACTTTGACCAAAGAATTTCTTTCTTTTTACAATATATTGTGTTCACATTGCAGATACTTCCTCACTGTGACATTTTATTTTATTTTATTTTTTAGTTTATTTACTTATTTTGAGGGAGAGAGAGAGCACTGTAAGGGTTAAATTGTAGTGTAGGGCTAACCTGTAGCCCTGAGAAATAACAGCTTTGTTTTGACACTGTAGGCTGAGATAACAGCCTTGTTTTAAATTAGGCTTCATCAATCAAGGGAACAAAAGTTCAAGGACAAAGTGGCACCAGAGGCAGGGTCAAGGAGGTCAACTGGTTGTGGCTTAATGGCAGAACTGTTTCCACCCCCATCTGGGAACTATTTCTTTGTTCTGTTCCCAGGTGATGATAACACGATGTGGTCAGCTATAAAAACTCTGTACCCCGGCTGTTCGAGGCCGCGCTCTGATCAAGAGTGTCGGTCCCAATCGGTCAGCCTTGCCTCTAGTTGCAATAAACTTTGCTGTGACTGTCACTGGTGCCCATAGCATTCTGTTTCAGGAGTCGTGTGGGTGCAACAAGCACGAGTAGGGGAAGGACAGAGAGAGAAGGAGTGAGAATCCCAAGGAGGCCCAGAATCACCAGTGTGGAGCCCAATGCAGGGCTCAAACCCACAAACCATGAGATCACCACCTGAGCTGAAACCAAGAATCAGATGCTTAACCAACTGAGCCACCAAGGCACCCCTACATTGTGACATTTAAGACTCATTGAGTTCCTTGGGCACTCCCAAGGTTGTGGGGGTGGTAAAGGGAATGTAACTCTATGGATTGTGAGTGTATTTATTTTCAAGTTAGAAAAAAATAAAAACAATCTCAGATAAAGAGTGAGAGAATTTGTTCCTAGTGGACCTGAAATACAAGAAATACTAATGGAAAACTTTTAGGCTAAAAGGAAATAACTCAAAACCATATAAAGAAATGAAGAACAAAGGAAATTATAATACAAAAAGGGGTTTAGAGGCTCCACTTTAAACAATGGATAATTATCTAGACATAAAAAATCAGTAAGGAAACATTGGACTTGAATTTTACTTTAGACAAAATGGACCTAACAGACATATACAGAACATTTTACCCAACAGCAGCAAAACACATATTCTTCTCAAGCACACATGGAACATTCTCCAGGATAGAGCATATGTTGGATACAAAACAAATCTTAACAAATTTAAGAAGATTGAAATTATATCAACTATCTTTTCCAACCACGGTGGTATGAAACTAGAAATCAATAACAGGAAGATAATTGGAAATTAAGCAACACACTCCTGAACAACCAATGGGTCAAAGAATAAATCAAAAAATATCTTGAGGAGCGTGTGGCTGGCTCAGTCAGTGGAGCATGTCATTTGATCTTGGGGTTGTAAGTTCAAGCCCCATGTTGGGTGTAGAGATTACTTTAAAATATTTTTTTTTAGAGAGAGAGCGTACATGAAAGGTGGAAAGGGGCAGAGTCAGGAGGAGAATCTCAAGCAGGCACCACGCTCAGTGCAGAGCCTGATGCAGGGCTCGAACTCACAAACTGTGAGATCATGACCTGAGCCGAAATCGAGAGTTGGATGCTCAACCAGCTGAGCCACCCAGGCACCCCTAAAAATAAAATATTCTTTAAAAATATCTTGAGATAAACAAAACTGGAAATAGTATTAAAAAACTTATTATATGCAACAAAAGCAGTTGTAAGAAGGAAGCTTTTAGCAATAAACACCTACGTTAAGAAAAAAGATCGCAAATAAACAACTTAACTCTGTATCTCTAGGAATTATAAAAATAAGTCCAAAGTTAGTAGAAGGAAGGAAATAATAAAGATTAGAACAGCGGTGCCTGGGTGGTTCAGTCGGCTGAGCGTCCGACTTCAGCTCAGGTCATGATCTCTCAGTTTGTGAGTTCAAGCCCCGCGTTGGGCTCTGTGTTGACAGCTCAGAGCCTGGAGCCTGTTTTGGATTCTGTGTCTCCCTCTCTCTCTGCCCCTCCCCTGCTCATGCTCTGTCTCTCCCTCTCTCTCAAAAATAAATAAACATAAATTTTTTTTTTTTAAAGATTAGAACAGAAATAAATATGGGGCACCTGGGTGGTTCAGTCAGTTAACCATTCGACTCTTACTGTCGGCTCAGGTCATGATCTCATGGTTTGGGAGTTCGAGCCATGTATTGGGCTCTGTGCTGGAGGCACAGAGCCTGCTTGGAATTCTCTCTCCCTCCATTTATTTCTTCCCCTTCCCTGTGCTCTCTCTCTCCCTCTCTCTCTCAAAATAAATAAACTTCAAAATATATATTTAAAAAGAAGAAATAAATGAAATAAAGACTAGAAAAACTACAGAAAAGATCAACAAAACTAAGAGCTGTTTTTTGAAGAGATAAACAAAATTGACAAACATTTAGCTAAGACTCAGAAAAAAAAGAAGACTCAAAATCAGAAATGAAAGAGGGGACATTATAACTGATATTACAGAAATACAAAGGATCATTAAGAGACCACTATAAACAATTATATACCAACAAATTGGATAACCTAGAACAAAGGGACAAATTCTTAAACATGCACAACCTACCAAGACTGAATCAGGAAGAAATAGAAAGTCTGAACAGATCAATAAGTAAAGAGATTAAATCTGTAATCAAAAACCTCCCAACACAGAAAAGCCCTGAACCAGATAGTTTCACTAGTGAATTTACCAAACACTTAAAGAAGAATTAACGTCAATCCTACTTAAACTCTTCCAAAAATTTAATAGGAAGGAACAATGTTTTAGGATGTCAGCATTTCCCTGATACCAAAGCCAGGTAAGAACACTATAAAAAAAAAAAAAGAAAAGAAAATTACAGGCCAATATCTCTAATGAACATAGATGCAAAAATCCTCAACAAAATGCTAACAAACTAAATTCAACAGCACATTAAATGGATCGTTCACCATGATCAAGTGGGATTTATCCCTGGGATGCAAGGATAGTTCAACATCTGCAAATCAATCAGTGTGATACACCATACCCACAGAATGAAAGATTAAAATCATATGATAATCTCAATAGATGCATAAAAATCATTTGACAAAATTCAACATCCTTTCATGATAAAAAAAAATCTCAATAAAATATGTGTAGAAGGAATGTACCTCAACATAATAAAGGTGATCTATGACAAGCCCACAGCTAGTATCATGCTTAATGGTGAAAGGTTGAAAGCTTTTCTCTAAGATCAGAAACAAACAACAACAAGACGAAGATGCCCACTCTTACCATTTCTTTCAACATAATACTGAAAGTCCAGAGCAATTAGGCAAGAAAAAGAAACAAAAGGCATCCAAATCATAAAGGAAGCAGTAAAATTATCCCCTAAAGACTCCCCCAAAAAACTGTTAGAACTAATAAATGAATTCAGTAATACTGCAAGATACAAAATCAACACTAAAAAATTTGTCGCATTTCTACACACTAACAATACACCATCCAAAAAAGAAATTAAATAAATAATCCCCACTTACAATCACATCAAAACAACAAAATACTTAGGATTAAATTTAATAAAGGAGGTGAAAGATGTACAGTGAAAACTATAGAACATTAATGAAAGAAGTTGAAGACAACACAAATAAATGGAAAGATAACCAACCCATGTTCGTGGATTAGAAGAATTAATATTGTTAAAATGTCCATACCACCCAAAGCAATGTACAGATTTAAAGCAATCACTATCAAAATTCCAATGGCATTTTTTCACATAATTAGAAAAAACACTCTTAGGGGAGCCTGGGTGACTCAGTCAGTTGGGTGTCCAACTTAGGCTCGGGTCATGATCTAACGGTCTGTGAGTTTAAGCCCTGCATCGGGCTCTGTGCTGACAGCTCAGAGCCTGGAGCCTGCTTTGGATTCTGTGTCTCCCTCTCTCTCCATCCCTCCCCTGCTTTCACTCTCTCTTTCTCAAAAATAAAAATAAACATTAAAAAAGTAATTTTTAGAAAAAGAAAAAACACTTTTTTTTAAAGAAAAAACACTCTTAAAATTCATATGAAACCAAAAAAGACCCCAAATAGACAAAGCAATCTGGAGCAAGAAGAACAAAACTGGAGGCATCATACTTCCTGATTTCAAATTATATTACAAAGCTATAACAATGAAAATAGTATGTAGTTCTGACATAAAAATAAACATATAGACCAATGGAACAGAATAGAGTCCAGAAATAAATTCACACATATATGGTCAATTGATCTTTGACAAGGGTACCAAGAATATACAACAGAGAAAGAATGGTCTCTTCACTAAATGATGTTGGGAACTGGAGATCTACAATCAGAAGAATGAATTGGACCCTTATCTTACACCATACACAAAAATCAACTCAAAATGGATTAAAGGCTTAATCATAAGACCTGAAATCATAAAACTCTGAGAAGGAAACATAGGGGCAATGTTCCTTGACATTGATCTTGGAAACAATTTTTTTAATACGACACTAAAAGCACAGGCAACAAAAGCAGAAATAGACAAGTGGGACTACATCAAACTAAAGCACTTCTGCACAGCAAAGGAAACAATCACTAAAATGAAAAGGCAACCTACAGAATGGTAGAAAATGATTGCAAACCATATATCTGATAAAGCGCTAATATCCAAAATATGTAAGGAACTCTTACAAGTCAGTAACTAACAAATAAATAAACTAACTTTAAAATTGGCAAAGGACCTGAATAGACATTTCTCCAAAGAAGACATACATACGGCCAATAGGTACGTGAAAAGGTGCTCAACATCACTAACCATCAGGGAAATGCAAATAAAAATCATAATTAGATATCACCTCACACCTGTTAGGATGGTTATTATTTGGTGAGAATGTAAATTGATGCAGCCAATACAGGGAAAAGTATGAGGTTACTCAAAAAATTAAAACTAGCACTACAATGTGATCTATGAATCTCACTTCTGGTTATTTATCCAAAGGAATTGAAATCAGGATCCCAAAGAGATGTCTGCACTCCCCTGTTCACTGCAGCGGCATTATTCGCAATAGCCAAGATACAGAAATAACCTAAATGTCCATCAACAGATGAATGGATAAAGAAAATATGGCATATACATACGAAGGGATATTATTCAGCCTAAAAAAGATGGAAATCCTGCCACGTGCAACAGCATGGGTGGGCCTGTGGGACATTATGCTAAGGGAATGAAATAAGCCACAATACAGAAAGACTAATACTGTATGATTTCATATGTTTATCTAAACTAGCCAAACTCATAGAAGCAGAAAATAGAATGGTGGTTGCCAAGGCCTGGTGGAAGGGGGAAATGGGGAAAAGATGGTTAAAGGATACAAAGTTTTAGTTACAAAATAAATTTATAACATAAATTCTAGAGATCTATACAGCATAGTACCTATAGTTAACAATAATGTATTATATACTTAAAATTTGTTCAGAGGGTAGATCTTATGTTAAGTGTTCTCCACACAAACACTAATAATAATAACAATAATAATAACAATAATGGCAGGAGGAAACTTTATGGCGTAGATTGCATGATGTTTCATGAATGTATACTTATCCCCAAACTCATCGAGTTGTATACATTAAATATGTACAGCTTTTTATATGTAAGTCATACCTCTATAAGTGAAAAAGACAACAATGAAGAATTATTACACAGCAATAGATAACTAAAACAGTAGCAAAGCTATAAAGAAAAGAAAAAAGAACAGTAACATAAAACACAGGGTGGTGGTTACCTCTAGGAAGGAAGTAGAGTCATGATTTGGAAAAGGTACAGGGCTTTCTGGAGTTATGGTAGTGTTTTATATCTTGCCTTGAGCAATGGTTACACTAATGTTATAGTAATGTATTAAACTGTACATTTATATTTTGTGTCCTTGGCTATATGTGTGTTATATTTCACAATAAAAGGCTTAAGAGGGGTGCCTGGGAGGCTCAGTAGTTTGAGCATCCAACACTTGAACGGGCCTGTGATCATCTCTCCTTCTCTCTCTGCCTCTCTCTTTCTCAAAATAAATAAAAAAAACTTCTAAAAAAATTTTAAAGGCTTAAGAAAGATTCAACCAAGCCGGTGTGTATATCTCTAGTTCATTATTTTCACTGCTATATAATACTCCGATAAATGATAGCACAAGAATATAAACAGATAACACAACCTGATAACACAATTAGACCTGGAATAGCTGAATATCAGACATTGCCTCCCCTCCTCTGCCCAGCCCCCGTTCTCAAACAGATGCAGTCTAAAGTTTTTACTTTCACCAGGAGGTCATGGAAGGGAGGGTAAAACCAGGAAGGAAAAAAAACACATAGCTTTGTCTCAGGAAGCAAGATGGAGGGAGGGTCTCCCCAGTATTCTCCCAACCCAATATCCTCAGACCAAGTAGATAAAACAAGGCCCAACTAAGTGGGAGATTCCTATAGCTACTGTCCCTCTCCTGGAAGTCCCAGCCCTTGGACCCAGAATCTTCATCAATGCTTATGCCAGGGCAACACCTGCCAGTAGATGGCACCAAACTCCAGCCAGGGTCAGGACAGATTCGGATGGTCTAATAGGCTTGCCTCATTCATCTCATTAATCCCACAGTGACAAAATTTCACATTTTATATGATTAAATTTCGTGTAAACTATCTATCACATTATGGCAGGGGTTGATATTACTCCAATTTATCCATTCTACTGTTGATGGGCACTTGGGTAGTTTCCAGTCCTTGGCTATTGTAAACAAAGATGCTATTTAATTATTTAATTACATCGCCTTTAATTTCTTTCAGCAATGTTTTGTTGTTTTCGGCACACAAGTTTGTACTCCTTGGATAAATTTATTCCTAAGTACTTTGTTCTATTTGGTGCTATTTTAAATGTTTTAAAATATTTTTTTGAAGAGAGAGAGTGCGAGCAGGAGAGAGGCAGAGAGAGAGGGAGACGCAGAATCTGAAGCGGGCTCCAGGCTCCGTGCTGTCAGTGCAGAGCCCAACTCGGGGCTTGAACTCATGAACCATGAGCCGAAGTCAGATGCTCAACTGACTGAGCCACCCAGATGCCCCTATTTGGTGCTATTTTAAATAGAATTGTTTCCTTAATTTTGTTTCAAATTGTTCACTGCTTGTGTATAAAAACACAACTAATTTTTGCATGTTGATCTTATATCTGCAACTGTGCTGAATTCATTTGTTACCTTTAACGGTTTTTTTGTGGATTCCTTAGAAATTTCGATATATGGGGTGCCTGGGTGGCTCAATCGGTTAAGTAACCAGCTTCAGCTCAGTCAAGATCTCATGGTCCATGAGTTCGAGCCCCATGTCGGGCTCTGTGCTGTCAGTTCAGAGCCTGGAGCCTGCACCAGATTCTGTGTCTCCCTCTCTCTCTGCCCCTCCCCCACTCACGCTCTGTCTCTCCCTGTCTCTCAAAAAATGAATAAACATTAAAAAGTTGTAAGAAATTTCTACATATAACATTACGTCATCTGCAAATAGAGATAGCTTCACCTCTTTCTGTCCAATGTAGATGTCTTTTAATTATTTTTGCTGCCTAATTGGATCGTCTTTTTTTATTATTAACTTGTTTTATTTTTTGTTTTTTAAGTTTATATCCAAATTAACTAGCATATAGTGCAACAATGATTTCAGGAGTAGATTCCTTAGTGCCCCTTACCCATTTAGCCCATCCCCCCTCCCACAACCCCTCCAGTAACCCTCAGTTTGTTCTCCATATTTATAAGTCTCTTCTGTGTTGTCCCCCTCCCTGTTTTTATTTTATTTTTGTTTCCCTTCCCTTATGTTCATCTGTTTTGACTCTTAAAGTCCTCATATGAGTGAAGTCATATGATTTTTGTCTTTCTCTGACTGACTAATTTCACTTAGCATAATACCCTCTAGTTCCATCCACATAGTTGCAAATGGCAAGATTTCATTCTTTTTGATTGCCGAGTAATACTCCATTGTATATATATACCACTTCTTCTTTATCCATTCATCCATTGATGGACATTTGGGCTCTTTCCATACTTTGGCTATTGTCGATAGTGCTGCTATAAACATGGGGGTGCCTGTGTCCCCTCAAAACGGCACACCTGGGGCGCCTGGGTGGCGCAGTCGGTTAAGCGTCTGACTTCAGCCAGGTCACGATCTCGCGGTCCGTGAGTTCGAGCCCCGCGTCGGGCTCTGGGCTGATGGCTCAGAGCCTGGAGCCTGTTTCCGATTCTGTGTCTCCCTCTCTCTCTGCCCCTCCCCCGTTCACGCTCTGTCTCTCTCTGTCCCAAAAAAAAAAAATAAATAAACGTTGGAAAAAAAAAAAAAAAAACGGCACACCTGTATCCCTTGGATAAATGCTTAGTAGTGCCATTGCTGGGTCGTAGGGTAGTTCTATTTTTAGTTTTTTGAGGAACCTCCATACTGTTTTCTAGAGTGGCTGCACCAGCTTGCATTGCCACCAGCAGTGCAAAAGAGATCCTCTTTCTCCGCATCCTCGCCAACATCTGTTGTTGCCTGAGTTGATAATGTTAGCCATTCTGACAGGTGTCAGGTGGTATCTCATTGTGGTTTTGATGTGTATCTCCCTGATGATGAGTGATGTTGAGCATTTTTTCATGTGTTGGTTGGCCATCTGGATGTCTTCTTTGGAGAAGTGTCTATTCATGTCTTTTGCCCATTTCTTCACTGGATTATTTGTTTTTTGGGTGTTGAGTTTGATAAGTTCTTTATAGATTTTGGATACTAACCCTGTATCTGATATGTCGTTTGCAAATATCTTCTCCCATTCCATAGGTTGCCTTTTAGTTTTGCTGATTGTTTCCTTCACTGTGCAGAAGCTTTTTATTTTAATGAGGTCCCAGTAGTTCATTTTTGCTTTTGTTTCCCTTGCCTCCAGAGACGTGTTGAGTAAGATCAACATGTGAGTAAGACGTTGAGTAAGACGTGCTGCGGCCAAGATCAAAGACATTTTTGCCTGCTTTCTGCTCAAGGATTTTGATGGCTTCCTGTCTTACATTGAGGTCTTTCATCCATTTTGAGTTTATTTTTGTGTCTGGTGTAAGAAAGTGGTCCAGGTTCATTCTTCTGCATGTTGCTGCCCAATTTTCCCAGCACCACTTGCTCAAGAGACTGTCTTTATTCCATTGGATATTCTTCCTGCTTTGTCAAAGATTAGTTGGCCATACGTTTTGTGGGTCCGTTTCTGGGTTCTCTATTCTGTTCCATTGATCTGAGTGTCTGTTCTTGTGCCAGTACCACACTGTCTTGATGATTACAGTTTTGTAGTATAGCTTGAAGTCTGGGATTGTGATGCCTCCTGCTTTGGTTTTCTTTTTCAAGATTGCTTTGGCTATTCGGGGTCTTTTCTGGTTCCATACAAATTTTAGGATTATTTGTTCTAGCTCTGTGAAGAACGCTGGTGTTATTTTGATAGGGATTGCATTGGGTATGTAGATTGCTTTGGGTAGTATCGACATTTTAACAATATTTGTTCTTCCTATACAGGAGCATGGAATCTTTTTACATTTCTTTGTGTCTTCTTCAATTTCTTTCATAAGTTTTCTATAGTTTTCAGCATATAGATTTTTCACCTCTTTGGTTAGATATATTCCTAGGTATTTTATGGTTTTAATTGGATGTCTTTTATTTCTTTTTCTTGCCTCATTGCTGTGGCTAGAACTTTCAGTACAATGCCAAAAAGAAGTGGTAAGGGGCACCTGGGTGGCTCAGTCGGTTAATAACACGTCCAACTCTTGATTTTAACTCAGCTCATGATCTCACAATTCATGAGTTCGAGCCCCATGTCAGGCTCTGTGCTGATGGTGCAGAGCCTGCTTGGGAGTGTCTCTCTCTCTCCCTCTCTCTCTGTCCCATGCTCTCTCTCTCTCTCTCAAAATAAACAAACTTTAAAAAAAAAAAAAGAAGTGGTAAAAGTGGACATCTTTATCTTATTCTTGATCTAGGGAGAAAGTCATTGGATATTATGTTAGTCATGGGTTTTTCATGAATGCCCTTGATCATGTTGAGAAAGTTCCCTTCCATTCCCAGCTTTCTAAGCATTCTATCATGAAGGGGTGTTGGATTTTGTCAAATGCTTTCTCTGTGAAGGATTTTTGGACCCATATTCATAAGGGGTAGTGGTCTAGTTTTCTTATATCTTTGTCTTGCTCTGGTATCAAGGTAATGCTCGTGGAATGAAGGGAAAGGAAGGCCCCACACAATGGATTGGGAAGTATTTCCTCCTCTTCATTATTTTAATGAGTTTAAGAAGGATTGGTGTTAATTCTTTAAATGAAGCTATCTGGTCCAGGACTTTTCTTTTAGGAGTTTTTTTTTTTTTCCTTAAGTTTATTTATTTTGAGAAAGAGAGTGCACACACATGGAAGAGAGTGAGTGGAGGAGGGGGAGAGAGAGAGAGGGAGAGAGATAGAGTCCCAAGCAGGCTCCACTGCCAGCATGGAACCCGACTCGGGGCTCAATCTCACAAACCACAAGATCATGACCTGAGCCAAAACCAAGAAGCTTAACAGACTGAGCCACCCAGGCACCCCAGGAGGTTTTTGATTACTGATTTCCTTGGTCCATTTGGGTTGCTTTAACAAAATGCATGGATGGGTGGCTGATTAACAATAGAAAATTGTTTCTCATTTGTTCTGGAGGCTAGAAATCTGAGAACACAGTGCCAGCATGGTCAGGTGAGAGCTCTCTTACTGGCTGCAGACTTCTTGTGATGTCCTTACATGGTGGAAGGGGCAAGCAAGTCCTCTGGGGCCTCTTTTATAAAGATGGGTCCCATCTCAATCATCTCCCAAATGCCCTATCTCCTCATACCATCCTTTGGGGGTTAGGATGTCAACATATGAATTTAGGGGGAACACATTCAGATCACAGCAATGATTCAGTCTCTTTACACATGATAGGCCTGTTGAAATTTTCTATTTCTTTTTTTTTTATTTTTTTTGATGTTTATTTCTGAGAGAGGGACAGAGCTCGACTGGGGGAGGGGCAGAGAGAGAGTGAGACATAGAATCTGAAGCAGGCTCCAGGCTCCAGGCTCCAGGCTCCGAGCTGTCAGCACAGAGCCCGATGCAGGGCTCGAACTCACAAACTACAAGATCATGACCTGAGCCGAAGTCGGACACTCAACTGACTGAGCCACCCAGGTGCCCCCCCCCCCCGTTTTTCTAATATTTTGAAATTTTCTATTTCTTTTTGAATCAGTTTTGGTAGTTTGTGTTTCTAGGAATTTGTCTATTTCATCTAAGTTACCTAATTTGTTGGCATATAATTAATTATTCATAGTATTCTCTTAGGATCCTTTTTAATGGGGGAATTCAAGCTAACTTTATTAATAATCACATTGTTCATATCTTACCAATAAACATACTTTTAAAAAAATTTACCATTTATTTTTGAGAGAAAGAGACAGAGCGTGAGTGGGAGAGGGGCAGAGAGAGAGGGAGACACAGAATCTGAAGTAGGCTCCAGGCTTTTAGCTGTCAGCAGAGTCTGATGAGGGGCTCAAACTCACAAGCAGTGAAATCATGACCTGAGCTGAAGTCACACAACCAACCGACTGGGCCACCCAGGGGCCCCCTTTTTTTTTTTAATTTTTTTTTTTTTTTTTACCAATAGACATATTTTAATGATGACAATTTAATACCACCCCAGATATAAATAAAAATACGTACTCTCAAGGGGCACCTGGGTGGCTCAGTCGGTTGAGTGTCTGACTCTTGCTTTCAGTTCAGGTCATGGTCTCATGGCTTGTGAGTTGAAGCCCCACGTTGGGCTCTGTGCTGACAGTACAAAGCCTGCTTGGGATTCTCTCTCTTTCTCTCTCTCTCAAAATGGATAAATAAACTTTGTTAAAAAGTTTTTAAAAAAATACATATTCTTGGGGCACCTGGGTGGCTCAGTCGGTTAAGCATCCAACTTCAGCTCAGGTCATGATCTCGCGGTCCGTGAGTTCGAGCCCCGCGTTGGGCTCTGTGCTGACAGCTCAGAGACTGGAGCCTGCTTCCAATTCTGTGTCCCCCTCTCTCTCTGCCCCTCCCCCGCTCATTCTCTCTCTCTCTCTCTCTCTCTCTCTGTCAAAAATAAACATTAAAAAAATTAAAATTAAAAAAAAATTTTAAATACATATTCTCAAAGGACAGAAAAGGCTTGAGATAGAGATCAAGATATCAGTCATAAATGATTTGCATTCGGGGGGGGGGGGGAGCAATAATAAATGTTCCCAGCTTTTCTTGTTTATTATTCTTTAATTTCTCTGAAGTTTACCCAACGTGGGGCTTCAACTCATAACTCTGAGAACGAGAGTCACGTGCACTTCTGACTGAGCCAGCCCGGCACCTCACTCATGGCCTTTCTTTATCAAGTGTAACAGGGCTGGGGTCTGCAGTGATGCCTTCTCAGTTCTCCAATATCTGCATCCCACTCAGGTGGCTCCACGCAGTCCAGAATGAAGGCCATCTCCTTTGGGACAGAGCAGCATGTGGACTTCCATCTCCCATCATTGGGTCCCAATGTCCTAGGGACCATGTCTCAAATTAAGTCACCATGAACTATTTGACTAGAACAAGTAATGGGATAAAGCTGAAGTGTAAGCCTTCCAATTGGATTTCAGGTGAAGTAACAGCAAATTGGAAAGAGATGCAAAGATGTTTCAAGAGTCTTGGAAATTCACAGTCATCTAAGAATACACTTCACTCAATTTCAGAAAAAAATCCCAGACTCCCCTAACTCCTGGTCCAGGCATTGATATTCTCCTATGATATTTCCTTTGCTGAAAAAGGAACATTGGAGCTTAGGAGGGAACACTTTGATAAGATTTCAAGTATTTTCCTAGCTTTCCATTTTCTCTTCTATATATACTCCAATTAAATTTTATTTTGTTTAAAGGCAATTTTTAATGTTTATTTACTTATTCTGAGGGGGACGAGCACGAGCGGGGGAGGGGCAAAGAGACATAATCCCAAGCAGATTCCATTGCTGTCAGCACAGACCCCGATGTGGGGCTCGATCCCACGAACCATGAGATCATGACCTGAGCCAAAATCAAGTTAGACACTTAACCGACTGAGCCACCCAGGAGCCCCATCCAATTAAATTTTAAACAGTAGCTGGGGGCCACCTGGGTGGCTCAGTCGGTTAAGCATCCAACTTTGGCTCAGGTCATGATCTCGCGGTTTGTGAGATTGAGCCCCACATCGGGCTGTGTGCTGACAGCTCAGAGCCTGGAGCCTGCTTTGGATTCTGTGCCTCCCTCTCTCTCTCTCTGCCCCTCCTTCACTTGTGTGCTCTCTTGCTCTCTCGCTCTCTCAAAAATAAACATTAAGAAAAATTCGTAAAAAATAAAAATAAATAAACAGCGTTGGTCATCCAGAAGCACAGACTGTCATAGTTTTCATGTCCCCTATAGTGCCTTGCTAAATATACATTTGTTGACGGAATCTTTTAAAAATGATTATTTTTGAGAGAGAGAGAGAGAGAGAGAGAGAGAGAAAGAGCATGGGGAAAGGGCAGAGAGAGGGAGACAGAGGGTCTGAAGCAGGCTCTGCACTGACAGCAGCAAGCCTGATGCAGGGCTTCAACTCATGAATCTTTAGACCATACCCTGAGCCCAAGTCAGACACTTAATTGACTGAGCCACCCAGGGGCCCCTAGTTGAACCTTTAAACCCACAAGTAAAAATTTACTGCTGTAAAATGTAAAGTCACTGGTAAAAATTGATCTTTCAATCAACATAGATCATGGAGGGGCACCTGGGTGGCTCAATTGGTTAAGCATCTGACTCTTGATTTCGGCCTAGGCCATGATCTCGTGGTTCGTGAGTTCGGGCCCCACATCAGGCTTTGCTCTGGCATCGTGGAAACCTGCTTGGGATTCTCTCTCTCTCTCTCTCTCTCTCTCTCTCTCTCTGCTCCTGCCTTGCTTGCTTTCTCTCCCTATCTCTCAAAAAAAAAGAAAAACCTAGATCATGGATGATGAGGTTTGGGGTGATGGCTGGGGTTCGTGAGGTTCAGGACCAATGGCCAAGAAAGAATTCTTGAGACATCTTTGATGCAAAAATGGTGATTTTATTAAAATATGGGGACAGGAGCCATGGGCAGGAAGAGCTGCCCTGGGACCCTGAGGAGAGACTGATTATATCCTTGGGAGTCAGAGGAGGTAAAGTCAAGAGAAAGTTTCCCAAGAGATTTTCACATGCTAAAGAAGGATACCAGAGGCCTAGCTATTGTCAAACTAGGTTGATTTTCCCTCCAGCAAAGCATTACCATTAAGACAGTAGTTGCAAATGACATATCTGGCAAAGGGCTAGTATCCAAAATCTATAAAGAACTCACCAAACTCCACACCCGAAAAACAAATAATCCAGTGAAGAAATGGGCAGAAGACATGAATAGACACTTCTCTAAAGAAGACATCCAGATGGCCAACAGGCACATGAAAAGATGCTCAACGTCGCCCCTCACCAGGGTAATACAAATCAAAACCACACTGAGATACCACCTCACGCCGGTCAGAGTGGCTAAAATGAACAAATCAGGAGACTATAGATGCTGGCGAGGATGTGGAGAAATGGGAACCCTCTTGCACTGTTGGTGGGAATGCAAACTGGTGCAGCCGCTCTGGAAAACAGTGTGGAGGTTCCTCAGAAAATTAAAAATAGATCTACCCTATGACCCAGCAATAGCACTGCTGGGAATGTACCCAAGGGGTACAGGAATACTGATGCATAGGGGCACTCGTACCCCAATGGTTATAGCAGCACTCTCAACAATAGCCAAATTATGGAAAGAGCCTAAATGTCCATCAACTGACGAATGGATAAAGAAGTTGTGGTTTATATACACAATGGAATACTACTTGGCAATGAGAAAGAATGAAATATGGCCATTTGTAGCAACTTGGATGGAACTGGAGAGTGTGATGCTAAGTGAAATAAGTCATACAGAGAAAGACAAATACCAATGTTTTCACTCTTATGTGGATCCTGAGAAACTTAACAGAAGACCATGGGGGAGGGGAAGGGAAAAAAAAGTTAGAGAGGGAAGGAGGCAAACCATAAGAGATTCTTAAAAACCGAGAATAAACTGAGGGTTGATGGGGGGTGGGGGGGAGGTGAGGGTGGGTGATGGGTATTGAGGAGGGCACCTGTTGGGATGAGCAACGGGTATTGTATAGAAACCAACCTGACAATACATTTCGTATTTAAAAAAAAAGACAGTAGGGAGTTCTGAAGGAAAGGTTTACTTTGCCTGCCTCAAGGATTTGCCAATGGGCTGCAGGTTATAAGGAAATTTAATTTTATCTGCCAATTCCTTCTGTCTTTGCTTCCCACATCAATGGAAACATCATTCCTAAATGGCACCATAATAGATACAAAAGAATTAGGGTTTTTAATAAGAGTTTATTGTTAAGTAATCTCTACACCCAATGTGGGGCTCAAACCTACCACTCCCAAGATTAAGAGTCACGTGCTCTACCAGCTGAGCCAGCCAGGTGCCCCAAGAATTAGGGTGTAAATTTATTTATTTATTTGGAGAGAAAGAGAGAGAGAACAGAAGCAGGTGAGGGGCAGAGAGGCGAGACCGAATCCCAAGCAAGTTCCATGCCATCAGTGCAGAGCCTGAGGGGCTTGAACGCACAAACTCTGAGATCATGACCTGAGCCAAGGTCAAGAGTCAGACACTTAACTGACTAACCACCCGGGAGCCCCAAGAATTAGTTTTAAAGGAGCACTTTGAACAACCTTCACTTAAATTCATCGTGGATTCTGATCTCAGTCCACTGCACTTAGAGCTATTTGGATTTACTTGCTTTGATACCCAAGGCTGATTACTAGTGAGGAAAACCGTAGGGCAGTTTGTTTTCTTCCTCCATAAGAACTTCCAATAAATGAAAAGAAAGAGGAAAAGGGGAAAAAAAAAAAAAAAGAAAAGAAAGGGAGTGGAACCCTGATGATGTCTATTTAATAAATATAATATTTACTACTTAAAGTACTTAAAAGACAGAGCTCCAGGGGTTCCTGAGTGGCTCAGTCGGTTAAGCGTCCGACTTCAGGTCATGATCTCCTGGTTCACGGGTTCAAGCCCCACATCAGGCTCTGTGCTGACAGCTCAGAGCCTGGAGCCTGGTTCGTGGATTCTGCCTCCCTCCCTCTCTGCCCCTCCCCTGCTCGTACTCTGTCTCTGTCTCTCTCTCAAAAATAAATAAAACATTAAAAAAAAAAAATAAACAAGAGCCCCAGAGATGCAAAGTAACTTAAAAAAAAAAATCATAATGCTCAGCTACTTACTATTCAGCTGTTACATCAAAGAATAATTAGCCTACTACAGGAAAATATACCCTCGGGTGATATACCTTGTGGAACAAACTAACAGTGGCTTCAGAAGAGGAGGAAAGAAAGGAATATTGGGGAATGCAGAGAAACCATGAGGCGGCCACACGGCCATGCTGAGAAGCTCTTGTGGTCCTATGGGATTTCCTCCTTCTCTTCTCCATCCATTGTTGTGGCAAAGGAGGCAAACTACAGCCAGCTCTCAGCAGCTACTCTAATGGAAGGCAAAGCTTTGAGGTTCTCATGTTATGGATGTGGAGACTGGGGCTCGGAAAGGTGAAGTCATGGACCCACCATCACACAGCCGCCGGGCCCAGGGCGGCCTCCTCTAGCACACCGTCCCCTCCTCCGCTGCTCTCCGAGGCTCAGCAGAGAACGTGGGAGAACCCGTCGGCTCCGTTTGGATTACTAGTATCCTGCTGCGGGGCCTAGTCCTCAGCCAAGGAAGCCAGCTCAGCCCGGTCACCTTCGTGCAGTATCAATGGTCAGCTGTCAATGGAAGGCTTCCTGCTCCTGCTGCGGGCTGGGCCGGGCCGCATGCTCTCCTGCTATGAAACGGGGCTGGGCTACCCATGCGTTATGGGCTAAAATGTGTCCTCCCGCCACAGGAAGAAATGTGGCAATCCTAACCCCTAGGACCTCAGAATGTGACCTTACTCGGAGACGTGGTCTTTACAGCCGGGACAGTTATCAGGAAGTCACGAGGGCAGGCCCCAACCCAAGAGGACCGTGTCCTTATAAAAAGGGGACCTTTGGAAACGGACACGCACAGACACGCACATGGGGAGACCATGCCAAGGAGACGGGCCTCGAACCAGTCCTTCCCTCACAGCCCCCAGGAGGGACTGAGCCTCCCAACACGTGGATCTTAGGCTTCTGGCTTCCAGAGCCGGGAGAAAATACGTTTCTGTTGTTGGGGCTGCCCAGCCTGCCGTGCCTTGTCCCGGCAGCCCCAGCAAATACACCCCAGGAGCATCAAATCAGTCACTTAGACAATTCATTGGCAGTCACGTGAGTGTGCCCTTTTCTCAGCCACTAGCACAGACAAAACCTCAGTGCTAATACCAGGCGGACTTTGCAGTAACATACATTTTCTGTGTATCAACTTACTACGTGCAAAGTATAGGCATTCAGAAGACACATTAAATACAAAAGGAAAACTTCAGGGGCACCTGGGTGGCTCAGTCGGTTGAGCGTCCGACTTCGGCTCAGGTCATGATCTTGCGGTGAGTTCGAGCCCTGCGCCGGGCTCTGTGCTGACAGCTCAGAGCCTGGAGCCTGTGTCTCCCTCTCTCTCTGCCCCTCCCCCACTCATGCTCCCTCGCGCGCGCGCGCGCTCTCTCTCTCTCTCTCTCTCTCTCTCTCTGTCAAAAACAAACAAACGTTAAAAAAAATTTTTTTTTAAAAAAGGAAAACTTCATTACCGGTCATCCTACCACCCACACCCATCCAAACGGTAGCCGGGTGTGCACCAGCTGAGGTTACTTTTTTATTGGGGTCACACTCTGTACAGAATCTCGTCTACTGGCTTTTTCACATCAACGTGCTACAGAGTGTTCCACGTGGCCAGATGTTCACAACACAGTCCCCAAGCACAGCTACAAAGGATGGCACGGTGAGCGCCCCTGCGATGCCAGAGTCGCTGTGTGCACCCGGCTGTCGCTTCCGCTTCCGGTGGAGCGGGCTGAGGCTGCTTCCTAAGTGCGGGTTCCAGCCTGCCAAACCAGGCCCCGGCAGGGGGCCGGCCGTGCACTTTGCCCGCAGGACACCCAAGGTCTTCATGTGTTGCCGGTTTGACATCACTTTTTGTCGAGGTGGACTGTGTGTTTTAGACTAGTGAAGGAGAAACGCTTTCTCACTGTGCTCGTTTTATTGGTCACCTGGAGGTCTCTTCAGCACTGACCGGCACGTAGCCACACACTCAAGTGTGAGCAACAAGGAAGGACACGGGTTTCGGCGGGATGCGCTTCTAGCTCGGTCTTTGTCTCCCGAACCCAGGGTCGTGAGGGTCAAGGGGCACGGTAATTAGGTAGGCAGGCCGCTTCCCTCACAGGAGGGATCTAACCACTTATTCTAGAAGCCCAATCTCAGGAAAGCCAGAGAAGAAAGCAGAAGCCCCTCACTCCTGAGTGAATGGTGTGCTTTCAATCCTTGGGGTCTAACGTACAGTGGCCATACGGGCGCGTGGCCATGCGGGTGACGCTGCCAGAACCCGAGGCAAGGTCCCGGGACGCGAACATCTGCCTCTCACTACTGCCGGGTCTCATCCCCTTCCTCTCAACTCCCTTTCAGAAGACAGGGCCGGTCACAGAGGGGCTCCCCATGCCTGTGTTCGCTACCCCGACAAAGCAGGAAGCCCGTCCCTACCCAGACGGTAGCTGGGGCCCAGGGCGCGGGCCGCTCCCTCGGCTCTGTCCCGCAGCCTCCCCCTCCTCTCCCCGCCCGTGTCTGCCGGCCCTGGCGCGGTGTCCAGCTGGACACACGATGCCGTAAAGAGCGACATTCCCACCTGCAAGGACGTGCCCCACACCCAACCAGTCACGTGCCTCTGCAGCCACCATCATCCCGAGGAACGGAGCCCGCCCAACGGAGCCGCCAGCGCTGAAGACATCTGGCTTCAACTCCATTTGTCCTAGTCTGTGCGCTGTAGAAGACAGCCCTGTGCTGGGCTCGATGGTGGCCCAAAAGATGGATGCATGTCATAATCCCCAGAATTTGTGATTACGACCTTATCTGGAAAAAAGAGTCCCTGTGGATGTAATGAAGACAACGACCTCGAAGTGAGCTCATCGTGGATATGATGTAGGTGGGCCCTACGTCCAGTGACGGGTGTCCTTGTAAGAGACAGAAAAGATGACACGGTCGGAAAAAAGAAGAGGCCATGTAACCATGGAGGCAAGCACCAGAAGCTGGGAGATAGGCCTGAAACTGATTTTCCCACCCCTGCTGTCACCGTCACCCAGATTTCAGACTTCTGACTTCCACAACCACGAAAGAATGAATTCCTGTTGTTTTAAGCCACCACATTGGTCTCTTGTCACAGGGGCCACGGGAATTTAATACCCACCCCCCGCAAACTAAAAGTGCTCTTACAGAAAAATCGCAGGATCAGGACTGAATGTAGCAGGTGAGAGGTGGGGGGGGCCTGTCCGGGCCTTTAACATTTTCCCCAAGTATAATCACGTGCAATTAGACACTTGGGCTTTGGGCAATGGAAAAGGCACCCCTGCTCCCGCAAGCGCCACCCAAGCCCTGGGCCAGGCTTGTCTTCAGCAACAGCCCGCTCCCAGTCAGGGGAGAACAGAGGAGGGCCCGGGGAGCGTAGGACATTCTCCCTCCACTTCCAACATTCTTTCCTGACAACTGCAGGGTTAACGCCCGTGGCTTTGACATCCAAGGAAACGTCCAGCATCTTACAAAGCAACGATAAGGAGTGCTCCAGCGTTCACGATCTGCCAATCACTGCCTAGTGGCCTCCCTTCACAAGCACCACTGCTCACACAGGGCAGCGACGCGCCCGGGGAGGGCAAGAGCACGCTGCGGTGCAAGGAAAGGGAAAGGAAAAGTGGACACGTGGGAAGCGGCTCCCCGTCCGACCGGGAGCTGCTCGCAACGGCAAACCCAAAGCGGTGCAGGACAGGTGGAGAGACGTGAGTATGAAAGATAACAAAGTTCAGACCCACGACACGCTGGTACAAAGTCAGGGTAGGAGAGGATCATCGCAACGTCTACCGCACTCGAGAGCTGATCCCGCTTATGACCGGTAGAAAAGCGGGCAAAAAGTACAAACGAGCCATTACCACCAGAAGACCTGGAGAGGATCCTTCAAGCTCCACAAAGATGCTCAAACCCACCCTTAACAGACAACCCCACGCCTGACAGATGGGCAAGGCTACGAGGAAGTGGGGGCAGCACCCTGACACCACCCACCCCGTGTGCACGGGCTCAATGCCACTGCCTCTAACAATCTGCCCCAGAGATACGCGTAACTGATGCACACGGCTGTTCGCTGTAGCATTCTCGGTGACAATAAAAGAGCGGCCACAACCCACATGTTCGTCAGCAGCGGACTGCTTGGATCACGCACGGTGCAGCCTCCAAACGGAATGGCACGCAGCCCGCGAGAGCGCTGGCGCCACGGTGTGCTGGAGCTGGGGGGGGGGGGCGGGCGCGGGGAAGGGCTTCTGCCCATCTCGGCTTAAGAAGTTCTCTCTGAGAGCCCTGGCCTTGATTCTCAACTTCCCCAGAGGAGGTGGAAAAAGACAGAGCCCCTAGAGGCAGGCAGTTCAAGCAGACAGAACAAACAAAAACAGCAGAGCATCGGGCCTAACTGGGGTCGCAGGTACCCTAACTGAGCCAAGCCAGCAGATGGGGGAGCTGAAGCGTGAGGTCCTCGAGCTAGCCCTTGGTGCTCAAAGAGGCGGCCCGCTCCGTGTCAGCCAGCCCGTAACCGAGGACCGGGCGCGCAGGACAGCACGCACCGTGCGGCCCCGTGCTACTCGTCAACAGGCGGCCCTACTCGATGCACTCCATGACATGTATCTGCAGGGTGTCCATATCGGGAGCCTGATACTGGCACTTGGGGCAACAGAAGTCAGGCGGCTCCTCGGGGGGGCTTCTCCTCTGGTTGGGCAGGGCCAGGTGGAAAGAGGGGTGAGCTGGAGAAAGAGGGGAAGCCGCAGAAAGTACGGAGGCCTGTCAGAACTGTTGGGTGTGGCTCCTGGAGTCACCACCACCGGCCCCTCCCCGTCAGGCCCCCCCGGGGGGGCAGTGCGCTCCACAGAGTAAGTCCGGGGAGGCGGTAAGGGGCTTTTGCTGGCACCCTCCCTCTCCACCCACCCTCCAGAGGCTCACTCACCTGGGGCAGGGGCTACGGGGGCCTGGGAGGCCTCCACGTGCCGCTTCCTCATATCTTCAATCCTTTGAAAAGAAAAACGGCCAGATCAACGAGGGCAAGTAAAGCTCCAAGGCGGGAAGAGGGGATGGACGGAAGGCGAGGGGCCGACAAGCCACGAGCCCTGCCTCACCGCTCACTGCGAGAGAAGGGCACCGGGTCCCAGTCCTGGGGCGGGGAGGCGGGGGGGACCCACCTGGCGGACTCCTGGCAGCTGGCCTTCAGGCGGCTGTAGTCCCGCTGCAGCTGGGCCAGCTGCTCCTGCAGAATCTCCTTCTTCTCGGCCAGCTTCTCTCGGGCCTGCCTCTCGGCCTGGAAGTCGGCCTTGTAGATGTCCGCCTGGCAAAGCCAAGAGAGGGGCACGCCTGCCATCCGTCGGCCATTCACTGGACACTCCGTGCTGGGGGACCAGGCAGAGCTGGCTCCTGCCCTCCCACAGCCCACAGCACAAGGGAAAGTCACCCGCACGTGCACCGACAGGTCGAGGAATGGCACGAGGGGCGCGAAGGGCTTCCAAGAAGCCACGGCAAAAGGACGCGAGGTCCCGGAGCCAGCAGGCCACAGAGGAGCGCGCTCACCTGGGCTTTTAGCACCGGAACGGTCTCCATCACTATCTTGTGCTGCTCGGCCTCTTCCTTCAGCTTGTCAATCACTTCCTGCTTGGCCACCAGGGCCTCCTCGGCCTGTTGCAGCTGCTGCTTCAGGTCCTCCAGCTGCAGTCCCTAGAAATGGGCAAGGGGGGGGGGGCTGCCGGAGCCCGAGCTGGCCCAGGGCAGGGGCCGGCGGCCGCTCCAGGTGACAAGAACCACGAGGAACGAGAGACCGAGGCCGGCCAGCGCCAGAGTGATGCCGACCACAAGACGTCGGTGCGTGCAGGGCCCAGGAAAGGCAAGAGGCTGGAGGGGGAACTGTGAGGTCAGCCGGTGCGACGTGCCTTTCCCAGAATCCCCAATTGCACAGTGCTCCTCCAACCCTTCAAGGGGCACTGCCAGACCCCCTCCTGAGGCCATCCCCTCCACACCGAGCGGGTCTCCTGCACGAACGCTCCACGACATGCCACCACTAAGCTGAGAGCCATCAGTCCTTCCACCCTGCCCCCTGGTCGAAGGTCTGCTGGTCCCTCACAGAGGCCCCCCGCCCCCGCATGCACACACACACATTACAAACGCACACATGTATGTACACGCGGACAGCCAAACACACCACGAAGCCTTCCTTCTGGAGACCAAGGGGCCACAGCTTTGTAACCAACCGTTCTTCACAGGGTCGGTTTTAGGCTTGACCCTTATAAGTCTCCCCTGCGTACGCTCACATCTGACAACATCCTTCGCAAAATGTGCTCGCTAGGAAACTGCGCCCAGTACAGATCTGATGAGAACAAACCAGAAGAGGGCTCCCAGCCACCTTCAACAGGGGGATGGAAACATTCCCAGGGCTTACCTTGGCTCTCAGAAATCTGAGCCAGGAGCCGAGCTGGTGATGGCTGGCAGGAACGACTGGCCATGGAGACAGGCAAGTTCCCAGCCCACAGAGAGAGCATCCAGAGGCCCAGCCCAGTCACCCATAGGCAGCAAACAGCACGGCACACAGATCGCTGTCTCCCCACGTCCTGCCCTGGGCTGTCACACCGCGAGCTTGACAAAGCTCTAGGACAAGTCTGGTATCCCTCCTGAAAGCCCATTCTGTCAACTCTTCAGATAGGGCCTTGAGTTCCAACGTCCCTAAATTTGGGGAACTAGGCCCCGAGTCTAGGCCACAGGGAGAGGAAGCAAGGCGGAGTCCTAGACAGTCCCAGGGACGTCTCCCCCCGTACTCACTCGGTTCCGCTCGCTGCTCACCACGCTGCTCTTGATGTGGCTGTCGTACTCCTGGAAGAGCTGGTGATAGGCCACCTGTAGCTGCGCCAGCTTCCGCCTAAGGAGAAGGAGCTTTTGCTGGAGAAACACCTCGTCCTGGCTCAGCCACAGGCTTCTGTGCCTCCCACTCCACCCTCGTCCTTCTTGTCACGTCCACACACCAGAAAGGGGGTGGCCAGGGTGCCTCCGGGCCTGGAAGGCCGTCAGCTCTGAGGCAGGCTTCACTAAATGCTCAGCATCCTTTTTTCTTAAAGCTAACATTTTTAAAAATAAGACAAGGAATGTCTGCAACACTGTGGAACCGCCTGCGCTCTTCGAAAGAGTCAGCGTCCCAAAAAACACAGAAAGGCGGGAGGACCGGCCTGGGTGCGAGGAGACTCAGAGGCATGCCAAGAAAGCCTCCCGGGGTCCCGGGCCCGATGCTGCCGACACGTGGGCCAAACGGCGCCGTGTGCACGTGGGCCGCGGAGCAGACGTCGTGGGACCGAGGGTGGGCCGGCTGGGTGTGACGGCGCTAGGGGCCGGGCCCTCGAAGGGCTCCTCGCCGGGGAGAGAGCCGCTGACGGCCCTCCGGTCCCTGTCGGTCCAGGGGGCGGGGCGCCACTCACTTCTCCTCCGAGGCGGCCTGGCGCTCCATGCGCAGCGCGGCCTCCACGCTCTGGCTCTGCATGCGCAGCTGGTCCACCTGCACGCTGTGCTGCTGCTGCAGGGCCTCCCGCTCGCTCTCCAGCTGCCGGGCCTGCTCGCTGGCAGCCCGGGCCCTGGCACAGGGGAAGGGGGAGGTCACGGCGGGGCCCCGGCCGGGCCGAGAAGCCCTGCGGCCCGCGGGTGCGGGCGCGCTCACAACGTCCCATCGATGCAGAACCGGTTCTGGGCGAGAAAAGGGGGAGGCTGTCCATGTCAGCATGGAAGCACCGTCATCAGAGACGGGCCAACCGCACAGGGCCGGCTTAGGGGAGTGGCTCTCTCCCTCCCACTCGGTGTTCTAGAAGCGATGAGGCAGCTGACCCGCCGCAACGGCTCAGCTGGAGCCCCCAGCGCACACACCTGGAGTGGAGCCGCGCCCCTGCCCGGCTTGCCTCTTCTCACCTGGACCCCACGCCCCCGTCCTCGCAGCCACGTCACCCCACAGCCCCCAGTCTCCCATTTCCACACTGCTCCCTAGATGTGCAGGCCCAGGCTCCAGCCATGTCATCCTGCTGGCCCAAGGCCTCACGTGGTCCTGTCTGTGGAGGCGACAGTGGCTCCTTCTGGGTGGGAGAGGCCACCGGGGACGGTCACTGCTACCACTGTCCAAATGCACGGAGCACACTGCCCTCTGTGATCTGTCCTGCCCAGGACACAGAAGGGTAGGAAGTCTGCAGCTCTTAAAACGGCCACGTGGGAAACCCTAGGTGCGAGCGAGGCCGTGTCCACGCTGTCCACCTCAGCATTTGAGTGCCAGACCACATCAAGAGGGACACGAAAGGACGTTGCTCAACAGCCCAGAATTGCTGAAGTAAACATTCGTGCGGGGTCGTTAACCGACCAAAGTTGCCTCTAGCTGTTTCTTTTCTGTACACAGAAAAAGACAGGCAGAAAAGACACCAAATTGTCCTACAGGTGATACACGTGATTTTAGAAAGCTAGACGTACAGAAGAGTCCACCGGGGAAAATACCAGAACATGACGAGCCAGAGGCCACCAAGCTCGGCCTTCTGATGCCTTTCCTCACTCGCGGTTGGCTTTCTGGATGGAAGCACGTTCACGTGGTCTCTCACCTGGCTCTGATACTGGAAAACTCGGGTCCGCTCCCCTCAGCGCCTTCAGGAAGGCGTCTTTGCCACCGCCCAGTGTACCCCAATCACCTCCTGCACCGGGAGAGCTGGACCCGCTGTCAGGGGGACCCATCTTTCTTTCTGCACGGCAGCACCTGGGTGGCGTGAGAGTGCGGTGGGGGGGGGGGGGGGGAACACCTGTGCCCTCTGACCCGATGACCCCGCTACAGGAAGCCCTCTGCAGAAAAGAGCAACCGGCAGGCCACTCACATTAGCAGAGCCACTTGCCAAGTCAGCCCTCTGGTGGCACCCGGGCAATGGGCTGGTACGAGTCCCTGAAACGACATGACACTTTGCCTACTGACAAGGGTGGTCCCTGCGCCTGGACTGTTCGCACGACTGGCTGGTTTATTCATAGCACCTGCTTTGCTAGGGGGCAGGGAGTTTGCTGTGTGCCCGGCAGAGGGGGCCCACGTGACCAGCGTCCAATAAGACCCCTGCTGCCGAGTCTTGAGTGGGTTCCCTTGGTCTCCAGGGATGTATCTGTCACTGCTGGAGAAGGGAGAGCTCTCAGCCGGCCCCCCACGGAAGGGGGGGAGGGAGCCCAAGGCGTGGAGTCCTTCACCCCGACCTGTGTCTTCTGTCCTCACGGGTCCTGCTGTGTGCCCTCTCCCTGTAATAACCTCAGCTGTGAGAGCACGGAGTACTTCTAGAGGATAACTGTGGATCACGGGTGTGCTCCTAGGGTCCCCCCAAAATGCTCCCTAAGGAAATGATCCAAGCTCCAGCAAAAGGTCAGGGAGCCCAGAAGCACCGCTGGGCTCCAGATTCTCCAAGCCCCTGTGTGCTCACACTCCACATTTTCCAGTCGATTCTCTCCCAGAGGAACCCCCCCCAGAGGCCCCGAAGGTGCCTCACTCTTCTCAGGCACCGCGACAGCAGCCCCTGGCGGGCTCTCCCTTCCCACTCACCTGCCCTCCAAAGCCTGCCGCTCTTTGATGGCGGCCTCCAAGCGACTCTGGCTCTCTTGGAGCTCCCCCAGCAAGGACGTCACCTGGGCTTTCACTGACGCCTTGTCCTCAGCCAACTGCTGTGTGAAAAAAAGCCACTTCCCATTAGTGATGCTTTCTTGCCAGCTGCCCACCCCCAGCGCCCCTGAGCCGCAGGGCAGCCTGCAGGCACTGAGACATCACCTAAGGGCTTCTCTCCTGCCCCCAGTGCCACCACTCATCTGGCCTCTCACCTCCAGAAGCTTCCCAACCCCAACAAGGCAAGTCTCCTGGGACCCCACACCCCCGAGCCCCTCCTCATCCCCACGGACGGTAGCATGGAGCCGCCTCGAGTTTCATGAGGCTGGCGAGCAGGCTGCGAGGGCGGAGCCGAGTGGGAATCTCTCAGCCTCTGAGACTTGCTGCCAACGGAAGGGAGACCTAAAGACAGCGTCAAAATACACGCTCCAGCCACAGGCTGAGGCTGCCAGAAGGAGCGCTGAGACGGACTGATGTGTTTCCAGAAGACCTACGCCAGTGACAAAACTCAAGAGCCGTTCATACGCCCTGAGGCCCATCCTCCCTCATCCAACTGTCCACACCAGGTCCCCTGCAACCTCAAGCCACTCAAGCCCAGGGTCGGCCTCGGTCCTCTGCATCCCGAACCCTCCAGAGCGAATAACACTCCTGTCCTCTGTACCCCCGCCCTGGGCTCCTGTGCGGGCACCACACCAATGCTCCTTCCCTTCTCTGCAGGGACTGTGGCCCAAACCCCCGGCTTTCTGCATATACATACCTGGGGCCGGTCTGCAGGCCTGCTGTCCCCCTGCAGGCTAACGGGACAGGCTCCTCCCATGAGCCCGGCCCGGCTGTCCAACCACCTGCCCCACGGGTCCATATCGGTGCCCATCAGCAGACCCCATCGGCTAGCGCCCACCCCACTCAAGGCCCTCGCCGGGGGCTGCGATGGCGTCCACCTGGCCTCCTCCTCCGCTCCCGCACCTGTAGGAGTCAGTCTCCTGGGTCTTCTCTAAAGAATCACAAAGCAGGGGGCTTACGACAGCAGGAATCTACTGCCTTCCAGTTCTGGAGGCCAGAAGTCCAAGAGCAAGGAGCGGGCAGGGTTGCTGCCTTTTGGGGGCTCTGCAGGAAAATCTGCGCCGGGCCTCCGTCCTGGCCTCAGAGGCCACCAGCGCTCCTTGGCCCATAGATGCTTTGCCCCGATCTCTACTTGTGTCATCTCGTGGCCATCTTCCCTGCGTGTGTTTGGACGGACCCGTCCTGATCCAGCATGACCACATCCTAACTATTATTTCTCTTTTTTATGAAAACTTTCTTTAACTTTTATTTTTGAGAGACAGAGTGAGTCAGAGCGTGAGCAGGGGAGGGGCAGAGAGACACAGAATCTGAAGCAGGCTCCAGGCTCTGAGCTGTCAGCACAGAGCCCGACACGGGGCTCGAACTCACGAACCGCAAGATCATGACCTGAGCTGAAGTTGGATACTCATCTGACTGAGCCATCCAGGTGCCCCCCCTTTTTTTTTAATTTATTTATTTTGAGAGAGAGAGAGAACATGTATGTGCAAGCAGGGGAGGGGCAGTTAGAGGGAAAGAGAGACTCCCAAGCTGGTTCCTTGCTGTCAGCACAGAGCCCGATGTGGCGCTCGATCCCACAAACGGTGAGATCACGACCTAAGCTGAAATCAGTCGGACACTTGACAGCCTGAGCCACCCGGGCACCTCTAACTTTACTACTTCTGCAAAGACCCTATTTTCAAATAATATCGCATTCTGACGTAAAGAGTGTAGGATGTGGACATTTGTTTTGGGGGGACACAATTCAACCCATAACAGTCCCCCCTACACTCTACAATCTACATGAAACCCAATAATGTCTCACACTAGCACAGAAGCCCCCACAGTCCCTGTCACACTCGGGTCAAAGCCCAAATCCTTCCATTGGCCCCACAAAGCCCACAAAACCAGCCCCTACCATGACTCTCCCACCCACTCCTCAGCCACTTCCACACAGCCTCAGTCATGTTTGCCTCTCGGATGGTCCCTGAAAATGACAGGCATGCCCCTGCCTCAGGACCTTTGCACATGCTCCCCCCCCCACCCGCCACAAAACATGCTCTCCCCAGATACCCGTGCGGCCCAGCACCTCACTGTGTTCTGGTCCTTACTAGAAGACACCTCAGTGAAGGTCTCCCCATTGAACAGTGCAAATTCCCCACACCACCTGGCCCGTCACATCGGCATCTCCACTTGGGTATCTAGTAGTGTTCTCAAGATGAACCTCTCTTAATCTGCACTCCTGATGGCCCCCAAAAACCAGTTCCCCCCACAGCCCTCCTTATTGTCGGCGGACGGCAAATCCATCCTCCAGCTACCAGCACAGAAACCCTGGAGTCCCTCTGGACTCCTGCGTCTCACGGCTCACATCCAACGCATCAGGAAACCCTGTCAAAATATATCCCGGATCTATTTGATGATACTGAGCGATTAACGTTGACCGTTCCGGGCAGGACAGTGGTATTGTGGTTATGTCTTTTCTAAGCCCTCTCTCACAGACGCATACTGAAATATTCACGGATGAAAGCACACAGCGTCTAGAACTTGCTTCAAACTAACGGGGGAGCCACTAGGTATGTACCCGATAATGGAAACACATGTCCACCCCCAAATGTTCATGGCAGCATTACCGGGGGCGCCTGGCTGGCTCAGTGGGAAGTCGTGAGTTGGAGCCCCACGTTGGATACAGAGATTAAGGAGATAAAACTTAAAATAAAAAATAAATACACAGCAGCATTACTCACAGCAGCTAAAGAGTGGAAATGAGCCAAATGTCCGTGAACTGATGAACGGGAAAACAAACTGTGGTATCTGCGTACGCCGGGATATCACCCGGCATGAAAGGAACAGCACGCGCACACTCACGCCGCAACGTGGATGAGCCTCAAAAACACCATGCAGAGTGGAGGAAGCCAGAGGTGAGGGGCACAGGTACACCCACAGACAGAAAGCAGACCAGGGAGTGCCAGGGGCTGGGGAGAGGACGGGGAGTGACTGCGAACAGGGGTGGGGTTTCTTCTGGAGGGGAGCGCGAGGCTGGGGAGGAGGAAAATGTTTTGGAACTAGTGGCAATGGTCCTACAAGTCTACAAATACGCCAAAAATACCACTGGACTCTATACTTCAAAAGGGTGACTTTTATGGCGTGTGAATTTTATCTCAGCAAAACCGTTAAAAAATTCCAACGTGTTGTTCTACTGGCTTCTCCAGTGACGGGCACTCGGGCTATGCCCAGGTTTTTGCTCTGCTCAAGGGACAAGAGCTTCTCGGAGATGCCCACCTTGGGTGAGGCTGCTCAGTCAGGGGCGACCTGAATTTTCAACTTGGAGAGAAAATGCTTTTCAGAGCTGACAGGCTTGTCAGCAGAGAAACAGGGCTACCGCAGGGGTCCTGGTCCCTGCCGGGAAACCAGCACCCTGTCACGGGAGCCGGGGCCGGCCGGTGGGGGCTCCCGGGGCTGCACGGACAGAGGCCCTGAAGGCACTTAGTAAAGAGCTGTGAGTCCATCTGTCCGAGGCTGTAATGGGCTGAATGGCAGCCCCCAAAAGATAGGTCCGCGTCCTAACCCGCAGAACCTATGAATGGGACCTGATTCACAGATGCAATCAAGTTAAGATGAAGCCGTACTGGAGGAGGTGGGGGAGGGAGACCCGATGACTGTCGAGAACTACAAAAGATGTCAGCACAAAACGACTTTGACTCCATCCGAAGCCCTGCACTCAGAGCCGATCTAGGAAAGCTCAGCGCTGCCAAAATTGCCTGTTCTAGCCATCACCAGACCTAGGCCCCCACCTCCGCTCACTTAGAGCATTTACTAAGAGGCCCCCCTAATGTGAAGCCTTCCTCTGTCCCTTTGGAACATCTGCGCACCTCCCACAACCCGGGACACTTTCTCAAGGGCTTGAGAACCATTCCCAGGGTCTGTGCGGGACAGAATGCTAACTTCCGTAACTGCCAGCTAGCCTCATGTATCTACACCGATGGCCCCTTTGTGAGTTTTCACTTGAGCCCCGGATCACTGCCCCTCCATCCCCATCACTCTTTATGTCGCCAGTCACCTCTGCAAATTACAGTGGAGCTCAGCTCATCCCCTGCTGTCAGTAATTACCAAATAAAACCCGTTCTCACCGCTGCAACTACCGTCCAGCTGTATTTCTCTCTGACCCTGGTGTCTTCATAAGAGGGGGAGGAGAGACACACGGACATGGGAAGAAGGCGAGGCGACCACGGAGACAGAGGTGGAGCGCTGTGTCCACAGGCCACAGGAGGCCAACCATCACAGCCATAAGTCAAGGTGGGGAAAGCAGCCTGGCCCAGGTTCTCCCTCGCGGCCTCCGGGAGGCACCCGTCCCACCCAGACCTTGCTCTTGCACTTCTGGCCTCCAGGACCGGGAGGCAGTACGTTTGTTTCTTAGAGCCACCCGGTCTGTGGCCCTTTGTTATGGCGGCCCCAGGAACCCGGCACACTTCCCTGAGGGCCCTGCCAGGCCGTCTGCGCCGACAGCGTGACTCCTGGTGGGGCCCCGGCTTCACGTCTGGGGGGCAGAGACTGGGGATCTGAGGTCAGCCACGCGGGAGCCCCGGGCCCACAGGACCGACCCCCACTGAGGTCCCCGGACGCCGGCGCTCGGGGAAGCTTCCCCGGCGGCGGCATCCTGCGCGCGTCGTCACGCGTCACCGCGGGTCGGACCGCACTGCCCCACGACCCCCCTGGCCAGGGACCCGGAAGCCCGCCCCCGGTCTGTCCCGGACCCCGCCCTACGCCCCTTTGGTCCTTGCTGACTCCCCCCTGTATCCTCTCACTGTAAGCAGCCATTGTAACGGCCGTAAGCACGAGTAGGACGGCTCTGCTGAGTTCCGTGGCCCTCCTAGTGCAGCACCGAGCCCGAGGGTGCTCTCGGGGACCCCTGACCCCAGCTGCCCTCTGGGAATGCTGGCGTCCCTGCGGTTTGCAGAATGCAGGCGGCTGGTGTCACAGGTGGCCGGCAGCCCCGGCCGGCTGGCTCCGGGGAAGGACCCACCCTGCCCCTCTGACTACCTTCTGGCATCTCTTCAGATGTTCCACCTCTTGCAGGGCCTGCTCCCTCTGCCTCCTCAGGTCAAGCTTCTCCAGGCTCAGTCTCTCCACCAGTTTCCTGGCTTCCTGGAATTTCTGCATGAGGAACTCCTTCTCCTTCCTCTGGCTGCCTTGGAAACGCTGCAGCTCCTCACAGCGCTCCCGAAGCATCTGGTTGCTCTGCCGGATGGCATCTGGCGGCAGAGGAGAGAGCAGAGAGGTGAGACCCGGTGGGCGCCCCACCAGCCCCTACCTGGGCCCATCACGGCACCCTCCCCACATGAGGCCTCTTACACAGACACGGCTTTGAGATGGTTCCTTTTATTTTACGTAACACTTTCAGCATCAATTACTCCTAAACACATCAGCTTCACTCAAATTTAGGCCAGCACCTAAATTTCTCCAAACACATCAGCTTCACTCAAAAGTGTCTGCCAAATGGCACTCTCTTTGTAAGTGACTCGAACTCATTCTGGCCGTCTGTACTGTGGCCGGGTCAGAGGCATGCCTGCCTGCCCTGGGGCGCTCAGTCACTGTCTTCGGCGGAGGGAAATCCTACCCTGCCTGCAGACTCCGGGAAGGCCACCAGGGGAAACTCCCTATGCCATCACTGGCTGCGGCCTGGGAGCGCCAGGTTTGCAGGTGGCCTCCCTGAGCTTTACCGTCCTCGTGTGCCTGTTCAACGGGGATAATCGCACCCACCTCATAGGACGCGGAGGGTTAAATGAAAAAGCAAAGTGCCCAGGGCACAATAAACACACAGGACACAGCCAGTACCCCTCTCACCAGGCCAAAGGATGAGCGTGTGCAAAGGCCAGACAGTCAGCAGAGGCTGAGGAAAGGAGAGCCACACACCCAAGGACACCCCAGGCAGCAGAGGACCATCGAGCGTTGACAAAACCGATCAGTGACACGTGAAGGTTCTAGCAACTACAGAACCATATAAGATAGGAACAGGCAATAGCTTCATGTCACCCTCTGGTCAAAACCCTTGACCAGCTAACTAGCGCCTCCGGACGGAACATTCTTTCACTCAAACTACAGTGGCTTTGGAGCCCGGCTCCAGAGTCACCTTCTGCACTCTCCCGTCCCCGTGTGACTTCTCCCCTGCAGGGCTTCCAGCTTCACTCGCCCGACTCCACCTGTTGTAATCCTGCTCGGTTCCCCACCTAAGGCTCAACTCATATGCGACTTCTTTTTCTACTGAGGTAAAATTCACGTAACATCAAATTAATCATTTTAACTATTTTAAAGTATACGGTAATTGAGTGGCTTTCACGTATTCACAAAGCTATGCACCCATCACCTCTAGCTACCTCTAGAACATTTCCACCACCACCCCCAAAAAGCCCATACCCACTGGCAGTCACTTCCCCTGGCCCCCAGCCTCTGGCATCCACTTATCTGTTCCTCTCTCTGGATTCACCCCTCTTGCACATGTCACATAAATACACTCCTACACTAGCTTAATGCAATTTCTTCCATGACATTTTCCCCCACACACATACACATTCCAAGAGAAGTCTGTGTCCTCTCCCTGCCCCCTCCTCCTTAGACACAATCATGGGCATTGTTGGGGAGCAGACACCTTCAGGGCCCTGGCGGTTTGACCCAGGACCTGACACAGAGCACCCATTTAACAGGAATGTGCAGAGCCGATGCTGTGTGGAGCCAACACACTGAACAACCGTGGGTCAGATGCACAGAAGCAATCCATGCAGCTTCAAGGTCTCTACCTGCTACTAAAGCCTGAGCTCCCTGGGTGGGGAGCTGGTGGTGCCATAATCCCTCTACACCCAGCCTGACAAACTGTCACCCCAAGTTCATCTTGCCAGAGCACCCTGCTGGGGACCAGCAGAGGCCACACATGTAGCTGTGGAAGGTGAGCGGTCTCCCTGCCCCCAACCTGGCCACCAGCTCTATGTGACCCCAACATAGCAAGGCATTTGACAACATTAAGGACACTGTTTGTTGTGATAACTGGAGGAGTGCTATTGGCATCTAGGGGTAGATGCTAGGGATGCTGCTCGATACTATGCAGTGACCAGGACAGCCCCTAGACGTCTAAGCGTGATTACAAGGCAGGGAGCAGGGGTAGGGTACTGTCACACGCCAGGCAGAAATGTGCCCCTTCCCAAGGGCGGCCACCCTGCCTGAGAGGCAAGGTGCAGGCCCCTGGGACCTGGAGAAGCTGCCGCACAATACCAGTGAGGACGCGGCAGATGAGCAGATGAGCGGGTGGGGGCAGTGACGAAGACAGACAGGAACTGGTTCCAGGTTCCAGGGGCCACCGCCGGGCCTGTGGTTACGCCCCGCACAAGCTGAACCAGAAATCCCCTTTCCCAAAGCAGCCCGCAGGCCCTTCCCAGGGCAGGCCGCGCCCCCTTTTCGGACCAGCCCACAGGCCCTCCTCGTGGCAGGCCACGCCCCCTCCCAAAGCAGCCCGCAGGCCCTTCGAGGAACAGGCCAAGCCCCCTTCCTGGGAGCCGCCCCCCTACTCCCAGGATAGCCGGTGCTTCTTGATGGATCAGGAGGAAGCAGAAAAGTCTGGCCCCGTTGGCCCAAATGGGGCAACTCAGAACGGTGGTTCTGGCTCCAGAGCTCCCGGTAGGGTCGGCCTGCACTGCTGTCCAGCTTCTCCCCGTGCCCACCCCTGCTTCTTCCCTGTCCTTCCCTTCCCTTCCCCAGGACTGGTCCTGTGTAGGCACACTCTAAATAAACTTCCTGCACGTTAATCTATACCTCAGAGTCCATTTCCAGGGAATTCCCTCCTCAAACAAAAAGGGAGGGTGGCTGAGTTTGAATCACTAGCTGGCTCTCAGGTGTGCTCCCACCCCAGACCCAGTAAAAGCAGAGGCACCAGTGAGGGGAGTAAGCCTCCCCCACCAACAGGGCTGGGACCTCTGACGTTTTACTCTGCACACCTGCTATCTTCCTCACCTCGGAGCTCTTGATTCTCCTCCACACAGCGTTGGAAGGTCTCAGGAGTGCCCTGCTCAGAAGGTAGGTGGGGCATAGCTGGCTTCCCCAGAGAAGACTCTTCACCCAGCACGTCCTGGTCCCCTGCCGGGCCGCCGCTGGGCTGCACCATCTCACACAGCTGACTCTTCCAGGGGGGCCTGCTCATCCAACAAGTCAGGGTCTGGAAGAGCAAGGCAGCAGAGGTGTCACATGAGACCCTCGCCGAATTCTCTTACCTTGAAGGACAGGGAGTGCAGTCTGTGCAGGAGTTCCAAGGCCACACTTTAAGCAGAATGCCAGGCACTGTGTCAAGTGTAATAGGATGCCAAAATGGGCTTTTCAGTCTAAACGGGGGATACACGTTCGTTCCAAAGGGAGGTGCAGGCCCATATGTGGGATTAGAAAGGCTATGTATGGCTCAGCACTTGTTATAAACTGTGTCTGGCACCTATCTCCAGGCTGTAAACTGAAATTAAGAATTTAGGGGTGCCTGGGTGGCTCAGTTGAGCGTCAGACTCTTGATTTCACCTCGGGTCATGATCTCGAGGTTCAATAGTTTGAGCCTCATGTCAGGCTCCATGTTTACAGCATGGAGCCTGCCTAGGAGTCTCTCCCCCTCTCTCTCTCTCTGCCCCCTCCTGCGCACGCACGTTCTCTCTCTGTCTCTCTCTCTCAAAATAAATAAACTTTAAAAAATTCCCCAGAGGGGCGCCTGGGTGGCGCAGTCGGTTAAGCGTCCGACTTCAGCCAGGTCACGATCTCGCGGTCCGTGAGTTCGAGCCCCGCGTCGGGCTCTGGGCTGATGGCTCAGAGCCTGGAGCCTATTTCCGATTCTGTGTCTCCCTCTCTCTCTGCCCCTCCCCCGTTCATGCTCTGTCTCTCTCTGTCCCAAAAATAAATAAACGTTGAAAAAAAAAAAAAAAGAATTACAAGATCTTAAAAAAAAATAAAAAATAAAAAAAATAAATAAATAAAAAAAATAAATAAAAAATAAAAAATTCCCCAGAGAGTGGAAATTAGGGAGAGAATTATTTTTGTAGGGAGGTATCAGTGTGCTGTGAATCCTAGCTGCTACATACACCTCCGAGCAGGAGTGAAGGGTTTTGGCCCCTTACCTAGTGTAGTGGGTTGAATGATGGCCCCCAGCAAGATATGTCCATGTTCTGACCTTATTTGGAAAAGGGGCTTTTTGCAGGTGTAAGTAAGCGAAGGATCTTGAGATGAGATCATCCTGGATTAGAGTGGCCTTAAGTCCAATGACAAATCTCCTTATAAGAGACAGAAAAGGAGAGACACAGACACAGAGAAGACAACGTCACAACAAAGGCAGAGAGTTATGTGGCCAAGAGCCAAGGAATGCCTGGAAGAGGCAAGACGGGTCGTCCCCTAGAGCCTGCGGGGGGAGCGTGGTCCTGCAGACTCCTTAATTCCAGAGTTCTGGCCTCCAGAGCTGGGAGAGGATAAATGTGTTACCTTAGCCACTCGGCTTGTGGTCGTCTCTCACAGCAGCTCTAGGAAATTAATCTGCCGAGTAAGGGGGGCTTCAAGGACACTGCTCAGAACCACATGAGTGTTCCCTGGAGCTGAGGGCTAGAATGGGACACCCAGTGTCTGCTGCGCACTGAGGGATCTGAAAGCGGGAGCTGGACTCGCAGCCTAAGAGAGCAGGCTGAGCTGCGCACACTCCCCCGTGGACCAGCCGGCAATGTGGGGCAGCACTAGCCTGGAGCCCTTATAAATTCCACCCAAGAAGACTGACTACCTGGAGGAGGAAGCCAATCCCAACACAAGCTTCCAGGAGCAGGCCTGCACTCAGAGAGGACGGCTTTAACGCTGAATAAACTATTACGCTGTTAATGCTCCCCTGAACGCCCCACTGAACCATCCATCCACAGGATGTGATGAGCCACCAGTCCTTCCCTCAGCTTCCAGAAAAGCGCACTCTCCTGGTTCTCCTACCTCACTGGCTGCTCCTGCTCAGGCTCTTTCACTGGATCCTCCTCACCAAGCCATCCTATCATGTTGTGGTGCCCCAGAGCTCTGTTCCGGGGTCTCTTCTCTAACATCGGTCACCCCAATACAGAGTTCATTCAGCCTCTCAGTTTCAACCCCCATCCTCTTGCTGACGACACCCAAACCCAGCATCTCCACTTGGATATCTAGTAGTGTTCTCAAAACTAACCTTAAAATTGCACTCCTGACAGCCCCCAAAAGCCAGTCCCTCCCCCCCCCCCACAGCCCTCCTTATTGTCAGTGGATGGCAAATCCATCCTCCAGCTACCAGGACAGAAACCTTGGAGTCCCTCTGGACTCCTGTGTCTCTCGGCTCACGTCTAACGCATCAGGAAATCCTGTCAAAACGTATCCCAGAATCTATTTGATGACAGTGAGCAATTAATACTATTTTAGGTGTGATAGTGCTATTTTGTTCATGTTTTTTTAATCCTTTCTTAGAGATGCATACTGAAATACTTAGGAGTGAAATTATACCGTGTCTGGAATTTGCTACTAGGTACCTATCTCCCCGGCAGAAACAAAAACACATGTACACACGCAAATGCTCACAGCAGCATTACTCACAATGGCCAAAGAGTGAAAATGACCCAAAAGTCCATCAACTGATGAGTAAAAGTCCAGCACATTCTCATGCCAAAAAATGGACCAGTCTTACACACATAACACTAAAAGAAGCAACTCACAAGAGACAACATATTGTGTGATTACATTTATGGGAAATGTCCAGAACACGCAAACCCATAGAGACAGAACGATTGGTGGATGCTTAAGAGCTGAGAGATAGGGGGTAACGAAGGTGATAGCTAACGAGGTGCAGGGTTTTTTTGGAGTCATGAAAATGTTCCGGAATGAGATAGTGGTGATGCTTACGAGGTGCAGGGTTTTTTTTGGAGTCATGAAAATATTCTGGAATGAGATAGTGGTGATGGTTGCACAACTCTGGATATACTACAAACCAGGGAGCTGTACACTTTAAATGGGTGAATTGGGTGGTATGAGAATTATGTCCCAAAGCCACTATTGAAAATAATAATAACAAGAGATGTGTGTGAGAAGCATAAATTAAACAAAAGTAGCCCTGGGGCGCCTGGGTGGCTCAGTCGGATGAGCATCCAACTTCAGCTCAGGTCATGATCTCGTGGTCTGTGAATTCGAGCCCCGCGTCGGGCTCTGTGCTGACAGCTCAGAGCCTGGTACCTGCTTCGGATTCTGTGTCTCATTCTCTCTCTGCCCCTCCCCCGCTTGTGCCCTGTCTCTGTCTCTCAAAAATAAATAAATGTAAAAACAATTTTTAAACAAAAGTAGCCATGAGTTGACAACTGTCAAAGCTGGGAGATGAGTACATGGGGTTTACTATTCTATTCTTTCTACTTTTGTACATCTTTGGACTTTTTCATAATAAAATGTTCAAAGCACCACCATCTCTCATCTGGATTACTGCGATAACCTCCTAAAAGGTCACCCTGCTCCTACCTCTTGTCCCCTATAATTTGTTCTCCCCACAGGGGCAGACTGGCCTAACAGGTAATTCTGATCACGTCCCTCCTCTACTCTGTTCCCTACCAGTTCCTCGTTGCCCTCCGTGTAAAAGCCAAGGTCCCTAAAACAGCCTGCAAAGCCCTCAACTGTCTGGTCCCTCATTGCTTCTTCTCCAAGTATTCTCCCCTCACACACTCTACTCCAGCTACAGTGGCCTCCTTGCCATTCCTTGAACACGCCAGGATGGCTCATCCATCCCCAAGTCACAGAAACGGTTTGAGGTCGGGTAGACATTAATCGTTTTGCAAAGCGAGGCACATGAAGTAAGACACGTAGCTGCCAAACTACATTTGAAGCCTTTTTAAAGAACTTAACCTCCAATGCAGTCAAGTTTAATGAACAGAAAATGTCTCGGAACTAGAAGAGTCATCCACAAAGCAGGGGTGTGGTCAGACTCCGCAGCGGTGGCGGAGGACGGAAACAGTCCCGCTCGCCAGCAAGGTAACCCGGCGCCTGCATCTGCCGGCCGCGGCCGGTGCGCTACAAGCAGGCAGCAGAAATGGGCCAGGCCCAAAAGGAAGGGGAAGCCTGGATGTCCGGGGGAGTCTCGGAGACAGCGGAACGCCCACCGAAAGTACCCTGTCTTCGAGAAGACGACCACACCTGTCAGCAGAGTCGGTCCGACGTGAGAAGCGCAGGAACAGCGAGCCGCGAGCACTCCTCGGGCCCCGGCGCTCCGAGAAAGTCCGGGTTCTGCGGTCACCTTTTCCTTCTCCCGCTGCCGAAATTCACACTTCCGGCTTCCGGTGTCGTAGCTGTGAGATCCGGAAGTAAAACACGCAAGCCCCGCCCCCACCCAGGAGCCGGCAGAGATGTGGCAGAGGCTGCTCCCGAGGGGAACCCGAGCCCGTCAGCCTTCGCCGGCCCACAGGACGCTCCCAGTGATATGCAGCACCTGGTGCTTTTCGGAGCATCGCGACCCACTCTCACCCTCGTCTCTCGGGCGGGGGTCTCCAGCCTCCAGGCGGTGGGCCGCCCCGCCCCCGCCAGGGGAGGAGCTAATAGGGAGCCTCCTGGCTGCAGAAGGCCCCGCCCTGGAACAGGGTCAAGGAGGTGTGGTCACACTGCCGGCGGAAGTAGACCCCTCCGCGAGGGTGCAGGGCCGCCCGGGACGGGCGAAAAAGCTGGATTGTAGGACCGGGCCGAGCTAGCGATGGGTACGCGGGCGGACAGCGCAGAGCTGCGCGCGGACCCGCGAGGCAACGAGGACGCGGCGCAGCGGCGGCAGGGACAGAAGGCGCCACACGGCCGGGAGGCGCGAGCAGGTGCCCAAGGGGCGGGGCGGGCCAAGGGTGGGAGCTTAGCGGGGGCGGGGGCCCCCAGCGTGGGATGCGCGCGCACCTCCCCGCGCCCGCTTTCCGCCCCGCCCATGTGGGGGAGGGGCACGTTGCGGCCCCGCCCACGCGCGTCGCCTGAGGCCGGTCAGCTCAGATTAGGCGCCCGCCCCCGCTAGTTAAATGAGCCGGCGGGGCACAGCCCCCGGAAACGGCCTGGGATTCAGGGGCTAGGAGCGCGGCGTTCGTCGGCTGTGAGACGCAGGTAACGTAGGGGCCAGGCGCCGCGCCAGCGGAGGAGCATGCTGTGCCGCGCGGCCCTTTGATTTGCCATGCTTGGGAGCGGGGCCGAATGGAGAGGGTTTAATTGGTCCCAGTGTCCCCTGCATCTCTCCGTTGAACCCCTGAGGAGATAGAGACCCTGAGAGGGGCGGCGACTTGCCGGCGTCTCCCAGCTTGGCCGGAGGAGCGCTGGAACTGCACCGTCGTCTGCGTGGTCTAACATGCTCCCGCTCATTGTGGAGTTTCCGCTGGAGTCTGGGGTGAATTGGTCCCAGGCAGGCTACGTAGCGCTCCAGCAGTTTTCCATAGTCCCGCAGAATTGAGGCTCTTGCTGGCATCCACCAGTGCTTTGAGTGTGGTAAAGTATGTATATTTTGTAGAGTATGCCATGAAAAAAAGTTGCCTGGATAGTATGGTGGGAGCCCAGAGCCTGCAGCTTCTAACCCCCCAGAGCCTGCAGTTTCTAACCCCCCAGCCGTCCTGTTCCCCAGCCATTCAGTGAGTGGTTTCAATAATCAGGCATCGCTGGGTGAGATCCCAAAGGACCCCTCCAGAAGCGGACCAAACTTCTCAATGCTCTTCTGTTCTGTGCCTTGTCAACGAGCCTTTCTTTAACCAGAGAGCATCATGGCAGAGCAGGTGGCCCTGAGCCGGACCCAGGTGTGCGGGATCCTGCGGGAAGAGCTGTACCAGGGCAATGCGTTCCATCGATCTGACACACATATCTTCATCATCATGGGTGCATCGGTGAGTCTCCCCGCGGGCCCCACATCTTAAACAGGCTTCGAGTGTGACATTGCCTCAGGTCCCTTCCTGCTGGGTCCCTGGGCTTTCCCAACTCATTGTCGTGGGGCCCCAGGGGCTCCGCTCCACTAGGCCCTCCCTCTTGCTCCTGCCCGTATGCCACTATCTTCCCAGTACCACCCAGTATAAGTGCACTGCCAGGTGGTCATGAAATCCTTGTGCAGCCATTGACTATAGACCCATGTCCTGGAGCGGGGGGGGGGGGGGGGGGGGTCCTTAGAGACTGCCTGGTCGGACTTCTTCCTTCACGGGGAAAACCGAGCTGCCGACAGGGGAGGCTGTTCACTTTGGCTCCTTTTCCAACCTCTTTGTGACTTGACAAATGTCACACAGTCCCAAAGGCAGGATCTGAGGCCCAAGCTCCACCTTGTCCCTCTCTACCACAAGTTTCCCCGGAGGGGGAAACACTCGACCCTCCTTTGAATACCATGTCATTACCCAAACTTCCACGGCCTGCTGAGGAGCTATGACCTGTCCCACCCCAGCCCATTGTATCAGCTGTGGAACTGCCATTTTGGTCCAGAAGGTCAAAGTCAGAGGTATAGCACATGAACTGGACATGATGGAGGGTGGAGACAGGAGGGGGTTGGGGGTGCCTAGTGGAGCTGTGACCCCCCAGACTAAAGCATCCCGCCGGTGTGCCCTGTGGAAACCAGATCTGCCGGGTGGCAAGGTGAGCTGCCAGGGTTTCATCTCCAAGTAAAAGTGATCTCTCTCCACTTTCCTCCTGGGCAAGACCGACAACCTGCTAACCATCCCGTGACAATTTCTGCCAGTAACTTGTACAATCTCAAGCAGGAATTCTAACAAAGTAGCTGACTCTTGACAGGGTACGCGTTGTCTCTCTGTGCCTTCCATGTCGAGGTCCCCTTAGCTCTGGAAGAGAACTTGGTTCTTTGTTCATGTATCATATGCAGAGCCTCTCCTTGCCAGCTTTTGTGATTCTGATCAGAACTCAGAAAGGGAGGGCAGGACACAGTGCTGCTGGGGGGAGCACTCTGTCAGAAGGTGGGGGGAGGGCAGGCCACCCCAAGCACTGTCCTCTGAGTCCATAACCCCAAGAGTAGGGGGAACCCGGGGACATGGGGCAGCGGGGAGCAGCCTTGGTCTCTACCCTGGCCCTCCTTCAAGGGAGCACGTTCTGCTTCGAGGAGCCATACCTGTATTGGCCACAGACCTTCCCACCTAGGACTCTGACCATTAGGCTGTTCGTTCAAGAAACAAGTTGGAGCAGAAAGCTACTCAGGATCGTTCCTCTTCCTTCCCCCGTCCATATAGCAGCCTGTCATAGGGCGCTCCACCAGCGGACCCCAGGCCACAATAAACGGCTTAGAACTCCAGGCCCTCAACTCTTAGATGCTTTATTGAGAGCATCCAAGCTTGCTGTGTGACTGGCAAGTGTCCTTCCTCTCTGAACCTCAGTGTTTCCACATAGCAAATGAGGCCTTTTGAAACAGATGTCAAGAGACTTGGAGCTGAGCTAATTCCCTGATTGCTCACTGCCTTCGCCTATGGCCAGCTTGGGGTTGAGCAACGTTTTTGCAATTGATAGGGTTCCCCTTTGCTCTCCTCTGCCCTAAGAGCAACATCCAGAGGCTTCCAGAGCAGAAATGGGAAGTGCCACTACAGCAGGGTGGGGTGGGGGAGGACCCCTTGTCCTGAGTTGTTTCGCCCGTCCTCCTGCTCAAGGGGGCTGGGGCCAGGCGGGTGGGCGTCCCGTGCGCAAGCAGCATCGAGAACAGCTCCCGCTGTCTGATGCCCGCCCCCACCCCTTGTAGGAAATAGAGCGGCACGGGAGACGCACTGTGCCACAGCCTGATTCTGGGAACCAGCAAGTTCCCTGCTCGTTCATCCATTAAATCGTAGTCAGTGGCTTCTCTGCAGTGTAGTGAGCACGGGCTCTGCCTTCTTTGTGTGATCTGTGTGCTGGGCCGAAGGGACCCAAGGAGAGTTGGTAGCCGAATAAGAACTCGTAGTGGCGCATGTGACAGAAAACGGAAACAGGCCCTTGTGCCCCCAGCCACCTCCGGGCACACAGTTCCCATGAGGAGGGCCTTCCGAGTGAGGTTTGCAGAGCCAGGGTTGGGGAGCACGCGTGCAAAGAGAGGAGCAGGTGCAGAGCCGCCAGTGGCCAGCAGATGCCCCAGGGCAGGCTGGGCCCACAAGGCCACTCTCTGCCCCTTCCTCCTTCGTCCCCTGTTTACCCACCCCTCGCTCTCACGCCTAGCTTCCTTGCTGGGAGCGTCCTGATGCTGGCTTACGGAGCTACCCAATAGGCTTTGAGCTGCTCTCTGTTCCTCTAGTGTGGCCGTCACCCCCTTGCTCAGGACTCCTGCGCCCAGCCGGGGAAGGAGTGGAGGTACTTACTGTACCCATCGGGAATGAAAGAAACAAGTTTCTCTTTACAGACCAGTGTCGGAGGGGAACCTTGGGCCTGGCAGGTCACCTCCTCTCCCAGCTGATAAGACCGCGGATAGGCCAGCGGACTCTCCCCCATAGAGGATGGAGAAAGGAATGGAGGAGCGGGAGAGAGAACAGGACAGGGAGTGTGCCTGGGCAGAACTGGCTCGCTGCAGGGTTCTCGGCGAGCCCCTCGCCTCTCTGGACCTCAAATCTCCCCACCTGGACCGCAAGGGCCATGGACTTGATGGGTGTTCGAGCCTCATGCCCGTATGACCTGGAAGCACTAGCGCCTCTCTCCTTTGGGGGCATTTCTGGGCTGCCTTTCCCCCTTGGGTCGATAAGATTCTTGCTGTGTCATGATGACCTTGGCACTTCCCCAGAGGCCTGATGATTCACGAGCCCCAGGGTGTAAGAGGGAGGCCCTTTTGTTGGTTTTGCAGCTGAGCCTACCTACCTCGGCAGCCCCCAGGTTCTCCCCGGCTGTCAGGAGCCAACTGGGCCCCAGCCAGGGCCCAGCCTCCACCCCAGGAGTCCAGGCAGATCCTTGACCCAGGTGACCCTCGGGGGACCTGGGTGGCCCACCCCTGCCAGGCCTCCAGCTGGCAGCCAGCCTGTGAAGCTCTCTGCTGTACCCTCCGCCGTAAAATCCTCACGCAGAGATGTCGGCAGTGGCTCGGGTTTATAACGCTAGAAGCTGAGGTCAAGCCTAGGGGGCAACACGCAGGTGGTGGCCCCCGCTGCACTCCAGCAGGGACAGATGTTGGTACCTGGAGGTCTTAACGAGGGCCGCTTCTCCTGCTAGGTCACCACAGGTGTCGGGGCAGCTCTTTCCCCACTGTGGTTCTCAGGCAAAATGAGGGGGTTGGGAAAGACGAGACTTCCAACCGCATTTCACCTGGAGTCCCTGTGCTCCATCCCCCCCACCCCCCCTCCCTCCCGGCTCATGGCGTGCTTTGATTTGGTCGATGCCTTCCCACGTTCCTTCTTGCAAAGGAGGCCGGTCTAGGCTGGGGGGGGGGGGGGAGGGCGGGCCACTTCCCTGGAGCAGCCGCCAGGACCCCCTACCACTGTCCTGGGTCCCACCTCACCTCTCCCGTGCTTGACGTGGAGCCCAGCAGGCCTCTGGTCACAGGGACTGAGCTGAACAAGGCAAGCAGGTTCCGTTGCTGGTTAATCCCAAGGGGAGCAGCAAGAACAAACAGCTTAGGGTGTTGGGCACCGTGACTCAGCAGACAGGAGGCTAGTCCCCTGCCACCAATCCATTGCCCGCAATCTGTCCCGATTCCTGTCAGCCTACTGGAATTTGATCGTCAGCAAACATCACCTGCCACAAGGAAGGTCGGGAGGTGTTTGCAGGCCGTGGTTCTGATTGTTTCTCCCGCGGGCTGGTCCCCAGCAAACCGGTCCTCTCTGGAGCATGCAGGGCTGAAGTGACCTGAGCAGTGTCTCCCCCCAGCCCCACTGATGGGTCACTGTGAGGAGTGCCGTAACGAGGGCTGCTGGGCACTGAGGGACGTGGACAGGGAGCTTACTTCCCAGGCTGGGGGTTGGAGTGGGACCTTGAAAGACCAGCGACAGAAGCCATCTGAAGGTGGCAGGTACAACAGGGACCCACACCAGATTCCTTGGGGGATCGATTGTGAACAGGAGACGTGGGCACGGGCACCAACACAGGGAACCCTGGTTTGAGAACCACTGACTTTGGGAGTTTGGGGTCCCATTGGAGCCTGGAAATGACACAGGGAGATGACAGAAACTTGCCTGCGTGGGGACATCGGGTCACCCAAGGAGCAAAGAACAGGAGGAAACTGGAGCAAACAGGGCACCCTTGAGCCTGCACCCGCCCCCACCCAGAGTCGGGGTCTCCCAACCAGGAGCCCGCTGGGTGCCTTCCTAACTGCTTGTCTCTTGCAGGGGGGAGCATTTAACCAGGCCAGAATTGCTTTGGTTCTGGTCACGTGGCTTCCATTTTGCAGCTGTTCATAGAAATGAGTTTATCCAGTAGTTACATTGCTTCTGAAAGGTAATTTCACATTGAATATTTAGGTCCTCGTCCCTGGAGTTAGTTTCTCCGCCTGGGGCAAGTCCAGTACACCCCAGCCTGGCTTCCTCTCTCCCCGATGATTGGCAATGCTTGGCGGAGCGCGGGTTCCCGCCCGGGGCCCATCCCACGCTCTAATTGTAGGGCACACAGATGAAAGGGCTCTCTGCTTCTCTGTTCTTCCGGAGCCCATGACCGTTCTTGCCCCTTCCTCTTCCACCTGGAGCAGAGAATTCCTTTGTTAGCTTACAAAATTCAACCTTGTTGGAGCGGGGAGAGAAGGAACTCGGTGATTCTTTCTGGGGTGGGGGGGGGGTCCTCTTGAATATCTGGGATGCGCCACGCTGTGGCTCGAAGCTGCCTTGTGTTCAACACCCTTTCGTTTTGGAAAATCTCGCACATCCACAAAGTAGACAGAATGACGCAGCGAATGGCCGCCGGCCGCTGGCCGGCTCCCGTGACTTTCTGCCCTTGTTTCGCCCATTCCCCAGCCTCTGCTCGACTGTTGCATTGAGGTTTGGTTTGGTTCGGTTCGGTTTTCAGGGTTTGTTTCTTAGACGAAATCTAAATGTTGACTGAGCATCTGGGTTGTCCCGAGCGCGGGGCCACCGCGAGTTAAGGCTGCCGTGAACGTCCGCGTACGGTTTGCGCCGCCTCCTCTCCGGCGCTCGGCGCTGCCGGTCGTTCGGGTTGCAGCCGTTCCAACAGACGTGAAGCAGCATCTGGTGGTTTAACCGCGTTTTTCTGCCCCCTGATGACCTCGCACACTTGCTCACGTGTCTGTTAGCCATTCGTTTCTCTTCCTGGCCAAGTATCCGGTCGATCTCTAATTGCGTTGGTTTCTTATCTTCCCGTAGGAGTAAGTTATATATTCTGGGTCGTAGGCAGAGCTTGCCTCCGGACGGGCTTCCCTCTTGCTGGCGTTTCGGTAGGGCCCCCTGGTGAAGCGCCCTAGTGCACGGGTCAGGGTTTGGTACTGTCGGGGCCGAAAGGTTTGTGGCCGCGATCCGATTTCCTGTGTGACCATCACCCACTCAGGTCCCTGTCCATTTGGATGGATTGGATTTTTCTAGAAATTTGTCCATTTCGTCAAAGTTGTCAGACATGGCGTGAGGTTGTTCATAAAATGCCCTTTTGTGTTTTCCTGACTGTGCTTTTGTCCTGTTGCACTCCTAATTCTTGGTGCGTTTTAGAAAAACAGTCTCGCCAGAGGGTTGTCTGTCTTCATTAGTCTTTTTAAAAACCAACTTTTGGCTCTGTTGATATATTTTTTCGGTTTGTTTTCCATTTTATGAATTTTTAGTTTTCATTGTTTTCTGCCCTGTAATTTGTTTGGCTTTAAAATCCTCTCGGGCCGCACGGGTGGCTCAGTTGGTTGAGCATCCGACTTTCAGCTCAGGTCATGATCTCACGGTTCGTGAGTTCGAGCCCCACGTTGGTTTTGCTGCTGTCAGTCCAGAGCCCACTTCCGACCCTCTGTCCCCATCTCTCTGTACCCCTCCCCCATTCACACTCTGTCGCAAAAATAAACAAATATTTAAAAATAAAATAAAAGTTCCACTGTCTTTTGTCTGATTTCTTAAGTCTGGCACTTAGCTCTTTAGTCCCAAGCTAATGTCAGCATTTCAGGCCATGCCTCCTAGGTTTTCATATATGCTACTTCTGTTGCCGTTGGGTTCTAGAGTTTTCAGGTTTCCTCATTTAGCCTGTGGGCTGTTTAGAAGTGGGCTATTTGAAGGGTGCCTGAGGGGCTCAGTCTTTTGAGCGTCTGACTTCGGCTCAGGTCATGATCTCCATGGTTGGTAGGATCGAGCCCCGTGTCAGGCTCCATGCTGACTTTGCGGAGCCTGCTTAGGATTCTCTCCTTCTCTCTGTTCCTCCTCGACTCGTGCTTTCTCTGTCTCTCAAAATAAATAAATAAACTTTAAAAAAAAATGGGCTTTCTGAAACTTTTTTTATTTTCGTTTTAGAGAGAACAGGCGTGCACACGTGAGTGAGCAAGGGAGGGGCAGAGGGGGAGAAAGAGAATCTTAAGCAGGCTGGGTGCCTGGGTGGCTCAGTCAGTTGAGCATCCGACTTCGGCTCAGGTCATGATCTCGCAGTCTGTGAGTTCGAGCCCCGCGTCAGGCTCTGTGCTGACAGCTCGGAGCCTGGAGCCTGCTTCCCATTCTGTGTCTCCCTCTCTCTCTGCCCTTCCCCTGCTCATACTCTATCTCTCTGTTTCTGTCAAAAATAAATAAACATTAAAAAATTTTAAAAACAAAAGCAGGCAGCACGCCCAGCATGGAGCTTGACACAGGGCTCGATCACAAGACCGTGAGATCACGACCTGAGCCGAAATCAAGCGTTGGACACTCAACCGGCTGAGCCTCCCAGGCACCCCGGAAGTGGGCTCTTTGGCCGGGGTTTTACTGCACTTGCACCTGAGACTGGAGACCATGGTTTGTGTGGTCACGGGGCAAGCAGGTCGGTGGACGCTCCTCCTGGGATGAGGTCCATCCGCCCCAGGGCAGGGTGGCTACTGTGATACAGGGGTGCTGTCGGCCCAGGGGCAGGGTAAAGGGCTAGCGCAGGCTCTAGTTCCAGCTCCTCTCGCTACTTAGAGGGGCGAGACAGGTATACTTGTAGCTGAGCGGCGACCCTGGGCGAGTGCCCCGGTCTCCAAGGCGAGACCGTCTAGGCACTGCCCCCAGCTTCTCCTAACCGTGCCTGTTCCCTCTGCCGCAGGGCGACCTGGCCAAGAAGAAGATCTACCCCACCGTCTGGTAAGCATATCCCGTACTGTCCCACTGCCCCCAGCCCTCCCGACCCTCCCCGCCCTGGCCACAGCCGTGCTGTGCCCTCAGGTGGCTGTTCCGCGACGGTCTTCTGCCCGAAGACACCTTCATCGTGGGCTACGCCCGCTCCCGTCTCACAGTGGCTGACATCCGCAAGCAGAGCGAGCCCTTCTTCAAAGTGAGTGGCGTCTGGGGTCTCCGTGAGGGACATGCCCCCTTCCCATCCCATCACAGGATGCCCTTTCTTCCACGTACTCCTGCTCTCTGGGACAGGACCCTTTGTCCCCTGCCGTGGCCAAGGCCAAGGCCTTGTTAGGAAGATGGCTTGGAGGCGCTCATGCCCTCGCAGTTGTCATCCTTGCCTCCCCCCAGGCACGCACACTGCCCTGGCACACTGGTGCACAAAACCCTGCCGGCCCGAGAGCCCCATCTCCCAGTCCCCCTCTGACCCAGATATACCAGGTCCCCCCTGCTGCGCCCCCCTCCCCCCGGGGCCAGGAGCCGAGAAAGTCTCTTCACCGCAGAAATCTTACAGATCTGCCTTTCCCAGCACACCGCAGTTTGGTGTGGTGACTTGGGAGACAGATCTCTCTCCGGTGTGTTTCTCCCAGGTCACAGTTTCCTGGACTCTAACTTGTGTCTTAGGGCACAAGACCCCCAGGGGTGACCGCTGGGCCCCAAATCTTGCAGTGTTCATGCTGCCTCAGCCTCCCCCCTGTGGGCATGCAAAGCTGACAGGATGGGGGTGTACCCGGCGTGGAGCTAGGATGGCTGACCGCTGAGGGAGCCCGCCCTGGCCGTGGGAGGACAGAGCGAGGGCTGGTGAGGGGCAACGTCCCTGGCTCCGTCTTTCTCAGGCCACGCCGGAGGAGAAGGCCAAGCTGGAGGAGTTCTTCGCCCGCAACTCGTATGTGGCTGGCCAGTATGACGACGTGGCGTCCTACAGGCGCCTCGACAGCCACGTGAATGGCCTTCACCAGGGGCCGCAGACCAACCGCCTCTTTTACCTGGCCTTGCCACCCACGGTCTATGAGGCGGTCACCAAGAACATCCATGAGACCTGCATGAGCCAGACGTAAGGCTTGTCTTTTGCCCTCCCTGCCTGCCAGGTGTGCCCTGTGCTGGTCTGGCCTGCCCTGGCGGTTGTCCAGAGCCCCTGGGCCAAACTAGTCTCCGGAGTCAGAAAAAGGTGGTGACCCTTGTTTGTTCTGCACGTGAATTACCTCTCCCCAGAAGGCGAAAGGGTATAAATGCAGGTGCTTTGTAATAGCATTTACTGAAAATGCTACCCCACTTGTTTACCCTGGAGATCCTCGTGCCCCTCGTGGTCCATCTTGCTAGAAATCCAAGTTTCCTTGGCAGCTATCCCTGCCAGGACCACAAGGTGGCAGTGTTGCTCCACAAAACTCCTGCTGCTGGTTCCTCGTTCTCTGGGTTTTTTTTAGTGCTTTCTAAGGTCACCTTCGTGGCCACGAGGTGGCAGCATAGCTCCACAAGCATGTTGCTTCCTATAGAACACCAGTCCTGGCAGTGCGTCCTTCCCAAAGGCAGTCGTCTGTTTCACTTTGCCTTGGTTTTGAATGCAAAATGCCACGTTAGCTGTCCGTGGGAAATAGCAAAGAAAGGGACCTTTATTCATTTTAAACTCCATGGAGACAGCTGTGCCCCTGACATCCGCTCCCCGCCCCATCCCCCAGCTAGCTCCCAGGCCACTCCTGAAGATCCAGTGTGGGGCTGGAGGGGAGCGGGATCCGCTGGACGGAGCACTCTTGCTAGTCAGCAGCGGGTCGGGCCGGAAGGCTTCCGAGGAAATTTTGAGTGTGGCATTGAGGGCTGCAGACGACAGCTGTCCTCGGGTCTGGGGGCTGTGTGCCAAGGTGGGGCAGGAGGCCTTGCCTAGCAGAGCTTCACTGGTCATCTGAGAATGCACAGGGGAGGCAAGGCTCTGCCTCTCCTTGAGAAAGGGACCCTGGGGGGTGACAGGGTTCTGGCCCCCGCTCCCCCAGGACGGGTATGGGGTGATGTGGCTCTGGGTTCCCACAGAGGCTGGAACCGTGTCATTGTGGAGAAGCCCTTCGGGAGGGACCTGCAGAGCTCTGACCGGCTATCCAACCACATCTCGTCCTTATTCCGTGAGGACCAGATCTACCGCATCGACCACTACCTGGGCAAGGAGATGGTGCAGAACCTGATGGTGCTGAGGTCCGGCCAGGGCTGGGCAGAAGCCATGCAGCTGGGGAGGCGGGGGGGGGGAGGGGGGAGGGGGGGCGGCCGGGGCGGGGCCGGGCATAGGGAGGGTCGGGGCCGTCCCAGCCTGATGTTGCCCTGGCGATGCGGTGCCACCCTCCACCGTGCGCCTCCTGCAGATTCGCCAACAGGATCTTTGGTCCTATCTGGAACCGGGACAACATCGCCTGTGTCATCCTCACTTTCAAGGAGCCCTTTGGCACCGAGGGCCGTGGAGGCTACTTCGATGAATTTGGGATCATCCGGTGAGAGCCTGTCACCCTCCCTGTCCTGGGGGCTTCTCCTCCCCCCTCCAGGTTCACATTCGTGGGTGGGTGTGTGAGTGGTCAGTGGTGACCGTGAAGTGATGGTTCACTGTCTCTTTCCTTGACTTGAGGTGACGTCCAGGGGTAGCCGTGGGCTCGGAGCAAATGTCATAGCTTGTTGCTAGCAAGCCACGTCTGAGGTGCCATGTGCCCGGGCGCGGCCGACGGGGAGGGGCTGGGGTGAGCCCACGCCTCCCCCCTTCCTCCCAGCCTGGAAGCCCCTGACGTGCGTTGCGCGCACTCTTTCCTCTGCAGGGACGTGATGCAGAACCACCTCCTGCAGATGCTGTGTCTAGTGGCCATGGAGAAGCCCGCCTCCACTGACTCGGACGATGTCCGCGATGAGAAGGTGGGTGCAGGCGCACCCTCCTGGTCCCTGCTGCCGGCCCAAGAGCAAGAAGCCCAGGATGTCACGTCCCAGGACCGATAGGACCCGTGGGCAGTTCGGCGCTTAGCCTCTCCCTCAGAAAAGAGGAGAGCGGGTCCAGGTGGCCCCAGAGAGGCCTTGGGTGGGAGGCCACGGCCACGCCCCTCGGCAGGGTGTGCGCAGCTGGCGGGGCACCAGCCCCTGTCCGCACAGACCAGGCAGCCCTGCGGGAAGCCCACCCACGGTCACACGGCCGCCTCAGGCTGCTGCCGTCTGTCCCCTGCGTGGCTGCTCCACCCCGGTACCCAAGGAGCTTCCCCCCCCGGTTCTCTTCCAGGTCAAGGTGTTAAAGTGCATCTCCGAGGTGCAGTCAAAGAACGTGGTCCTGGGCCAGTACGTGGGCAACCCCAGCGGAGAGGGCGAGGCCACCAAAGGGTACCTGGATGACCCCACGGTGCCCCGCGGCTCCATTACTGCCACCTTTGCGGCCGTTGTCCTCTACGTGGAGAACGAGAGGTGGGAAGGTAGGTGGCATCTCCGGGCCTGGCGGGCGGGCCGGCGTCTACCCAGGGAGCCCTCGTTCCCGGGGTGTGACCCGCTTGGGCGCGGCAGCCAATACACGTGGGGCGCCAGGCCCGAGGGGCGCTGGGCGGGAGAGGCCGCCTCGCCGCACACGTGCGTGCTCGCCTTCACCCCCACGTCACGCTCGTTCACACAGCCCCCGCCTCACCCCCTCTCTCGCCCCCTCACGCGCGCTCAGCCTGGGCCGCTGGGGCAGCGGGACCTGAAGTCAGCTCCGCCCCAACCAGGGGTGCCCTTCGTCCTGCGCTGCGGCAAAGCCTTGAACGAGCGCAAGGCCGAGGTGCGTCTGCAGTTCCGCGACGTGTCCGGAGACATCTTCCAGCAGCAGTGCAAGCGCAACGAGCTCGTGATCCGCGTGCAGCCCAACGAGGCCGTGTATACCAAGATGATGACCAAGAAGCCTGGCATGTTCTTCAACCCTGAGGAGTCCGAGCTGGACCTGACCTACGGCAACAGATACAAGGTAGCCACGCGCCCTGGGGCGGGGGGGGGGGGGCGGCGGGGGGCGGCCGGGGGTGGGGGGTGCGCGTGCATGGGCGGCCTGAGTACGACCCCCTCCCCGTAGAACGTGAAGCTCCCCGACGCCTATGAGCGCCTTATCCTGGACGTCTTCTGTGGGAACCAGATGCACTTCGTGCGCAGGTGAGGGGCGGCCCCGGGGCCCACAGGGCAACCCGCTCCCCCACTACCCCGGGAACGACGCCAGAGCCACCCTATGTCCCCTCAGTGACGAGCTCCGGGAGGCCTGGCGGATCTTCACGCCGCTGCTGCACGAGATCGAGCGCGAAAAGCCCCAGCCCATCCCCTATGTTTATGGCAGGTGAGGCGCTGGGGCACGGAGGGGGGGAGGATGGGCTGGGGGGCAAGGGACACGGGGGCCAAGGGCTCCCTCACATCTCCCCTCTGCCTGTCGCTCTCTCAGCCGAGGCCCCGCGGAGGCAGACGAGCTGATGAAGAGAGTGGGCTTCCAGTACGAGGGCACCTACAAGTGGGTGAACCCCCACAAGCTCTGAGCCCCAGGTCCCTGCCCCACCCACCGTGGCCCTGTCTGTCCTGTTCCACCCGCTCGCCCGCCACCCCGAGCCCACGTCGGGAGGGCTTCAGGACCATAAGTCTCACATTCCTGGCCCCTGGCCACCCTGCCCGCTCTGTGCCGCCTGCCACCCTGGGCCTAGCTACATTCCGCAAGCACCACGCACTCAAGACTCGCGCCGTGACCATCCCTAGCTGCCACCAGCCTTTCCTGAGCCACCTCTGTCTGCGGGAGTGAGCCCCAACAGGAGGAAGTGGCGTGGCTTCTCTGCCGGTCTGGGGCTGCTCCTACCAGGACAGGAGGGAGGGATGGCAGGGAGGGGCGGCGGGCAGGCCACTCCACACTCCGCCGGCTCTGAGCGAGCTCCTCAGAACAGGGGCGGGGCGGGGGGCGAGCGCTTTCTCACCGGTCTCGGTGCCGCTTGACATTCCTGGTCACCTGCTGGGAGGGACCTCCGTGCCGCCCCGCCGTCCCGGGTCATGGGCCCCCTGAATGTCCCTCCACCCCACCGGCTCCCCCCGCCCCTCCAACTCCGCACTCCACGGCCCACGCACCTACGGGGGCCCCCTCGCCACTGGAAAAGCAGAAACAGCAAGGGGCACTCACCGTCTCAGCCCCCTGCCATTAAATCCACAGACAGACCCGTCTGCTCCCTGGTTGTTTCCTTCCTGCCACTCGCAACCATGGAGGAGGCCACCTGCGCCTGATGCTGGCCCGTTTGGTGGAGGGCCCGGGGCCGCCCCATTTTTGTCACCCACTTCCCTCCGCAGCGTGGGCTCGGGGACCTAGGCCGTCAGCCCTGACCCCGGGTGTAGCTGTGGCCAAGCCCTGCGTCCCAGCTGCCTCCTGAGCCCCCTGTCCCATCTGTGCTCTTCACTCTGCACCGAACGCTTCCATGCACTCGCTGCCCACGTGGGCATCCGCCCTGATGACGTCCCCGCCCCGGCCGGCTCGCTTAGCAGAGCAGCTGGGGGCCGTGTACACACGCCGCCGGTGCATGCTGGCGAGCGGGATCTGGGCACGAGAGGCAGAGGGGGTGCTGGGGGAGGGCGCCTGTAACAAGGCACCACGCCCTATGGGGTGGGGGGAGCATAAGACAATAGACTTTTATCCTGTCACAGTCCTGACGCCAGAAGTCTGAAACCCGCGTGTTGGCAGGGCTGCGCTCCCTCCGAAGACTCTAGGGGACGACCTTGCCTCTTCCGCGTGCAGGTGGTGGCCAACACCCTTGGCCTTCCGTGGCTTGTACACACATTACCCCTGTGTCTGTCTGTGTCTCCACACGCCGCCTGGTGTCTGTGCATGTACGGCTCCTGCTTTCCCTCCCGAGGACACCAGTCTTGTTGCATGCGTTCAGGGTGCGCTCGGCTCCAGCACGGCGTCAGCCTGGCTTCCCTTGGTTATCTCTGTAAACGCTCTGTTTCCAAACAAGGCCATGTGCCAAGGATCCAGGTGGACACAGATCAGGGGGACCGCTGTTCATCCCAGTACACTCCCAACAAAGGCAGCAGCCCCCAGTCTTTTCTGCCACCTCCCCCAGCTCCGCTCGGCTGAGCCACAGGGACACGGCAGGAGGCGACACTGCAGTCCCTGCACTCGTGGCCTGGGTTCCACTAGATGCAACCAACCAGAAACAGAAGGACACCACGATCAGGTGCTGGTACATTTTGCGGAGGGAACAAGGGGCCCAGAAAGACACCAGGGGAGGAAGGTTCCACTCCCAGGGAGGTGAACATGTACCCCGGGGCCTTGCGGCTGGCCTGCTCCCTGTTCCGGGAGGGAGAAGGCCCTCAGGCTGTTGAGGGCATTCAGCTGTGACCCCTCCCTCCAGCTTAACCCGTGCCCCACTTGGGAGGCAATCAGTTGCCCAGAGCTTTTCGGTCCAACCGTCTAGGCCCATTCCTGCCTGCCACCGAGGAGAAGCAGCCAGCCTTAGCTCCTGCATAGCCCCCTCGCCCGGAGCTGGGATGGTGGTAGCTGGGAGCCTGGGGAGGGAGAGGCCAATGGAGTGCAGTGTGGCGGGCAGATTGCTGACTGCGGGGGGACAAACCAAGGCTCCCACCCACGACTCTGCAACAGCAGTACGGAGATGAAGAAACTCCAGTGGTGGGCTGATCTGTGCCCCCCACATATGCTAGGGTAGTAGGTCACCCCTGGACACATGACCTGCACCCTAGGGTGCCGTCTCCACCCTCCCACCCCCTCCTGAAGCCAGGGAAAGTGGCACACCTCCGATTAAGGAAGGGGGGAGGTCACCGAGTTCACTGGAATAGGGATAGGATACAGACAGATCACAGAGCCTTCAGTGCCAGCTGGGTGGGAACTGGACCTCAAAACCTGTCCTGCCCCAGGTCCATGCAGAGAAGCTGAAGACTCCATGTGGACAGGATTGTAGGCCAGGCTTCAGCCCGAGGGCAGTGGCGTTCACCCTTATTTCTAGTGCCTGTGGCCTCCTGGAGAGGGGGCAGTGGCAAAGGCTTCCCCAGGAGTCAGTGGGGGCCAGCCTGGGAACTCACAGGCTCTCCTGTAACACTTTGGCTCCCACGTGGCTACAGAGAGTCTTTGTCCTTGACAGTGATGGGAGGATGAGCTGAAATGACAGGAGAGGGCTGGGCCCAGGGATGGTGGCCCGGAATGGGGCAGAATGGGTCCCTCCCTGAAGATACGGCCCGTGCCTTCCCCCTGCTTCCCCCCAGGGGGTGCTGCCCTGCCTACTCCAGAGGAAGAGCCCTCTAAGTCCGCTGCTGCTGCCCTGGCCCATCCTGCAAACCTCAAATCCTCAAAATATGGATATGAGGATAATTTCAAGCCCTTGGTGATGGGGAGGAGTCAAGTAACTGAGTGTGCGGGAGTCCTTCCTGACCCCTCAGGGATCTTCAAGTTCAGAGTCCTTCGCAGTGCCACACAGGCATTCATAGACTGAGGAACCCAGCAGAGCTGGATTCTGTCGACAGTCCTCCTGGGTCCCCAGGTCCCCTGGGGACCGTGCTGGCATGGCACGACCAGGGAGGGTGCTCCTGGGGGGATCCACACAGGGGCAGCAGCAGGAGGCCAAAGTAGAAGAGGGACACAGCTCCAGGGCCAACAGCACATGATGACCATGTGTGAGCCCGGAGGGAGGAGTGTTGGGGCATCCCAACCTCATCGTGTTCTGAGTGTCTCTCCTGCGACAGGCACATGGGCCCAGGTGACGACAGTCAGCTGACATTTCAGATGTAGGTGCTACACTGGGGCAGACATAAGGGCCCTGCTGGTGACATTCAACTGTCACCTGACCTCTGGGTGCCTCTGTGGAACAAAGCGGTGAGGGCCCTGATGAGGACAGTCGACTGTCCTCTCAGCCCCAGGAGCCTGCAGTGGGGACGAGGCATGAGATCCCGGGTAAGGACATTAAGCTGTCACTTCCACTCTGGGTAGCAACATTGGTGCTGGGGTATAAGTGCTTTCAGCTGGCGCTGAATGTCTACACTGGGACAGGATGGGAGCACCTGTGTGAGGCCGACCAACAATCCTGAGCTCTGGGGCCCTAGGTCCTGGGTCCGAGTTCCAACATTCAACTACCATTTAAGTTGATCGTACTCTAGGGCAAGGCTTGGAGGTCAGGTGTGGAGAGCCCCCTTTCAACTCTTCGTGCCTATGCTCGGGTGAGGGGCAGGTGTGGGCACTGAGCGGTTACCTCAGGTCTGGGTCCCTACCCTGAGGCAGAACGTGAGAACCCGACACGATCCACAAGTAGCACGTCCGAAATGAGAGCTACACAGGCAGGGACGTGAACCCCGCCGGAAGGCACGCCAGTGCCTCCTCAGTGCTGTGGCCCCAGGTGACGACAGCATTCGAACGAAAGCCCATGTCTGTATCCTGTGCTGGAAAGGAGAATGAGGGACCGTTGAGGTCGTTCAAGTGTCACTTTAGCTGTGGGTTATTAAACACAGAGGTCTGAAGGACTGGGCGGGGGGAAGCCAATTGTCCCTTCAGCTCTGGAGTCCCGCACTGTGGCAGAGGTGAGGGCGTTCGACTGCCACCTGAGATCTGGTTGCCCAATCTAGAGGCCACAAGGCCCGGGTGAGGGGGTCTACTGTGGGGTAGAAACCCGCAGGTTGGGAGGCGGACCGTTGACTGACAGCTCCGTGGCCAGTTTCTACGCTGCGAGAAGCAGAGGAGAGATCAGTTGAGGATATCAGCCGGCACGTCCACTCCAGATTGCCTCCGCTCAGGCAGAGTCCAGGGGACCCAAGGAACAACAGTTAACTGGCGCCTCAGCTGTGGGAACTATGCTGGGGCACAGGTAAGAGGGCCCCCAGGAGTCATTTTCTGCTCCTTCACGCTGGCTGCCTGTACTGGGGCGGCAACATGAGGGCCTAATCCTCCGTATGTCCGGATTGAAAAACAGTCCCCAAGAAAACAAGGGAGTTGTGCAAGGCTGCCCCACAAGGCCCCGAAGACCTGAACCTGAATGCCAGGCTTCTGGCCCATGACTTATGTGGTGCCCGTGGGGATGGTGGGTGTGCCTCAGGACCCTCAGGGGGACTCATTAAAGCAAGCGTTCCAAAATGTGTGCTCTGAGCAAGATGTAAACAGTGGCCTCTCTGAACTACCAGTCTGGCAGATGCCCCTCGTCTGGCTGGCAGCCCAGGAGCTCCGTCCTGGGCACCACGGCTACAAGCATTGCAGGAAAGAGCACTGAGGTGAGCACTGGTGTTTGACAGATGGTCAGCATTATGTCTGATACCAAATTCCGTGGAAAAAAAAAAAACAAAAACAAAAAACCCGTGCCTGCAGCAGCCAGGGCCTAAAACCGATTACTTTGATCTTGTGTGTTGTGTACACCAGTGTAGACGGTACTGGGTTGTAACCAGAGCTGTCACTGCCTAGCTCTACAGGCTTTGTCTGTATTTTGGATTCTTTCCTCATGAAGGCTTTGTCGTGGGGTCATTGGGTCAGGGGGCACAGGTGCCCCACCCCACCGCACTCTCACGCCACCCAGGTGCTGCCGTGCAGAAAGAAAGATGGGTCCCCCTGACAGCGGGTCCAGCTCTCCCGGTGCAGGAGGTGATTGGGGTGCACTGGGCGTGGCAAAGATGCCTTCCTGAAGGCGCTGAGGGGAGCGGACCCGAGTTTTCCAGTATCAGAGCCAGGTGAGAGACCACGTGAACGTGCTTCCGTCTAGAAAGCCGACTGTGAGGAAAGGCATCGCAAGGCTGAGCTTGGTGGCCTCTGGCTCGTCACGTTCCGGTATTTTCCCCGGTGGACTGTTCTATATACCTCCTGGTTTCTAAAAGAGACACATACCAATTTTGAAAGAATTTCTAATTAAGACCCCAGATACATCCGCTTCATTCGAGGCTTCAGAAATCCGACTGCAGGGCAGGAGTGCAACCCCAGCCCTCGAAGCCTAGGAAGGCCGGCTCGTACCGCCTTAGAGGAGTCTGGGGGCAGGTTTGTACCGCGAAGCACGCGTGGATCAGGAGCGCGACCACACGGCTCCTCCCATTTGGAGGCCTGGGGACCCCGCCGGAGCGCCTTCCGAGGCCGGGCCGGTGCGGGCCCCTCCCACCCGGCGGCCAGAGCGGGTGGTGGAGGCGGGCCTGTGGGCGGGGATGCGTTGAGCCCGGGGGCGGGGACTCCACCACCTCCTCTCCTCTGCCAGCCCCGCGGCGGGGGCGGTACCGGCGGGCTGTGGCCCCGCCCCCGGGCCGCCATTGCCGGGCCTGTCGGACCGAGCTGCGCATCTCCCTCGTCTCCCCTCGCGAGCGGAGCCGGGCGACCGGCCTGACAAGGCTGCCCACAACCCAGCTTGCATCGCCCCACGGGCCAGGCAAGTCTCCACCAGCTAACCGGCGTCGTCCGTCCCCAGCCTGGGAAGGGCGACCTGAGCGCGGGGCCTCCCATGGGAGGAGGCCTCCGTCCGGGCGAACCAGCTTTACTTCCCGGCTCCAGGGGCTCCCGTGGGCACGGCCGTGAGCCGACGGGTTCCTGAGGACCTTCTTGTCCCGACAGGGCCTTTCTGCGCGTGCCCGAGGAGCCTGGCCAGGTGGTTGGACGAACAAGCCGGTGCACCGGTCGCGTCCACCCAGCAGCGAGGACCAAGCACAGGCTCACGCTTGTGTTTTGTTGCCCCCAGAGTGCAGGGTCCCCAAACACTGCACCTGCCGACGACCCCAACCCCGCGGGAGAAGTGGACATGAGGTTGGCAGGTGGGTGGCGTCCAGAGTGATTGCAAAGGAGTTGGAAAGGGGATCGCCCTGGCGACCCAGGTGTCCAGAGATCGGTGTCTGGAGGTGCCCTGATGGACCACTGAGTGTGGTTTTGGAAACGGAGAACCCTGCACAAAGTGTCATTCTATGACCTTGAGCAAATCCTTTCACCTCCCAGAACTTCAAGAACTGCGAAAGGAGGATTAAGATAGTCGATTTGTCCCAACTCGGATAACCGGCCAATGTGGCCGCTGTCTGAGAAAATGAGTTGTGCGAGAGGCTTCGCGGAGCATGGCGGCTAGCTCGAGGGGGCGGGGTGTGCTACCGGGGAGGCGTGGTTTCAGAGGAGCTCAAGAATTGCCACTTCAGACCTCCTAGGGTTGCAGCGTTGTAAATCTATCCTCGTGACAACTGGCCGGTGACGGACTGGATGGGAAGTTTCGGCCTCAAGATCAGTCAGGGCTGCAGCAAGAAAGGAGGCGGTTAATTCAGGGCCGGGGCTTGATGAGGGCACGTATAGGAGAGTAGACTGTATGTAGGGAAACAGGGGCACGTGGAGCTTTTCAGTGGAAAATAGATGAAGATCATTTGAGCAACGAGGCTGACGAGCGTCCAGATGGGGTTAGAATGTGCTGTCTGAGAAGCCAGTGGACAAGTATTTCCAGCATGGGGACCCACAGGCGACTCAGGGAGCTAACACCAGGAAGGTCATAGGCGGCCTTGACAACAAGCTGCCTTGATGGGGTGATGTAGACAAGGCCAGGCTGGAGTAGGTGGGGACACGGTGTAAGGTGACATGCAGAAAGAGGCAGTGCAGATGCCTTTGGACATGCTAACTGGGAAGATGAAGGGAGGGGAGAGAGAGGCCATGCTAACTGGGAAGATGAAGGGAGGGGAGAGAGAGGCCATGCTAACTGGGAAGATGAAGGGAGGGGAGAGAGAATCACAGGATGGGGCTGTGATTCTGAAGGAGCTCCTTCGCTTCGGTGACTTCTTACAACGGGAGATGTTGAAGGTACAGGAGAAAGAGCAAGGTAGAGCGAATGGGGACTATGACAAGAAATCTGCGCAAGTAGGAGACCTCAGGGTCCAGCTCCCGGCAGGTGAAGGAACAGGTCTTCAAATTGAGTAGGGACCCCCTCCTCCGTCATAACAGGAGAAACAGGACACGATGGATGGCACAGGAATACACTGGTAACCTCAGAGGCCAAAAGTGACAGGGCTCCACAGAGAACCCAGCGCCCAGCCTGGGGCTCTGTTTCCTCCATCTACCTGCCACGATCTCAAGTTCCTGTCCCAGGCCTGCCGGGTGGCAACAGGTCCCCACCTTCTTCTTCCCAAGGGGGCATGGAAATCCAGTCCTGAGAGGCCCTAGGGTCATTCGGGAGCTCACTGGCAACTGAGGTGGCCTTCCTGTGTGTGTCCTGCCTCCAGGCCCCCTCCGCATTGTGGCCCTGATTGTCACCGTGGGCCTCACCTGGATCGTGGTCAGCATTCTCCTAGGTGGGCCTGGCAGTGGCTTTCCTCGTATCCAGCAACTCTTCTCCAGTGAGTGTGGGACTCTTGATTGTCTGTGGAGGTCGCCAGGGTGGCCACCCTGGGTCTGGGTGAGGTGGGTGTGGCCTGGGTTTTCTGTCTCCCTGGTGGGCCACCTCTAGCTAACCCCAGTCGGCCTCCTGACATCCAACACATTCTTCCCTCTACCACCCAGTTGTTTCATTTGGGAACTCCAATCCATGTATTTAGAATTCTGTGCCCAGTTGGAGTCACTAGTGTCTGAGAGAGGGGCAGGGAGGCTTCCGCTGAACACTGGGGACGACACCCTGGCTGCTCCCTGCAGGCTATATGCTGGGCTCTGAGATGGTGACAGGACTCTACACCTTGTTATTGGTGACGATTCACCCAAGTACCATTTACAATTGCAATTTACTTTCTTCCCGGAGCAGGGGGCTTGAATCTGGCTTAGCCCCTGCCCCTGAGCCTGATCAATCCTCTACCTTGACTTCACGGTGTCAGGCCGGGAGGCTCTGCTACAGGGCCCTGGAGGCCTCCACCCTGACACCAACAACTCTCTGTATCCACAGGCCCAGAGAACTCAGCGACTGCAGGTAAGCCTCCCGTCACCTCCCTGCTCCTTTCCTGTGCCCAGCCCTCATACTACTTCTCTGATACTGCTACCTGCCTTAAGGCCTGCAGGCCCTCTGTTCTCCCTTCATCCCTCCCCAAACTGGCCATCACAGCCCACTGGAGCTGCTTGCATGCTGTGAACCTAGAAATCCAGTTACTGGTAAGACAAGCATAGGATAGATGTCCCCACTGCACGAGGGAGGAACTGGAAGGAATAAGCCAGTCACCGGTCCCAGTAGGGCAAATGCCATTAGGATTCAAGGCCTGAGAAGAATCCTCTAGGGCCCAATGCTCTGTGCTCTGGATGTAACCGAACGGGGGTGCGGTCCTACCCTCTGGGCCTGGCCCGTCTCTGGCCTCGGTAGCCACCGCTCTGCCCTCAGAGCCATGCTTCTTCCTTCTGTCCCTTTTCTGTCCCTTTCAGCCCAGAACAGCACTCTTTCTGCTGGCACAAAATTCTCAAAAAACATTGTTGGTCTCTTGTGCGATTTACGAGACTCTAAGCTCTCTCGCGGATAAGGCCGTTTCTGTTCCTGGCTTCTACTGACATGCTTGCACGGGTCCACAAGTCGCGCCCTCTGGCTCCGTAGTAAATGCTCATCCAAGCACAGAGCCTGCTCTCGCACGTTTTGCTGTGAGCACCAAGGAGAAACCAGGCCGAGCCCTCAGTACTGTGTTTGGAAACCTCCTCAACTAAGTATCCCAGTTCAGTGTTTATGAGTTCTCTGCCACTTTATGAACCTTCCCTCCAGGGTCCAATACGACGTTCCCGGTTTCCACCGGAGACCTCACCGGAAGCGCCTTTTTAATTTTTTTTTAATGTTTCTTTTTGAGAGGGAGATAGATAGAGACACACACAGGGGGATGGGCAGAGCACAAGTGGGGGAGGAGCAGAGAGAGAGGGAGACGCAGAAAACCAAGCAGGCTCCAGGCTCTGAGCTGTCAGCACAGAGCCTAACACGGTGGCGCTCGAACTCACGAGCCGTGAGATCATGACCTGAGCCGAACTCAGACACTTCGCTGATTGAGCCACCCGGGTGCCCCACAGAAGCGCCTTTAACACTCATGTTGCCGATGACAACGCGGTCATGATGATGTATGTGTTCTCCCCGCTCTCAAGCCAGCTCTGCCCTCTTCCATCCGTATTTCTACCAACAGTCCCATAAGGCAATCGAGGCCTTTTCTAGCTGCACCCCAGAATTCTACGGCCTCCCTTCATTGCCCCGTTCCAAAGCCCTTTCCACCTTTTGGGGGACTTGTTGGAGCAGCGCCCACCTCCTGCTGTCAGATGTTTCCTGGCTGTAACAAAGGAGCACGCACCACGGACACTGAGATGTTTCTTCTCCTCGGACGCGGCTTCTCCCCCGGTTCAGGAAGCCGGAAGGCTGAAGTCTGCAGGCTCCAGGGGAGGCTCCCTCCTGCCTCTTCCAGCCTGTGGGGGCCGCAGGTGCGCCTTGAGCTGTGGGCACGTCCCTCCGGGCTCTGCCTCCATCTGCACAGGGCCTCCTTTTCCGTCTCTGTCTTGTCTGTCCCTTAAAAGGACACTTGTCATTGAATTTAGGGCCACCCTACTCCAGGATGACCTCATTTTAACAAATTACATCTTCAATGAGCCTATTTTCAAATCGGCTGGTATTCGAAGGTGCTGGGAGGTAGGACTTGAACGTGTCATTTGCGGGGCACAGTTGAACCTGTAACAGAGGCCAGCCGCCCTCCTCCCGTCCTCCCACCTCTGCCGTGGGGTTCAGGCGCTCTTTTTTTCGTCACCACTTTCCTGCAGTCGCCCTCCCAGCTGCCCCTTCCTTCCCCACCTGTGCTCTCTCCATGGCGGGGCCAAGCGAAGGCCAGCCCTCCTATCTCTTTTCTCCCACCAGTGGCAGAAAAGCCTCCCCGAGGTCCCTGTCACCTTGCGCCGAGGCCGGCGCCAGCAGGATGCAGAGTGTCCGTGGAAGTGTCCCTGGCCTTGGCCTAAGCCATGTCCCCCCCCCCCCCCCACACCCCATTGGTCCCCTGCTCTGTGGCCACTCATTCCTACCTGTGGGCTGGTCCTGACCTCCCCCTCTCAGATCTCAGGTGACCCCAGGGCCAGGCCCGTGGGTCACCCCTGCTGTACCTGCCCAGAGCCACGAGCCAGGAAGTACAAATGCGGCCTGCCCCAGCCATGTCCCGAGGAGCACCTGGCCTTCCGCATGGTCAGCGGGGCCGCCAATGTCATCGGACCAAAGATCTGCCTCGAAGACAAGATGTGAGCTCCTTGCGGTGAGGGGGGTGGGAGCCTGAAAGCTAGATCTGTGAGGGACATTTGAGGACTCTGCTCCCCTCCTCCCCCCGCTAGGCTCATGAGCAGTGTCAAGGACAACGTGGGCCGTGGACTGAACATCGCCCTGGTGAACGGTGAGTCGCTGTGATGTGGGGTCAGGGTTCAGACCAGAGAAGCAGGTCCATGCCATGATGTGCCACCCTCCTTCCCCACACCTTCCCCATGAGGAGGCATCTGGATGTTCGCCTTGGCCCTCTCCTCCCTCCGCCCCACTTCTGGAAATCCACAGAGAGGCCCGGAAGAGGGTCCGTGCACACTGAAGTTTCCACAGAAGAAGTGGCCCGATAAACAAAAGCAGTAAAGAACCAGAAGCTTCCAGGAAGTTGGAGGGTGCTTCCTAGGGAGCCCCTGGATGGGCCGCAGCTTTCTGAACAAGGGGCATGGTGGGCATGAATGGGCAGGATGTTTGCAAAGCTTCCAGAAGGGCTGCGCCCAGTGGCCGCTGCCGTGTCCTTAGCCCGATCTAGGGTGGCCGGGATGGGATGGTGGCCTTGCCCTGGTGGCTCGCCCAGCAGGACTCTTCCCTCCCTGTCAACCCAGGGGTCAGCGGTGAGCTCATCGAAGCCCGGGCCTTTGACATGTGGGCAGGAGGTGAGTGACGGTCATGGCCTCCTGCTCGTCGTGCAGCAGAATGACTGGGCGTCTCTCCCCTGAAGCACCGTTCTCTGTCTATTCGCTGTGGCTTCTTGAGCGCTTCCTTGGGCTTGGAAAGGGCAGGGAGAGGAACAGGTGTACGGTCATGGGCATGGCCCTGGCTTCTTGTACCAGTTTGTCCCTTTCACTTGGGGACCTTGGTGGGTGTGTCCCTGGCCTGATCCCTGCTTTAGTTTCCTTGTTTGGAGACCAAGGGTTGGTGAGGGAGGGTTAACTCAGCGGTGCCTGATGCTTCGTGTTTCATGTGACCTGACACCCCAGATGTCAACGATCTGCTGAAGTTTATTCGGCCACTGCATGAAGGTACCCTGGTGTTTGTGGCATCGTACGACGACCCAGCCACCAAGTAAGTGATTGCCGAGGCCGGCCTCAGCCTCGCCCTTCCACGGCGACTGCTTATATGTCTTCCTTCTGTGCGGCAGGATGAACGAGGAGACCAGGAAGCTTTTCAGTGATCTGGGCAGCAAGAATGTGAAGGACCTGGCCTTCCGGGACAGCTGGGTGTTTGTGGGGGCCAAGGGCGTGCAGAACAAGAGCCCCTTTGAGCAGGTACGGGTGGAGAGCCTCGCACCGCAGAATAGTGTGCCTGCCCCTTCTGTTCACCCCGCAGGCTTCCCTGGATTCTGCCCCAGCACCCCTAGCCAAGGTACCCCAGACCCCTCACCGGGTGCACAGGGAGGGGCAGTATAACTTTGACCTTCCCTGTCCTGTACGGATTTCACCCTACAGGGTCCTTAAATGCAAAGCTTTCGTAATGGCAAGGCTCACAACTAAGAGACCTTTCTCGCAAACATCTTCAGGATGCTCAGTCCTGTCCCGTGCTTCTGCAACCCCGATCCCCGATTCACACTGCACTGGCTTTCTCCCCCCCAGCCCCTGCTGTCCTCTGACTGACCCCCCAGACCCACACATGTCAAGCCCCACGTGCGGGGCTGGGAGGCCTCAGGTGCCGTCCTCCTCTTTGGTGAAACCATGGGGCTCCCCGCCCTGTCCCCCACAGCAGGACAAGGCAAATAGGCTGCTCTAGTGCTTTCTGGAAGGCTCTGGGTGCCTCAAAAGAGCAATTCAGCACTCCGAGCACAAATGCTCCCTCTGGCCTTTTTCTTCCTGAGATTTCCAGCAGCCCCTGTGGGCCAGGTGAGAGCGGGAGTATTCATGTGTGCCACACACACGTACGTGCAGAGAAGCTGGCTGCTTCTACTCCACCCATTTGGTAGATGAGAAAATCGAGGTGTATTGGGACAGAGGGGGTTGTGCCCCGAGAGTGCACAGTCGGTTGACAGCAGCACACGGGGACTGCAAGCCCTGTCTGTCCCTTGTGCCTTAGGGCTGAGGCCTTGACCCCCTGCTCCCCAAACCCCACAGCACGTGAAGAACAGTAAGCACACCAATAAGTACGAAGGCTGGCCCGAGGCCCTGGAGATGGAAGGCTGCATCCCCAGGAGGACGACGGCTGGCTAGCCGGCCGAGCACAGGGACCGGGCTGAGGGGGGCTGCGTGTGCCTGGCCAGGAGAAGGCGGTGGCGGCGCCGGCGTGAGGCTGAGGCCTGACCCCACGCCCAGCCGGGAGTGCTGTCTTGCCCCAACACCTCGGGGCTCCGAAGCGGTGACGGGACCAGGTGTGACCGGTGGGGGGGGGGTCTCTTTGTAAAGCTGCTTCCCCGGGTCAGCCCCGCCTGATTCCCAAGCACCCATGGTCACAAGGGCCCCGGGCGCTCGCCCCTTGCTGCGCCAAGTCTGGTAGCAGCTCCGCAGTGGGTCGGGGCATCTTCCAGAACCTCTCCATCCCAGAGCCGCTCGCTGCTCTTGGGGCTGATCCTGTTTCCAGGGTGATTCCTTCAGATGAGCCACACCTGGCTGCCTCCTGCGTCGCGCTCTTCGGGAAGGGGCCTCGTCGGAGCCGAGCCAGCCGGGGCACCAAAGTCGCCTGATCACCGGCCCTGTCGCGGCAGATGGCGGCTCCCATGCTTTGTCGGGGGCCCACCTTCCAGATGACCTCTCAATAAATTAGTGGCCCCAGTGGAATAAAGTGCATTAAGTGGGGAGTCGGGCAGCGTTGTCCTTGCGGGGAGGGACACGTCCCTGAGGCTTAGCCAACCTGCTCCCACAGCCTTAGCAGACACACTTTGTCTCCAGGGTTCCTGCCGCTGACAGTCTCTGCGGTGGCTGAGATGTGACACAGGCAGAAAGCAGAGCAGCTCCTCAGCTGGCATTCCTGTACCCTTGCCCAGGAGAGAGGGCTCTACCCTCTGGGGGAGCAGGACACCCACCAACTCCCTCGAACACCTCAAAGGCGGGTAGAGACAGGGATGGGGATTCAAATCAGCCCAGGTGCCTCCCCACTCCCCTCAGACTCCCTCAAGAGCTAGGGTGTCTACCCGCAGCCCTTGGCTTTGGATGCCTTTGAGATCAAGGCTCTGAAGCCCACGTCATGTGACCTATTTGGCATTTCTTGAGGATTACAGTTCTATTTCCCTTCGTCAAGTGAAAACCAACAAGAAACTCTAAGGAGTTTTCCTGGAATGCTACATCCCGTGGGCACAGCAGTGGTCAGGGAAAGGGGGAAAGGCACTTGGAACTTCCTCAGTTTGGGGAATCCAGGAGCCAGCCGGGCAGCCTCGAGGGGGCCGTAGCAGTGGCGATGGACTTCATGAGTCCTACTCTGGAAACAGGCTTCCCGGGCCTCCGCCTTCTAACAGGTCAGTGCTACCGGAGTGTGAACAAAGTGTCAAGAAAGGGAGGTATGTATGGAGCAGGGAGAAGAGGAGAGGCTGTCTCAAAGATCAGGGAGGTGGCGACAACAAGAGCCCGGGCGCTTGCCCGGGAGATGGTGATCAGAGAAGTCAACAGCCGGCCTGACCCCGAGCCAAGTGCTTTAGAGACTTGCTTTTTTAGAGCAGTTAGAGCAGAAAGTGCAGAGAGTTCACACAGGTAGGTCCCCGACCTACATTGACACCTCATCACCCGAACCCCAGAGTTGACGTTAGGGTTCCTTGTTGGTTTTGAACAGTCTGTGCGTTTGACAAATGTGCAATGATGTGTGTCTACCACTGTGGTATCATACGTGGGTCCACTTTGAAATCTTTTATTATAGACCGTTTCAAATGTCCCCCGAGGGAGGGAAGACACCGTAATGAGGTCCGACGTACCTGTGGGGTCGCCCCAGTGTTTCACCTGCACCCCCACAGCCCATATCGCCTTAGTTCCCCCATTGGCATTCCCACTAATACACCTACTACCTGCGTGGGCCTCATGCCAACCCTAGCAAGAAAGGACTGTCATTCTCCCCATTCACAGAAGAGCTAAAAGTCCCCGCTGAGCCCGGGAGGTCGGAAGCCAGGTAAGTGGGGCTCCTCAAGGTTGGTAGCTTGCCCCGAATGAAACTGAATGTCACTGAAGGTCCACACTGCAAGCCTGGGAGGCCTCTCAAACCACCGCTGTGATTGCCTGACCTTCCCCAAACATTCGCCAAGGCCCTGCCCTGGACCGTGTTACATTCTGGGGACACAGGACCGAGCCCCAGCGATGGCCCCTAACTCCTCGGGGCGGGGGTGGGGGCCGTGTCTTCACCAGGAGTCTCTACAGTCACAGAGACAGAAACACTAAGCCCAGCTTTATCCCCCACCTGGTCCAACACAGGCTACAAAGCCAATGGCGGTGTGAGGTAGAGCCTGCCCAACTTTCCAAAGTAGAGGTAAACCTTTCTATATCCTTCAACCCTCCTCCACCGGGGTGGTGCCCCTGCCCCGAAATCCCACTCCCACCTACCAGAGTTAGGTCACCCTGTAATGCCCGATGTTCTAAAACCTCCCACAAAAGACCACCAGAGTCATGAGTCAAAGCCAAGCGGCAAGGGTCGTTTATTACAGGTTCGAACCTGGACCTCTGCGCACTCGTTGCCGGTGACGCTAAGAGGCCTCGATCAGAGTTGGTATAGGGTTTTTATAGACAGGGACAAACAGAAGCAAGCAAGATTACAGAAGCGAAGGACGCCAGTTAGTTTGTGTACAATTACTATAGTTACTCATTTCATTACATATCAGACTACATTCATTTAGGGAGATTTATAACCCATTCTACTACACGGCGGGTTACATCCAGGAAAGGTCTCACAATGCTCATAGCAATAGCAAACAAAACAGACTTCTCAGCAATTGTATTTCTTGTCAAAGATCCACAATACAGGTCCCTCTGACCCCTGGGTCCACTTGGCCCCCAGGAGGCATGCCAGATGATGACTGAACCTAGTCGGTTAAAGTAAGGCATGGGTTTCTAAGGCCCTCTTGGCCCCCTTCCTGGCACCTCGGACCCAGGCGAACACTTTTCCTCAAAACCACAAATGATTCAGGGAAACAACTAAGAGGTCGTGTCCCTGTAACTGTTCCACTTGAGGTGTTGAGAGATAAATGGCCTTTCGTGAAACCAGCAAGCAAAACAGACTTCTCCACAATACAGGAAGAGAGAACTTAGCTTTAAACTGTTTGGATTGCTCTTTTCATTCCCCCCTTTTTCTTGTGCCTAAAGAGCCAATCTTGGATCTTCAGTTTTTTATTTGTAATGTCTCGAGCGGTTGGTACTGAGTTCGTAAGACCATTAATTGTACAGCATTGAACCTGTCTTGGACAAACTTAATAATTTTTGTTTATGATGCAGGGGCCGAATGTGAGAGCGAGAAGTAGGATGGCCAGAGTTAGAGCCCCTGCAGTAATGAGTTCTCTTGCTGGTGTCTCCGCACGTATACCCAATCTCCGGGTCGGTAGTGATGCGGCTCAGGAGGGGGCCCGTTCTCATAAATGGCTCTCAATCTGGGCCAAACTTCCTGGTGGGTGTGCTGGAGTTCCCTCAGGGAAATAAGAAGTTCATGATCATTAAATTCAGTTAACACATTAGACTGTAGGTTGGGAATTATAGGGGGGGGGGCACTCCATACATGATTTTAAAGGGGGTTAATCCAAGTTTATAAGGGGAGTTCCGTACCCTGAACAGAGCGTAGGGGAGTAAGACTACCCAGTTAGCGCCAGTCTCCATGGTCAATTTGGTTAGGGTCTCTTTTAGGGTTCTATTTATTCTTTCTACCTGTCCTGAACTTTGGGGTCTATATGCACAATGTAGTTTCCAATCGGCCCCAATAAACTGCGCTATCCCTTGTATTACCTTTGAAATGAATGCTGGTCCGTTGTCTGATCCTATTAGGGTAGGGAATCCGTACCTGGGCATGATGTCTTCCAACATCTTCTTTGCTACTATCTGCGCAGTCTCATGCTTGGTGGGGAAGGCCTCTGTCCATCCTGAAAAGGTATCTATAAACACTAGCAAATATTTATATCCATATTTTCCAGGCTTTACCTCGGTGAAGTCTACTTCCCAATAGGCTCCCGGCCTGGTTCCGCGAGTTCTGGAGCCAGGGTTTTTCCCGTGGTTGGTGGCGTTAGTTAGTTGGCAAGCTTTACAGCTAGTAACTATCTGTTCAATTTTTGTCCTAGAGTCTTTGATGGTGATTCTAGCATGTCTTGCATTTTTCTTGTGCCCATATGAGTGGCTCGGTGCATCTTGGATAAGACTTTATTTCCCATTTCCTCTGGGAGGATTATGCTACAGTCCACTGCTTTCCACCATCCGTTAAGGCACTGAGTCATAGGCAATTTTTGGATCCAGTCTAGGTCTTTTTTAGTGTAGGTGGGGCTTTCTGGTAAGCTAGCTGGACCGGGGTCTGGTAGGGTGGTCATTAAAGCACAGTCCACCTGTAAGGCCACCCCTCGGGCCACCTGGTCAGCCAAATTATTTCCTCTGGCCACCGGTGTGATCGGTTTTTGGTGGCCTGGGCAATGTATGATGGCTAGTCGTTTAGGCAGCCAGAGTGCCTTTAAAAGAGCCAATATTTCTTTTCCCCTCTGCAGTTAACAGTTTAGTCTCTTGTCTTTTCCCAAAGTCAGTGTCTTGGTTAAGGCCACAAGTTCAGCCCGTTGGGCAGAGGTGCCAGCTGGCAAAGGCTCTGCCCAAACAGTCTCAGTTTCAGTTGTGACTGCTGCCCCCGCGTACCTTTGACCCTGATGTATAAAGCTGCTGCCGTCAGTGAACCAGGTAACTTCGGCGTCTGGCAGCGGATGATCCTGTAAATCTTTCCGAACTCCATGAACCTGTGCCAATATCTCAGCGCAGTCATGGAGAGGGGTATCCAAGTCCGGGTCTGGTAATAGGGAGGCAGGGTTTAGTCGATCATACGGAGGCAAGGGGGCCAGCCAGCCGCTACTGGGTCCAGTCTTTTTGAAAGATAGGCAATGGGCCTGGGCCATGGGCCAAGGAGTTGCGTCAGCACTGCTTTGGCTACCCCTTTATTTTCATTTTGAGTGAAGAGGGCGGGTGTAGTTTTTGGCTGCCACGGTTTTTGACCATGATGTGGCTTCTTTTTAGGGCATTCTCGGGCCCAGTGGCCTTTTTCTTTGCAATAGGCGCATTGGTCCTTATCTAGGGGCCTGTGTTTATCCAGGGGCTTTTGGACAACAGTAGCCAGGACTTTGGTCATTTTCTCGGTGGCTTTAAGTTGCCTGTCCTCTGGAGTCTCTCTATTATTATAGACACGCTGGGCAATGCGGAGTAAGTCCTGAATCTGTTTTCCCTCCAGGTCCTCTAGCTTCTGGAGTTTCTTTTTAATATCAGTGGCTGCTTGATTTACAAAGGTCATTACAACAGCAGCTTGATTTTCGGGGGCCTCGGGGTTCATGGGGGTATACTGTCTGAAGGTTTCCATTAATCTTTCTAAATAAGCGGCAGGGCTCTCTGTCTTACCTTGTATTATTGAATACACTTTTGCCAAATTAGTGGGCTTGCGTGCAGCAGCCCGGAGACCCGCCATTAGAGTCTGGCGATAAATGCGCAGCCGTCCCCTACCTTCTGCCGTGTTGTAGTCCCAGCCATCCTGTGGGGGTCGGGTCAAGGGAAAAGCTGCATTAATGGGATCAAGGTTAGCAGTGGGTTGGCCGTCCTCTCCAGGAACCAGCTTTCTTGCCTCCAATTGAATTCGTTAGGGCTATGGGAGGCTCTGCCAGCGCAGCAGGGATAGGGGCAGCTTGCGGAGTGCGAGGAGGAACCTGGTAAGGGGGAGGGTCAAGGAAAGGTAAATCTTCTGAGGAAGAGGAGAGGAGAAGGGGGGGGCGCCGCTGGCCAGGGGGCGGGAAGGAAAGCCGCAGGGAGCTGGGGAAGGAGGAGAGAGAAACAAAGGATGGAGTAATTAATTCTGATTAGCCGAGAAAGCACTTAATTCCAATAAAACATCCGACCCATGAAAGAAAAACAAGAACTAACAGAAATCTTTTGCAGCGGTTTCAACTTTCTGGTGCCGTCTCGGCCAGCCCAACAGAAAGGGTTATGGCTAGGACGGCGGTAATTACAAGGGCCCAGGGGTGACAATACATTTAGACTGACAAAGAAGCACTCTTTAGACTGACAAAGAAGCACTCGCGTACTCGCCCGTCCGCGTCCCTCGCAGGAACTTAGGTGCCTCTTAGCATGGGCGGGCAGGTATAAACCCCCTGCTCGGATCAAAAAAATTTTGACCGCCTTAAGCCATATGAGGATCACCGTGGAAATCGGGTTAGAGCCCACTCAAATCCCGTAGCTTATGCTGTGGGACTACACATAGGGTAAGTCAGGCGCGTGCCCCTGACTCCCAACAATCATTCCATTCAACAGACAGACACACAGACATACATCACATTAAAATACCGGTAACAATTGGCATGCCTAGATGGTTTTTCCTTTTTTTAGACGCCTAGAGATATTTTTTTAGCACTCTGGAGGTTCATAAAGAAAATGAAAGTATTTAGTTCGCAGGCGCGTTGGGCGTAAGAAGCCCACAGAAAAGAATCCTGATGGGCCAAGAAGGCCCCCAGATGGGCTAAGAAAAGCCCCCAGATGGGCCAAGAAGGCCCCCAGATGGGCTAAGAAAAGCCCCCAGATGGGCCAAGAAGGCCCCCAGATGGGCTAAGAAAAGCCCCCAGATGGGCTAAGAAAAGCCCCCAGATGGGCCAAGAAGGCCCCCAGATGGGCTAAGAAAAGCCCCCAGATGGGCCAAGAAGGCCCCCAGATGGGCTAAAAAAGCCCCCAGATGGGCTAAGAAAAGCCCCCAGATGGGCCAAGAAGGCCCCCAGATGTCAGTGGACGTCTCCAACTGACCCCGGCCGGGTGCCCTATAGCGCGTCCGCCAGGGTCACACCAGCTTCCAGACAGAACCGGTTCTCCAGAGAAGAAGCACAGATCAGAGAGAAAAGGAAGAACGTTAGAGCCGGCTTACTTACCGATCGGAATCAGATACGACCCATTGACCAGAAGTCTGGTGGGCTCGGGGGAGATCTCGGTGGGACCTCCAAATGTAATGCCCGATGTTCTAAAACCTCCCACAAAAGACCACCAGAGTCGTGAGTCAAAGCCAAGCGGCAAGGGTCGTTTATTACAGGTTCGAACCTGGACCTCTGCGCACTCGTTGCCGGTGACGCTAAGAGGCCTCGATCAGAGTTGGTATAGGGTTTTTATAGACAGGGACAAACAGAAGCAAGCAAGATTACAGAAGCGAAGGACGCCAGTTAGTTTGTGTACAATTACTATAGTTACTCATTTCATTACATATCAGACTACATTCATTTAGGGAGATTTATAACCCATTCTACTACACGGCGGGTTACATCCAGGAAAGGTCTCACAATGCTCATAGCAATAGCAAACAAAACAGACTTCTCAGCAATTGTATTTCTTGTCAAAGATCCACAATACAGGTCCCTCTGACCCCTGGGTCCACTTGGCCCCCAGGAGGCATGCCAGATGATGACTGAACCTAGTCGGTTAAAGTAAGGCATGGGTTTCTAAGGCCCTCTTGGCCCCCTTCCTGGCACCTCGGACCCAGGCGAACACTTTTCCTCAAAACCACAAATGATTCAGGGAAACAACTAAGAGGTCGTGTCCCTGTAACTGTTCCACTTGAGGTGTTGAGAGATAAATGGCCTTTCGTGAAACCAGCAAGCAAAACAGACTTCTCCACAATACAGGAAGAGAGAACTTAGCTTTAAACTGTTTGGATTGCTCTTTTCAACCCTTTGTTTTAAAAGCCAGAATCCCGAGTCAAACGGACATAAGCAAAAATAAGCAATGACAAAAGAGGGGGACTAGTGTTCCCACATCAGACCCCAACGCCCACAGTAATTCTAGCCCCAGTAATGTCATTAGCACATGGGGTGATTCCCATGCAAACCTTGTGTACCAAATGTGGAGGAGGGATTGAGGTGCTGATGCTGGGTAGACAAAAATGACCGCCGTCGCTACACTTCGCTGTAAATAGCAAGTGCATGCCATACTTGTACAGAACACGTCTTCCACGCATACTTATCACAGTGTCCCCGGACAAACCTGCCTGGAGAGGAGGAAAGTAGGAGTAAGCACACCTCTTAGGGCCACCATCGTGACTCTATAACATAGTACAGTGGCAGGTCTCCCACCCGAACTGCTGTCACTGTCGTCTGCTCTGTATGTTCTCTCAGTCTAGATGACATTCTCTTGCCTTTAATTTAGCCGTCCCTTTTTCCTGTAGAGGCCGCCAAGTTCCCTCATGCCAGACCCCCCACCAGCCCACTCTGGCTGTTCAGGGAGTGCTGAAGCGGCTGACAATAACGGGGAGCAGCCTTCTGACTACATTTGTTCCCCTTGACCCCTGGCCCCAATTCCCATTTAGTTGAATGATTAAAACATAGGTTTCCTCCAGGGAGGACAAGTCTTTTAGGTTTTCCTTCCCCTGCCTTTCTGGCTGACCCATTCCTCCTCTCCCTATGGCCAGTAATACCCAGTCCCCGACGGCCCCACCCCCACTGCCCTTTTGCAAACGGCACCCTGCTTCCATCAGGACTCCCTCAACCTCATTTGAGAGGGACACTACGGAGATGTTCTTAGACAAAGTACACACACACACACACGGCTTATGCCTTACTGGTCCTCTGAAGCTAAACAACAGCCTAGAGCTAGGGCCTCTGAATGTTTCTGATCACTGACATAAATCAAACCATCTTAAGCATACACCCCAACCATGTGTTTAACTGTTTACATATCGTACACACGTACCAATCTGAACTTTATAAAACACACACAAATACAAATTTTAAAGTAAAATGTATTTAAGTAAGTTTAAACTTAATATATTTTTACTTTTTAAATTAACAGATTTTTATTAAAGTTATTCTGTACTTGAAAAATTAAAATACAGAGGCGCCTGGGTGGCTCAGTCGGTTAAGCGTCCGACTTCGGCTCAGGTGTGAGTTCGAGCCACGCGTCGGGCTCTGTGCTGACAGCTCAGAGCCTGGAGCCTGTTTCGGATTTTGTGTCTCCCTCTGTCTGACCCTCCCTCGTTCATGCTGTCTCTTTCTGTCTCAAAAATAAATAAACGTTAAAAATAAATAAAAATTAATAAAAATTAAAATACAAATGCCGTTTTGTTTTGGTTACGTTCTCAACGATGTGTCTTGTGCACCTGCCGTGGGCAAGTACCTGTAACTCTGGGGGCCACCAGCTTCCATCACAGCCGTGACAAGTTCTTCCAGCAGCCTTTCGGAACATGCAAGTCTCCTTAGACTCAGCACTTGCTTATTGTCTCCCCATTTTGCCCAACTTATGCCATCTGATTGTCTATTCCTTGTCCGTGAGGCCTTCAGACCCTGCTGCTGGCGCCAAAAAGTTTTGAAAAGCGGACAAGCCCCCTGATGTCCCACAGTGTGGAACTAGACACTGGGTCCACGGCCGAACGAAGGAAGGTGGGAATAGGCGGCGCCTGACCCTGAGCTCCCGCCACCACCAGCGGCCCGCTGGCGATCCGGCCCTGCTAGCGGCTAAGCCCGTGTCCCACTGCCCCCAGGGGTCGCAGAGCGTTTGGGCCCGACCAGGGCCCCTAACCCGGAGCGGGTCGTCCCGACAACAAGCGCAGAAGACTCAGCCCCACGGCGTGGACCAACCACGACCCGGAAGACATCCGGGGCCTCGAGCCCGCGCCGACTCGTCGCTCCCGGATACGTCACATCCGGTCGGAACCGGCCCCGGTCGCTAGAGGTGAGCCGGCCGCTGCAGGGAGGGGCGGGGCCTCGGCGGGGCGGGGCCGGGGCCCCTGTGGGCGGGGCGGGGCGGGGCGGGGTGGGGTGGGGTGGGGTGGGGCGGGGCAGGGCCCCGGCGGGCCCAGCTCGCAGGCGTCCGCCGGGCCGGCAGGCGCTGGCGCCGGCGCCAAGCTCCCGGGCCGCGGCGGCGGGTGAGCGCTCTGGGCCGGAAAGGGAGGGCGGAACGCAGCCTCTGGCCCCGGCCCGGGTCCGTGCTCGCCCGCTCGGGCGGCCGGGCCCGACGGGCGCGGCCGCAGGGCCTGGGAGTGGCGTGAGGGCCCGTAGCGCGATCCCGGGACCGCCCGGACGGGTCACCCGCCTGCCGACTGCAGGACGACAGCGAGAGCCCGGCGGCGGCGCGCCCCTCCCTCCTCGGTTCGCGCTCGAGCTCTGTGCCCAACCCGGCAACTTCCGGAGTCCCAGGTAGGGAGGAGCCCCGGGTCGGCAATGCCAACTGCCCAAACACCGAACTCACGGCCTGTGTGGAAAAAGCGGCCGGCCCAGGGTTCCCTCCCCTGCCTTGGGGTGCATCTGCTCAAAGTCTTCCAGCCCCTCAAGCAGAAATGGTGTGGGATCTGGGCCAGACCTCTCTCGCAGTGACTCAAAGCCGCCAGCAGTACTGGAAGGACAGGGTGGATGGCCCTTAGCCTCCTCCCTCCTGGAGGGAGGAACCATCACACCACCCCGGTGGCTTCAGTCCTGGGTGCTGTCATCTTTTCCCTGTGACTCCCCTCCACTTTGCTTCTCATACTCCCTCTGGTTTTCCTGCCTCCCTCTTCAGCGGTGGGATGCAAAGCTGGACCAAGGCCTCCAGGGTAAGTGACCCCCAAACTCCAAAGCAGCAGAGGCCATGGCATGCAGCGGGTAAGAGGGGACCTCTCCAGGGATGAGTTTTTGCTTAACCTGCCCATTCACCCTACTTCCCCTGCTCCCCAGGCTCAGATGACGGGGGACAGGGCCAAAGACTGATAGGATGTCGAGAGGCCAGAGCCTCTTCCAGGACTGGGACACTGCAATCAGGCACCGAGAGGAAAACGACAGTAGTGATGATAAACCACTGTGGCCCCATCCTCGTTGCCCCAGTTCCAGCAGGTGATGTGACTACAGGCTGGTGACAGCCCAAATTGAGAAGAGGAAGCAAGCAAACCTCTTTCCATCCCGAGGCACCTTCCCCCACTGGAAACACTAGGTCCCACTGGAAGTTCTGGGCTCTGGACCCTGAGCAGAGCCTCTCAGATGTGACACATTGCTTCTAGCAGCTCAGATTCTGGGGACAGATGAGTTGGAGCTCTGACAGGAGGAAGAAAAGCACCTAGCAAGCACGTGGTCCTATTTGACCCCCTCCTGCTTCCCCTTCCAGCAGGCTCCCTGGAGAGAGAGAGGACCTGCCCCCCATCCCAGGACCCCCATCTCACCACCGTCCGCACGTAGGGTAGGCCAGGTAGCCACTGCAGCACCATTCATAACTCCACATCCATGGTAGACATCAGCCCCCAAGGCCCCACCGCACACGCCCCTTTGCCAGCTGCTTTCTGCCTGGCAGATGACAGTCAGACACCCTTTGCTCTCACCAGACTTGTCTCCTTGGCATCCCCACGCAGCCTGTCAGAGATTTCATCCTGGTTGTGGTATAGCTATGGCCCCTCTATAGCTCAAACAAAGCCCGCGGGGAACAGGCTAGTGGTGATGGGACTGCGGGGTGGCTCTCCCAAGTCCCTTGGTATCAGGACATTTCTGCATGTTCACTGTACTGGAAAAGCCCAGGGAGATCAGCAGGCTGAACAGGAACTCCTGTGTGTAGGTGGCCCTTGTGGGCGAGGGATGGGAAACTCGGCGCAGGTACGCTGGAGGAGGGGACAGGCAAATGGCACTTAAGGGTCAACACGAGCCATTGCCTTCTTGTCCCAGGGTTTGGGTCTAGGGGCTCTGCTGCGTGTCCCAGCAGGCGGGCTCGCCGATCCCCTCGCTCCCGGCCTCACAGCTGGTCACCCTGACCAGCCACCTTTCTGTGTCCCGTCTGTCCTCAGGAAGAGCTCTGCCATCAAGGAGCACAGCACAGGGCCAGGCCCGGCCCATGGACCCTTCTCCGGACGGCCCAACGGCACCAGCGGGGCTGTTCTCCTAAGCCACAGAGGGCCTGGCCACACTGTACTCGGCGAAGAGCCATGGTGTTCAGGAGGGGCAGAAGCAGCTCCCAGCGGTGGCCTCGCCTGGGAGGGGGTGGCGGTTGCCGAGGCCCCCTAGGCATGCTCAGGGCTTCCTTGCTTCTGGCCAGCCTGCCTTTGGGGGCCAGGGGAACAGCTAGTGCCAGCCTCAGCACAGCTCTGGGCCACAGGGTGCCCCTGACAGGGGGCCGATACTTGAGCATTGGGGACGGCTCTGTGATGGAGTTTGAGTTCCCAGAGGAGAGCGAGGGCATCATTGTGATCTCGAGCCAGTACCCGGGCCAGGGCAACAGGACAGGGCCTGGCCCCATGCTGAGGGTCACCTCCCTCGACACGGAGGTGCTGACCATCAAGAATGTGAGTGCCATCACCTGGGGCGGTGGGGGCGGCTTCGTGGTGAGCATCCACTCGGGCCTGCCTGGGCTAGCCCCGCTCCTCATTCAGCTCCTGGACCCCCATGAGGCCCCGCCCATGCTAATCGAGGAACGGAGAGATTTCCGCATCAAGGTCTCACCTGCCGAAGATGCTCCCGCCACCCTCGGCGCTGACCTGGTCCACTTCTCAGAGAACCCGATTCTCTACTTGCTCCTGCCTCTGATCTTTGTCAACAAGTGTTCATTTGGGTGCAAAGTGGAACTCGAGGTTCTGAAAGGGCTCCTGCAGAGCCCCCAGCCCGTGCTGCTGGGCCTCCTGGGCCAGTTTTTGGTCATGCCCTTCTATGCTTTCCTGATGGCCAAGGTCTTCGTGCTGCCCAAGGCCCTGGCTCTAGGCCTCATCATCACCTGCTCGTCACCCGGCGGCGGGGGGAGCTACCTCTTCAGCCTCCTCCTCGGAGGGGACGTCACCCTGGCCATCTCCATGACGTTCATCTCAACGGTGGCTGCCACCGGTTTCCTGCCGCTGTCCTCCGCCGTCTACAGCCGCCTGCTCAGCATCCACGAAACGCTCCACGTGCCCATCTCCAAGATCCTGGGGACCCTGCTATTCATCGCCATCCCCATAGCAGCCGGCGTGGTGATCAGGTCCAAGCTCCCCAAGTTCTCCCAGCTGCTGCTGCACGTCATCAAGCCTTTCAGCTTCGTGCTGCTCCTGGGTGGCCTCTTCCTGGCCTACCGCATGGGGGTCTTCATCCTGGCGGGTGTCAGGCTCCCTATCGTGCTGGTGGGCCTCACGGTGCCCCTGGTCGGCCTCCTGGTGGGCTACTGCCTGGCCACGTGCCTGAAGCTGCCGGCGGCACAGCGGCGGACGGTCAGCATTGAGGTAGGGGTCCAGAACAGCCTGCTGGCCTTGGCCATGCTGCAGCTGTCCCTCCGTCGCCTTCAAGCCGACTACGCCTCCCAGGCCCCCTTCATTGTAGCGCTGAGCGGCACCTCGGAGATGCTGGCCTTGGTTGTTGGCCACCTCATCTATAGCAGCCTGTGCCCAGTCCCCTGAGGCCCCTGGGTCCAGCTTCCACCACGCGTCGCCTGCGGCCTCCAGCCAACCGCCCCCACAGCTCTCCTGTACCAAAGGCCTTTGGCTCTCATGCACTATGCACTCAGAAAACAATCCAGGCTTATTTTTTTTACCGGTTTTTTATTCTCCAGCTTTCAGTGCCAAAGAGGCCACGCTGAGTTAGGTAGGTGGGCACTGCTCAGAAAATATATTTCAATAAAAGAGAGAAGCAAGCTCGGGTGCCTCCCAGTCTTTGACCTTTGGGGCCTGGGGAGTGGGGTAGGAACAGTGCGGCTGGGTAGATGTGGGCCAGGGTGGAGGACTGGCGTGGGTGGCAGTGGTGACCCGTGCACAGACTTTCTGTCTCAACTCTCCCTCCCCACGCATCCCCTCTCTGGGAGAGGTGGGCCCTGCCGTTCTAGAAGGAGCGTGGGAGAATGAGGGCAGAGGCCGGGCTCCGCGGCCAGCTCCCAAGCTCAGTTTTCTGCGGCCAGACTAGAAAAGAGGAGGCAGAAGGCCCCGCGAGCAGTGGGGCAAGCTTGGCAGGGCCGGGCCACTACGTGGAGTCCCGAGAGGGAGAGTCGGGGTTCGCGCCGACTCGCCCGTCAGTCGGCCGGGGGCGGCCCCCCCCACTCCCAAACCCCAGCTCCCCGACGAAGCCGATCCGGCCCCACTCGCTCCTCCTCCCTCCCGTGGCAGGCGACTCCGTCGGCCCGGGCGTTCGCCAGGCCGGACGCCAAGGTGACTCCGCCGGCGCCGGGGGCGGGGGCCGGGCCCCGGCGCGCGGGGCGGGGCGGGGCGGGGGGCGGGGCCGGGGCGCGCCCCTCGCGCTGCTTCCGGCAGCGGCGGGCGGTTCCGGCGCGCGCCCGGGGCGGCGGCGCGCAGCGGGGGGCGGTGGGGCGCGCGCCGGCCGCAGTGGACGCCGCCGCGGCCGCCATGCAGCTGACGGTGAAAGCGCTCCAGGGCCGTGAGTGCAGCCTGCAGGTAGCGTCGCGGGCCCCCGCCGGCCTGCCGGCTCGGGCACTCACCACCCCCTGGGCGCGGGGTCGGGCCGAGGGCGGGGACGGGCTGGGGGTCGGGGGGGGGGGGGGGAGGGGGCGGCCGGGAGAGCCGCCGTCTGCGGGGGCCGCGGCCTCAACTCCTGCCTCCTGCCCTCGGCCCGGCCAGGTGTCGGAGGACGAGCCGGTGTCCACGCTGAAACATCTGGTCTCCGAGAAGCTGAACGTCCCGGTGCGCCAGCAGCGGCTGCTGTTCAAGGGCAAGGCCCTGGCAGGTACCCGGCAAGAGGAGACGCCCAGGGAGCCCCGCAGGAATTCAGGGGACGGGGTGCCTAGGCCGAGCCCGAGGAGCAGTGTGATGGCTGGAGTGCTGGCCACTCTACCTTCGGGGAGGTGACTGAACCCTCCTCAGACAGATGCCGCAGAGCTGCGCTGCGCGTAACGATTCCGTCAATCTCTCTTTGGCAGATGGGAAAAGACTCTCCGATTACAGCGTTGGGCCCAATTCCAAGCTCAACCTAGTGGTCAAACCTCTGGAGAAGGTGTTACTGGAAGAAAGCGCTGCCCGGAGACTGGCCGAGGCCCCGCCGCCACCCCCACCGGCCTGGCAGCTGATCTCCAAAGTCTTGGCCCGCCACTTCAGCGCGGCAGATGCCAGCAGAGTCCTGGATCAACTACAGAGGGTGAGAACGGTAGCCCAGGACATCCGCTCCCGGCCCGGCTGCTCCCGGCCCCTGACTCTGTCTTAGTGTACCCCCCCCCCCGCCATTGGCACCCCCGAATCCTCCTGGCCTTCTCTCCTCAGGATTACGAGAGGTCCCTGAACCGCCTGACGCTGGATGACATCGAACGCTTGGCTAGCCGCTTTCTGCACCCCGAAGTAACTGAAGCCATGGAGAAGGGGTTCTCCAAATAAGATTCCCAGCGCGGGGAGGAGCCCAGCCAGGCTACAAGCTGCATGTAGCATTAAACGTGTTCTCCTGTCGCAATCTGGCTCGTAATAATAGTAATACCTGGCAGTACCTGGGTGTCCACGCCTGGTTCTTGCCTGGGTTTGCTCCCACGCCTCACACAAAAGGTAAGACAACGAGGCTCCCAGCAGTGAAGTGAGGGAGCCAGCATCTGAGTCCAGCCGGATTCTAAAAATGCCTCCGAGTGCCCAGGAAAAACAGGGACCGTTCGGAAGGGTTCCGACGGACGGCCTTTGGCAAATCTTGTTTAGCCCGCTGAGAACAAATCCTCTAGCGACTCCTCTTGAGGCCTGAGAAGTGAAGCTGCTGGCGCCTGCTGCCCAATCCTGTCACCTGACCTCTGACAGGTGCGGCATTGGCAGGAGGTCAAGTGACAGCCAGCCCCGGGCTGCCCTTCCGCTGCCACAGCCAGTGGGCGCTCGACAAGGAAAAGCGGGCTGGGGAGTCACGGACCTGTGTGGTATGACCTCAGACGAGTCCCTGTGCCACGTGGGTCCCTAGGTGTTAACTCTGCCCAGTGAGGGCCACTCTCGAAACCTCCATTTCCTTCATTCTTACCCAGTCCTGGGGTGAGGGGCCTGCACCAGTCCGTCCACCCCACGCTCTGTAAGCAGGCCCCAAACGGAGCAACGGCCAAGCGTGGCCCAGAAATGCGACGGCCCGGCCCTTCGCGTCACAGCCCTTCGCTCCTCCCTCTGCTTGTCTCCGCCCGGACATGGGCATTTCTCACCTCTTAGGGATGACAGGTGACTGACTCGAGGTCACTCAGCCTCGGACAGGCCCCCACACCCTGCACTCACCCACGGTGTGGAAGTGGACCCCTTCCCCTGCCGCACGTACAGGGGCTTTCACTTTGCACACCCCTCACTGCCTGCAGGGAAGCCTCAGGGCGCTGGGAAGGGGGCAGAAGCGTGGGCTGGTGGCACCGAGCCTCCCACCTTGCCTGATGTGCGGGCACTAGAGGTCATCTAGTCACCAGCTCCTCGGAGGAGGACCCCTAGGTCGGGCGAGGCTAGAAGGAAGCCACTCTCCTGCCTGGTCCTCATGGGGTGAACGCTGGGTCCCCAGGCTTTGAAGAGCAGACAAGTCCCTGGCTCTGCCTGAGAGCTGGGAGTATAGCAGCTCGTGTGACTTACCAATGCTCCCGTCTTATTTTCAGTCAGGAAAGGTTTGTTGAAATTTTGAATCCCATTAAAGGTGAACGTGAAACTGACTTGTATCCGAAAGGAACAATATTAGCCAGGCTGCTTTCGGTGTCCAACGATTGGTTTAACCATGAAAGAAATTGGTCTAAACGGTAAAGGAAACAGTTTACAGAACTGAGAAGTCCCCGGGATATTGGCAGCAGATGAACAATTTCACCAAACGCCTAGTGTCTTCCCGCCTCCCCTCTGGCTCTCCACCCCAGGCTGCTGCCTCAGGATCTGAAGATGGCGGCTTGCGGTTTCCGCCAAATCTCTAGTTCGCACCCAGCCGGGAGCAACGCCTCGGCCTGCGGTGTAGCTTCCTTCTCTGACGCCCCCAGCCAATAAATGCTATCTTTCATTGGTCAGAAGCACGTCCCGTTCTGATGATTTTGGCCGGGGGTGGGGTGGGTGGTGGGAGGGCAGCCCCCTGGGTACCCACGAGCTGTGGGAGGGAGCGGGGATTCTCGACCGAAGCCAGGGCTGGATGGCGGCCTGGGGCGGCAACTGCCTACTGCAGGGGTGCGACACAGATGCGCGTTTCAGCCAGACCCTAGAGATGGTCGCTGAGTCCCTTGTGCCAGCGCCTCCTGGCTCAGGAACCACAAGAACCCTCTGGTGATTAGGAGCGGGCGAGTGGATAGTTGGACACGGGGGTTGGGAACTCAGCCGGGAGATCAGGATGGACACGGAGGCAGGAACGAGGTGTTCAGGATGCATGGTGGGAGCCTGATGGAAGAGCTGACTGGGACCCCAAGCCCTGTGCGGCCTCCTATAGTGACGTTCAGGCGTTAGGTGTGGACAGGATGTCCTAGAGTCTCTGAGGACAGATGAGGAGGCTTCCCAGAGAGTGTAGCCGGCAAAGAGGAGAGAGGGCTGGGCCTCGAAGCATTCCACCAACAGGAGATGCAGAAAAGGCCAAGGAACATCCCGACACTGAGCCACAGGGAAAGCTCAGGATGACGGGCCAACAATACCATTCCAGAAAGGAGGAGGGGTTGTCCAATACTGCCAAGAGGCATTACTAACAAGATGGTCGCTGGTGATGTTGGGAAGCAAGAAGCAGCTAGCTGCAGGCTGGCGAGGAGAGAGGGTGGTGCCAGTGACAGGGGATCCCGCATTCTGGAAGCTTGTCTGCAGAAGTGGGCGGTGATGGGCAGGCAAGGGAGGGAAGACGGGAGGGGGCGGGTGCTGCAGGGCTGGGAGGATGCTGCAGGCCACAGCCTGCCTCAGTCGATGCCGACAGCACTCAGGCAGACTTTTAACAGGACGCAGGAGGCCGCCTTCGCCTCTCAAAACTCTCCGTTCTCCGTAGGCAATCAAGCAATAATAGTTTTGGAAGAGCCCAGGGCAGTTGTCTTGTGGAATGTCCCAGAGTCTGGATTTGCCTGATTCCGTCCGCGTTAGATCCAGCTCAACTGCTATGACCAGTTGCTCTGCCCTTCCCCTCCCCCAGCAGCTTCAGGAGTCCCGGGTGGGGCTGCGCCGTCCCCGGGGAGGCTCATTCTGGTCACATGGTCAAGGTTGTGGCCGCCACACCTCTCCCTCACAAAGGTGCGTTTCCCTGTCCTAAAGCACCAGGAGTCTGCGGTAATAAACACCTTGGGCCCATGTGCCTGTGTTGTTCCCCAGCAATCTCTAACGGTTTTACCACACGATGCCGACCCTTGCCTGAACGAATTGTACCGACGGCTTCAAACTTGTGGTTTGCCAGGGCTGGCGTTCTACAGTGATTAGTTAGCAGCATTTCTCATGAAAGAGCTTTTCTTTCTCCGGCTCTCTTTTCTTGATTACCGTGGTGGATGCATTGGGCTTTTGTATCCAACAACTTAGAATCCGAAAGTTATGTTTTGGGGGGTAACTTTTATTGGGCTATAGCGTGCATGGGGTCACGTGCATTACTCATCAGTGTACTGCTCAATGGATTTTTAAAGTAAATAACACCCATGTATCCATCCCCTCTGGATCAAACCACAGAACACTGCCAACACTCCAGCACCTTCCCTGGCGCCGCCTTCCCAGTCATACTCCTCGCCCAAGAGTCTAATATCCTTTCGAATGATCAAACTGTTCTAGCCGTGGTTCTTTCTGGTGGGCCCCTGTGTCCCTCTGACATGCCTCCTCCCTTTGTATTTCAAGCACTTCCTTACTTTTTGGCACTGCGAAGCGCTCCAGGCTCATCATGTATTTTTTTTCCTGCCCCAGCTCTGGAATCACCCATCACTCCAGGAAGCTCTGGTTCCTTTTAGTGGAGAATGACATGGAGAAAGCAAGGCTTGGGTGTAGGGTGTGTTCATTGCTACTGGAGGGTCATCGCTTCTAAACCCTTTCACCGGACAAAACAAGGAAATATGTACGTTTAAGCTCATACTGCAATCCAGCATCACAGTCCTTTCTCACCGTTCGTCATTCCACAGAGAGAATTCTGGTTACTGACAACAGCGATATATTTACTCATTGGGGGCACTGGGCAGTCTACCTTAAAGGACACCCCAAATGGCCTCACTGCCACCTCATGACTACCATTGCTGACGGCAAAAATACTAAGAGTAAGGTCAATTCTTGTGTCCTTAGAATATAATGCCCTGAAGGGATCTACAAGCAGAAAGCGGAGTTAAAATCACCTGAATTTTCTCTGGGTGGTTTTATTATCATTTGGATGTGTAGTTAGGCTCATGTGTTTGTTTTCATTTGTTTTTGTTTGTATTCAACTTTTGCATTTCAGTTGTTTTTAGCTCTTTCAAATGTACTTTCGAACATGTGAGCTATTTATGTGGTTCAAAGTCAAAACTGTACAAAATGGTACAATCCAAGAAATCCCATGCCCATTTTGACCCCTACAGGGGACTATTTTCATTAGTTTCAGGTTTCTCCTTCCTGTTTTTTTTTTTTTTCTAATAAACATGTGTGTCTGTGAGAGACAGAGAGACAGAGACAGAGACAGAGAGAGAGTGTGTGTCCTTTGCATTCTTTTTTTTTTTTTTTTTTTACACAACAATATATCCCGGAAATCATTTCATTTTTCATTATGGATTCTTTTTTTTTTTTTTTTTAACTGCTGTCTGGGGTGATTGTATGAATGCACCATAGTTGATTTCACTAGCTTCCTGCTGATGGACTCGTACCTTGTGCCCCATAGTTTCCTATGACCACTTATGTTACAAGGAGTCACTTTGTGCATACACTTACATATCTGTGAAGTAACTGCCTATATGAGAGATTGCAGGGTCCACACAGCCATGACTCTTGTACTTAATACTCTCATTCAACAAGCAACAAACCACCTGCTGAAGAAACTGAACAACAAAAAGGTACCAGAGATGATATATGACCAATATAGAAGAAAACAAAACCAGATTATCATTTCAGATTATGAAAAATTCTATGCAGCAGACTAAAATGGGCAAATGTGATGAATCGTGCCTGGGGGTAGGATGTTAGACTGGTGACCCAGCAGGCCTTTCAAAGGTGACACCGGAGCCGAGATCTTGAAGACAAGGAGGAGCCAGCTATGGGAAAGTTTGTGGAGTCTTCCAAATAGAAGAATAAATTCAAAGTGGTAGGGCAGGCCACCCTTGGTCAGGAGCAAAGGGCCCCCCAGGCTGCAGAGAATGAGGCAGCAGACAGGTGACGGTACACGATGGATGAGCGGGAAGCCAGGTGACACAGTTTTATCAACTACATCAAGGAGTTTGGATATGATTCCAAGGGCAATGGGAGATCATTTTAGAATTGTAAATAGGTAAGTGATGTTATGTGATTTATATTAAAAATTAAGACAGGTGCCTGGGTGGCTCAGTTGGTTAACCATCTGACATCAGCTCAGGTCATGATCTTGTGGGTCATGAGTTTGAGCCCTGCGTCGGGGTCTGTGCTGACAGCTCGGAGCCTGGAGCCTGCTATGGATTCTGGGTCTCCCTCTCTCTCTCTGCGCCTCCCCCACTCATGCTCTGTCTCTGTCTCTCAAAAATAAATAAATGTTTAAAAAAATTTTTTTAACTCTTTTTGATCGTAGGGGTGTCTGGCTGCCTGGTTCGTTGGGTAGAGCATGCACCTTTTGGCTTGGGTGTGTGTGGGAGGGGGGTCGTGAGTTCGAGCTTCATGTGGGGCACAGAGATCACTTACAAAATAAAATTAAAAAATTAAAAACACTAAAGGTCATGTAAAGTCACTGTGAACCTTTTGGGGGAGAAATACACAAAAAAGAAGTGGGGACCACCCTCAGTCCCACCACACAGAGATACGAGGTGTTTACACGTCAGGCTACCGTTGCAGGATTTCCGCGCACGTATACAGTAGCTTGGTAAGTTGGGATTTTAGTGATTTCCCTTTTGCACTGTGGTTTTTCCTATGCGACCGCATCCCTGTTCTCCGTGGCCACTGACTACTTTAGCTCCAGTCGCCATCCCTTCCCTCCTTGCCTCCTACTGGCAGGCTTGCCCCCCGACGGGAGCCGCTTCGTGACCTTCCCAGACCGCCGGTCGGACCCGCACCTGTGCTCAGTCGCCCCCTCCAAAGGCCGCTTTGGTGTGTCCACCTGTACCGGGGAAGGGGACGGGGTGCGGGGCCGTGTCCGTCTGGGCCGTGGCCCATCTCCCTCCACGAACCGCTGCGAGGTCGTGGAGCCCCACGTGCTGGGGACACTGAGCCCAAGGAAGAGGCAGGGCCCTCTGGACAACAGGCCGTGGTGCCTGGCGGCCTCCCACGAGGTCTGGGGAGGGGCTAGGGGTGTGGGGAGGGGGTGGAGCTGAGGTAGGACTGGTTTGCGTGGGTGCAGTGGGGTCACACGTCACAGCGCGTGGCGACGATTGGTGAGGGAGCAGCTGCTGGCTAGGCTGCCAACGGCGGGGTCTCCGGGAGCCCAGGGCTGAGGGGCTGCAGGGCAGGGGACGCGGGGGCGGAGCCGGCTGTGGAGCAAGGCGCGCGGGAAGCAGTCCCGGGCCCAGGAGGAGCACAGGGGATCCGTTTGCGCAGGCGCTCCTGGGAGCCTGGTTGCTTTGGACGCTTGGGGGCGGAGCCTTAGGAGGGAGCCCTCATTGGCTAGGAGGACAAGGGTGGGGGGGGGGTAGTCTCTAGGGGCTCCTGGCAGAGCTGGCTGGGCGGGAACCAGTCAGGCGCCCAAGGGAATGGCCGGGAGGTGGGGGTGGGGAAATGTTGGCCTCGGCGCTCCCGGGAGGCCGGGGTGACTTGCGTGGGCTTTATGAGGAAGCGCTCATAGCCTAGGTAAGCCAAGGGGTCTCCCAGGGCCCAAGGGCGGAA